>NC_137194.1:8566160-8763660 GCF_960531495.2 Zeus faber | reverse complement strand
AATATATACCTGAATAAACACACTGACCCTGCTATGGAATTCATTCCAAAGATTCTATTTTGATTTTTTTTCCCCTGCAAATTTCCTGGTTTATATACCTTTATTGTATCTACCACATTTTCATTGCCAATACTGTTTGAAATCCCAAACTTGAAGTATCAGGTGATACCAGGTACTGGTCTGATATACTCCCAGGAAATCAATTTTCTATTTTACCAAATAACAAACCATAGTGTTGCAGTTCCGCCTGCCACACGCCACCCGAGTCGCATTTTCAGGGCCCTCCGACACAGAGAGACGAGGGGATGGGGTTGAAAAGTACCACTTTTATTCTAGAGTGCAGACAACCCGGAGTACATGGAAAACATGTCATGATGAGGGCTCCTCTCCTGTGCGTGTGGGGATTGGGGTTTTACCTGCTGCACATTGATTACTCGAACGATCAACAGGCGCACAGCCACCCTGATCTTGGGCCCAATTACCTAGACCGGTGGTTCCCAACCTTTTTGGACCCGCGACCCATTTGAAAATCTCAAAAGTGTACGCGGCCCACAACCGACCAGAAGTAATATGGGAGCCAAACAGTGTGCTCTCAGAGGACGTATATTTTGACAATCATACGCATTCTCATACATACAGTGCAGTAGTGGTAAAACAAAAAAAAGAGGTGGGTTAAAAATAACCTTATATCTGTGGAACTTTTAAATAACCTCCGTAACATAAAACTAACAATAACAGGAGCACATTAATATTAACACACCTAATGAGAAGGCTGATGTTGCACGGCAGACACCAACTGCTTGATGCCTGGCTTAAGGGACGACAGTTTCAGGCGAAGATCTGGATCAACATTCAGTTAATTCCTGTATTTCGTCTTCAATGCCACAAGCGCCGAAAAGCCAGTCTCACAGAGATATGTCATCGGGAAAGGCATCAAAGATCGCACAGCTCTGTGGACAGATCGGGATACTCAGAAGCAACATGAGGCCAAAAGTTTGTCAGGTACTTCTGTGAGAGAGCCAGTTTCAACGCGCTGCCGCAGGAGGGATCCACAAGATTTTGCGCTCAGGCCTGCGAGGGTCTCGTCACTGTGGCTGGCGAAGGGGTTTTCGATCCGGCTGCACTGCACTGATGGGGAAGTATTCACGCAGCTTGGTCCTCAAACAATGCAGATGCTCTTTGAAATGATTGATCACGGTGATGGGAAGCTGCATTTCTTCCTTTGTCGAAAAATAAGACAGATTTTCAAGTGGGTCAAAGTTTGACCGGTCAGCTCATCTGGCCCACATATCCATTTTCCATAAAAACGACTCTCTCGTACTTTCGTTATCAGCTGTTTTGACACTTTCTCTGCCATCTCATCAGTCCTGCCTCTGATTGAGTTATCAGACAATCACATGAGGTTGATTGGCTTGCATGCCTTCGATCCAAACACCACCCCCACTATCAATTTTGTGGCAGGAAGAATTAAATTCTCCACGATTATATGCGGCTTACCAGGCTTGGCTATGAGTCGGTTGACCCGAAAGGGCGCTTCCGCTGCCTTTGCGTTCCCGGTGCCCATGGATGACGTTTCGATGACTTTCTTCTCGCCCTTATACTCCTTGAGTTTATTATCGGAAAATTCAAGCGGCTTGGACATGTCCTGTCGGTGTTTTGTCTTGAGGTGATGGCGCAGTTTACATGGCTTCAGAGCTAAGTTTGATAAAATCTTGGAACACACCATGCACAGAGGTAACGGTTCGTCTTCTGTGCCTGTCCAAAAAAATCCCAATGGTAAATATTCAGCGCTATACTTTCTCCGAACCTTACTTTTTTGTTTGACAGGCGGGACTGTCCCGCGGGATCCATCACCGCAAGTTGAAAAATGTACAGTTGCACGTCGATCGTGGTTCGGCTTGGACATAGTAAGCCCCGACATAAGTTCCTATCTATCAGTGATTATGTATTTTTGAAGGTTTTAAAGAAAAAATACCATGAAATTGTTTTTGTTTTTTTACTTTTAAAAACGTTTTTGTAATTAATAATTTTTTATTAATTTTTTCAAACAAATGTATGTGTTTTGCCCATGATTTGGCAGCCCACTTGCAATACCCTCAGGGCTCACTGACCTAGACCCAAGACAGGTGTGGCTGCTTGAACCACACCACCCCCACGCCACATACCCAAAACAACAAACTGAGGCCGTAGTGGTGGGCGTTCCGAATCCTTTCAGGGACACAAATCTATTGTCTGCCCGGGACTGTCCCAGCTGTGTGTCCAGAGTCTTGACAAAAATCTGTGAAATACTGAAATCTCCCGGTTTTCACCATAATAATAATAATAATAATAATAATAATAATACTACTAATAATAATAATAATAATATTATACTTGAAAATGCTGGCTTCTGCGCACACTGCAATCGGTCATGCACTGTGGAAATGCCGACATAAAATATAATATTAACACGGCCAAACATAAGCTATCATAATAATAACAATAATAATATAAACGCATACATACAGAAATTAAATAAGCATGGGGACTGTGTAGCCGGGCTTGGCTGTTGCGGGGGCTACCTAGAGGGGTGGGCTGGCTGCTGTGCTGCTGGATGGTCTCAATGGTGGCTGCTGGGCGGAGCAGCTCGATGCAGGCGGTTACCCGTGGTGGTTGCTGTGGCTGCTTCTGCCCGGTCCCCCGCTGGCCATCCTGGTTGCGGCTGCTGCCAGTCGGGAGAGGGCTGGTGCTGTGGCTGCCCTTTGACCTGCTGGTGGCTTCAGTGCATCTTGGGACCACCCTTCTGTGTCCCTTCCCCGTGCTGGAGAGTCACTGTTCAGGCGCCACTGTGGCAATTCCACCTGCCAGTTTTATTGCAGAGTGGGCAAGGTGTAACAAGCCCGGAGCAGATGGAATGCATGTCAAGACAAGGGCTCCACCCCTGTGTGTGTGTGTGGCTATGCAGGTTTTACATGTTGCCCATTGATTACTCGAACGAACAACAAGAGTACAACCACCCTGATCCTGAGCCCAATTACCTAGACCCAAGACAGGTGTGGCTGCTTGAAGCATACCACCCCAACACCACAGATGGGTTTTCAAGTCTGTTAAATCCACTATTATTCAGAGGAACATTAGTTTTCCATGCTGCCAAGACTAGCTCTGAACTTGATAATGATCTTATATTCTTTAAAATCGTTTTAATTCTCATGATTATAGCAAGGAACTGTCTGTGTATAGAAATGCTTGCCCGGAGCAGAATGAGTTACATGTTGATAAGGACATGGTTTTTAAACTATTCAGGGGAGTGAAGGAGAGAAAAAGTCCCAGTACAGATAAAATTGGCTGTTGGATTCTTAAGAACTGTGCAGAACCGTCGTCTGACATATTTTCCCTCATCTTCATGTACTGACTTCAACTCCATAGGGTTCCTTGTCTTTGGAGGGATTCAGTGACTGTACCTGTTCCCAAGATCAAAGCACTAAAATCACTGGAATGACTATAGGCCTGTGGCACTTACTTCTCCTGTTATGAAAACCTTATGGGGATTTATAAAACAGGAGATTTTGGGTGCATCTCAGGCTAAATTGGACCCACTCCAATTTGCCTACAGGGCAGGCAGGGGTGTTGAGGATGCCACAGGCACCCTACTTAATATGGTTCTACATCATCTGGATGGTACAAAGAATTTTGTACGGTTGCTTTTTATTGACTTCTCCGATTTTATCTGCATCCAAGCTCACATGTAAGCTGATGTACTCGCATCCACAACATCGACCATGGATTCATTTGTTGGTTGGCTGACTTTTTAACTGACAGGTCTCAAAAGGTGACAGTCAATGGCATTTTATCTGATACCCTTGTATCTTCCGCCGGCTCCCCGCAGGGGTGTGTCCCCTCAAACCTTGTATTTGTCTTGTATCCAAATGAGTGTCAGTCCGAGTTATGTCATCAAGTTTGGAGGTGATTCCGTCGTTGTGTCCCTGCTCAGTAATGACGAAGCTAACCATGGTCCAGCGGTGGATGAATAACGTGTCTTAAAGAAGGGAAATGACCATTGACGTCAGGAAGAAGCCCCGCCTTATGGCCAGGCTGATGAAGTTGTTCAACAGTACAAGTATCTGGGGACAGGTCACCGCCAGGGATGTTGGGCCCCATGAAGAGATATCACATTGGGCCCCACCCTAATGTTCAAATATATTTTTAGGGCCCCTGTCAGTCACAGGCCCTTAGAATCGTCCTAACTTCTCCACCCTCCCCCTCCCATGCGGCGCCCCTGTCTGGTGACAATAATCGATGATAAGTTAACCTTTGACCCAAATACTGACGTTGTCTGTTCAAAGGCCCACCGACGCACGTACTTTTAACGGAAGCTCAACGCACTTTCATTTGCTGGTTCACAGGAACGGGTTTGGAGGGCATCGTCAAAATGCGCGGAAAAATTGCGGGCGCAAATCCAAACGCCCTCTCCCAAGTGTACAGAGTCTGAGCCACAGAGAGCCCGGACAGTCCTGTCGACGCCAGTCGCCCCCTCGCCCAGTGGGTTCAGGTTGCTTCCATCCGGTCGCAGATATAATCTGGACCAAGCGATTTAAGAAATCATTTGTCCCTGCTGCTGCTGTTCTTTTAAATAAAATAAAGTAATTCCATTTTTGCTCCCCCTGGGCCCAACTTCACCGTGACATTTAGCTGAATATTACACCTAGACCTGGGGTTGTGAGGACATAATGGCTGACATACAATGGGTTATTCTTAACAACTCACATTTAACAGCGAGTATTGAGCGTTCGTTTTGACGTCATCTCTGGGACACCCCGCCCTCCAGCCTCACGCTGTGGACGCAGATCTCCGCGTTGTTCCCTGTAAACACGAGGGTCTTCCAGGATGCCGTGAGAAAAAACAAAACAAAACAAAAAAAAAACCATCTCGTCGTATCAGACAAAGGCGGCGTTTGACTGGGTGCCGCGTGGTTTTTCTTTCATTCCTCGACATAATAAACTTTATTTTAAATGACAAACTTGGTGACGCTGCTGTCATTACTGAAGAGGTTTGTCTCATACTTCACATGGTGTGCGATTCCAGATTGTATTTTCGATGATACCTATGAAGATATGAAAATAATATGAGTATCAATATATAAATACATGTATATTATACAAATATATATAAAACATTGCAGGATATTGATCACAAAATATATTTTCTCTCAAATATTTCCCAATGCGCACTTTTTGTTTGGCGTAAGGGTTCGTCTCAAAATAAAAGAAAGGGGGGGTGTGGGTCATGGCATTCAAACTAGACTCACATCAACAAATAAACCTCGAATCACATTCGGACTCCACACCTTATATTCTACTCGTTTTTAAAATATAATCACACCAGACTCCCCCACCCCCACGCAAACAAAAACGAAACGAGTCGATTACATTTACTGGCACCCCTACCAGATTTTCACAATACGACCCTCCCAACTCGATTACGTCACCGCCCAGACGAGCCGCAGCCATTTTGTTAGCTGGCTCTGAAAGCTAGCCGCTACCTGCCGCCACATTTCGCTCCCATTCGCGAGTTGGGTTTTCGCAGCGTTCGCCAGTTTGTTTACTCTGCAGCCGGTGCGTGGGTTCGGTTCACAATTATCGATCGGACATATAGAGACGGAATCGCGTATATTTTTTAGAACTCCCGCAGTGTAGAACCGGGGCAGCCCATTCATTTTTTTTTTTCCTTCCCCCAGCGTTTGCTAGCTCACTGGCTAGCTGGCTAGCTAGCGTAGCGCGTGTAGCTAGTCCCGGTTTGCGTGTTGCTACGTTCAGTTAGCTTGTGTAGCAGCTTGTGCGCACCACCGCCGCACGTTCCGTTTTCGAAAGGAGCCGTCGACAAACTCGAGTTTGGGAGAAAAAAAAATGTCGGAGTTATACATTCGGGTGGCCGAGGACGAGAATGAGGAGCCGATTGAGATCCCCTCAGAGGACGACGGCACCGTTCTGCTGTCCACCGTGGCGGCCCAGTTCCCCGGTGCCTGCGGCCTGCGCTACCGGAGCCCGGAGTCCCAGTGTATGCGGGGGGTGCGGCTGGTGGAGGGGGTGCTGCACGCCCCGGAGAGCGACTGGGGTAACCTGGTCTACGTGGTGAATTACCCCAAAGGTAGGACGGGTACTAAGTTAGTACAGTGTTAGTACTACGACCCCAAAGGTACGACTGTAGTAACACGACCCCAAAGCTAGGGCGCTTGTAACACGACCCGAAGGCTAGGACTGATGATAGAAACACTACCCTGGAGGTAGGACCTTCATTTATAAAGAATGTCTTGGTGGTAGTTGGTGCATTGTTGTGTAGACAGACGAAGAGCATGCTTAGCAGTCTAAACATTCTAAAAAGATTAGAGAACGCACAACATGCCATTCTGCGTAGCGGAAAAATACAATTAAAAGGCATTTGCAGGATGAGATTCTCCTATACAGGGTAAATACACGTTTACGGTAATACAGGCACGGATGAGTAGGGTCTAAATTAAGATGTTATTACTATCTAAAGTGATGTGTAATCACTATAGCAAGGCTATAGGCAATTGTTAAAAATCCCACTTTAGAAATGAGTTATTGTGTTGCAACACCAAAAACTGCAAGACTGTACTAATTAATCAGTTCCAGTCAGCAAACCAACTCTGTTCATCAGAACAAGCCCAAATTTCACATTGAATGTAATAATTGTTTGTAGTTTTAAGTGGTTGACGGTGCCTTTACTGGACTCCTCAGTGAGGTATTTGTGTATGTGTTTTGTTCTAGACAACAAACGGAAGATGGATGAAATGGATGCAGCTTCAGCTGTGAAAATCAAGAGAGGCTTCCAGAAGACATCAGATCTTATTGTCCTCGGGCTGCCATGGAAAACCTCAGAGCAGGACCTGAAGGATTACTTCAGCACCTTCGGAGAAGTCATCATGGTGCAGGTAAATGGCACAAGCTTAAAAAAATAGTCACGTTCCCGTTTATTAGTTCTGTTTGGAGTGAGTAACCAATGAATCATCCATTCCTGTTCAGGTCAAACGAGACGCAAAGACTGGAAACTCAAAAGGTTTTGGGTTCGTTAGATTTACAGAGTACGAGACACAAACAAAAGTCATCTCTCAGAGACACATGATTGACGGAAGATGGTGTGACTGCAAACTTCCCAACTCAAAGGTACATTGGACAACCCTGTACAGGCTGCTCCCGAATATGGACGTCCTTGGTTGTCTGAATTAAATTCCTGCCGCTGTTCCAATGTCGGCAAATATTTTAGTGATAATGCACCTTATGAACAAGTGGCATTTATTGACTCTGAACTTTGTTAATATTATTGTGGTCACCTGAAGTTTATAGTGGGCTAGTCTGTCTGCAGATAAATTAAACATCTTTTCAAAGGTTTCAATTTTCACAATTCTTAAAATTGAAAAAGGTTATTCGTTAGTTGTCCACCATAAAACTTAAACTGTACTGAGTGCCGTACCACCTCATTCCACCAAGGCGGGTCCCGATGAGCCCATGCGCAGCAGGAAGATCTTTGTCGGCCGCTGCACTGAAGACATGACCACTGATGAGCTCAGACAGTTCTTCATGCAGTACGGCGAAGTCACCGACGTCTTCATCCCCAAACCCTTCCGGGCGTTCGCCTTCGTCACATTTGCTGATGACCAGGTAGGCACCTGAGGAACCATGTTAATGAAGATTAGGGCTGTCACAATCATATAATATTAATTGGCAATTATGTGGCATGTGAATGTGATTAACAATGTAATTTCCTTGGTTAATTTTATGACCGTATCAAAGTATAGGTCGAGAATGATAAAATACACAAACAAGTTATGATGAACACCTATTGACATTGAACACTGGGAATATAAAAACTTGGGTCAATGGTATAGTTGTAATTGTCACAGCTCTAACAACTCGTATATTCACCTTTTTGTTCCAAAAATATTTTTCCCCAATTGTCAAACTGTGTACCATGATGTACCCCCCCCACCCAGGTCGCCCAGGCCCTATGTGGAGAGGACCTGATCATCAAGGGTGTCAGCGTGCACATCTCCAACGCCGAGCCTAAACACAATAATAGTAGGCAAATGATGGAGCGCGGGCGGTTCGGGGCTGGTGGGTTCAGCCAGGGTTACGGCAGTAGTCGCGGTGGGCTGGGGAACAGTAGCAGCGGGGTTAATTTTGGGGCTCTTGGTCTTAACCCGGCCATGATGGCTGCTGCGCAGGCAGCGTTGCAGAGCAGTTGGGGCATGATGGGTATGCTGGCTAACCAGCAGGGCCAGACCACCACGGCGGGTACGGCCACCACCGCCCGAGACCAGACCTATAGCTCCACCAGTACAAGTTACAGCAGCCCCACCTCTGCTAGTCTGGGCTGGGCTGCAGGCACTAACTCGGCCTCCAGCAGCGGCTTCAGCTCCGGCTTTGGTACTGCTATGGAGTCCAAGTCTTCTAGTTGGGGAATGTAGGAAGATTGGGTGCGTTGGGTTTTTTGTTTGTTTTGCGACTAGGTTAATATGGTAAGTATATTTAGTTGGCAAAAAGTCATCATATCCCTGCTATTTAAAAATATATTGCCTTTCATTTTGAGAATTTATACTCGTATGTGACTAATTCTGTAGCCAGTTATTGAGTGGGTGGAGTGTTAATTTGGTTAGTGGGAACTGCCTCGCTACTCTTTATTTTTATTTTGGAGGAAATGTTTGATTTGAGATGTGACTGCATGCAAGGTTTAAGTTTCTGAGATGTGCACGAGTATCACGAGAGCCCCCTCCGACTTGTGAGCGGGCGTTTATTGTTTAATCTCTGTATTGCAGTTGATTGTGTAGATTTTTTGTTTGTTTTGTGTTTGTTTTTGATATTTTTATGGAAACGCCTTCATGAAAATCTCTTCTACAGTTCACCAACTCTTTTCCAATTTGCCGGGAGGAAGCGCCTCATGGGCAGCATTGTTCGACCGATCTCAGTATCAATTCCCCTCCTCCCATGTGTAAATGCTTTGCCATCAAAGAACACAGCTTCACTCTGCATTTACTGTGTTAGACGGTGGGTGTTGACTTTTTTTTCCTCCTCCCTCTCCCATTTTCATGGATATTGAAAAACTTGTCTGCTCTTAGCCTGCTTTTTGAGAATCAATGAGTGGGATTGATGGTGGACACGAGTGAGAGACTGAGAGTGAACGAACGAGCGGGAAAGGAAGCAAGTGTGCGGGGGGGGGGGGGGAAGGACTGTTTGTGCAGGGTTTTTTTTTTTTTTAAGAAAGAGCAAGATGCCTGCGAGTGGAGAAGAAGCTGTGGCTTTGTGCGAGTGTGCGAGGAAGAAGCCGGTACGAGTGTGTTCCTAATGATCATCGTGAGGACATTCGTTGCATCTCCTGAGCTCTTTTTAAGACCCTCTCCTTTCTCTAGTCATTTTCTATCAACCTTTAAAAAAACAAAAAAAAAACTGCAAAGATGTTAAGTACCACAACTATTTGTATCTTCTCTCTCTCTCGTAGCTTTTTCCTGTCTTGATTTGATGTGGATGCCGTGTATGGTGTGTGCTTTATTTTCCTCCTTGTTACCACCCTCTTTGTGTGAAAACGTGTTGAAGTCTGTGTGGTGGGGGTGTGTGGGGAAGTGTTTTCAGTGTGTTTGATCAGTCCCTGTCCCCCCTCCTCCATTTTGAAAGTTTGTGTTCTGAATGGATTTTCTATGTTTTGTGATTCAAAGGGAAGTCTCCAATAAAAAACACATTTGACTAGGTATACTGCGCTCTTTACAGTGACTTGTTTTTTTTACGTTGTTAATATTAATTGCACTGCAAACGCTTTAATTCGCATGTATAGGGACCTTGGAAACAGCCGGCCCCGGTTTTCGCCTGAATCCAGGTTGGAGTCAATTTTGGAAAAGCTGGAAGATGGAGTGAGAAGCGTTGTTGGGGCGGGCCAGCAATGGATATGCGGCGAACGCCTTAAACCTGAAAAGGAACCTCTTCACTGTCGAGACCCCTCGGACCCAAAACCCCTTCACCCCCATATCAAAATCAGTTGTAATTTCATATGGACCGTTATTTAATTGGCCCGAGGTATTCACGTATACCATCAAATGAACCGACTTCAAAAGTAGAACCCAAGTTGCACCTATGGTTCTAAATGCCTGCAGTTTGGTACTGACCATGCTGTTGTTTTTGTCCCACAAACTGTTACTTTTAGACAGTCCCTGCGTGAAAACGTATGTCTGTTAATGCATTGTCCTAATAACGGCCACTGCGTGTTTGAAGTTAGACCCCCTTTTTTTCTTTATGAATAAGTAGATCTCTTTATATGTGGTTCTAATGTACAATTTCTATCAGGCAATTTTTCTTTCCGCTTGATTGTGAAATGGTTGGAATGTATGATGGAAGTTAAATTTGCAGGGACTCTCAGAAATGTTGATTGAACATGCCAGCAGGAATTCTTTGTGTATTGAGTTTTTTTTTTTTTTCCTTTTCCTTTTTTTAGTCCTACAGAGTGTAAAATAAAAAGTCTCCAATTTTTAATCATCTGTGGTCCTCTCAATGTAGATAAGGTTTAGTGTGATCACTTGCTCTTATCGGCTTTTGCAGTGATCTTTTTGTTTTCTTTTCGTGTGTGTGTGGGTGTGTAATGGCTGTTCGTTTAGTCAATTGGTCTGTGATTACACTTGTTAACAGTTTGTGTGCTCTGTGATAGTGGAACAATCTATTTAACTGTCTTCTAGAACGTGGCCTCCAGGTGGCGCTGGATTCCTACATGACAGCTCGTCACCGCCACCTTTATACTTAGCGTTTCATTATTGTAATGGTTTTCTCAGCATCTTGCAATTGAAAAATTACTCCCATGTAAGCTTTTCATTTTGTTGCTTTTGCGTCGAAGCTGATACTAATGTATACTGACGGGGAGTCATCAGTTTTTACTGACGTTCCCCTTTCTCATTAAATATAAGACTGAGTTGAACACAGCTTTGTTTTATGAAGAAAGGTCCAGAATGTTGAAATAATTATGCCAAACTCTTGACGGAGTGTGTTTCTTAACTAGCTTGAAAATACTGAAATGGCTATGTATTCCTGCTGGATGTAATCAATCTGAGCACATACATTATATTTTGACTCCTGGCATTATCAGAAGCACATTATTAGTCGGTCAAAGTATTGTCAGCAGCAAGCAATTGTCGGAAGTTACTAGAGTTACTTGTCACCACGGCCCTGCCCCAGCAGACACGCTGCTTAAACAGCTGAAGCCAACGCCACTGACCGTGGGTCTGAACCCGCGTGGGGGGCCAACAGTTGATGGCATTGGTTCCAGCTGTGCTCGCCACGGCGTCCACCATGTCTGCTGTGCAAATAAGGTATTTTAAAAATAACACTTTGATATGGATTTAATTCATCATTAGGGCATGAAGGCGTCATTGTCTACCCAGAGTTCAGGGAGGCCATGGGATGCGTGACCCCTGGCCTGAACTTCAACGGCAACCAAGGAGAAGCTCACTTCTACACCTGGTAAATGTCTTACATTCAACATGTACATTTCAACTTTAATAGGGAATAGCACTGTGAAGGCATGCGACAGAGTCCAGCCACTACATATAGGGACAAGCTCTGTTTGCACCAGTCACATGTATCGTGGTACGCTGGGCTTGCCAGTGTGACATGAAAGGTTACAATTTTTTTAAGCAATTTCATGCTTTTCAGTCTTGAGCTTAAATACGTAACACCTTTATGAACAGACAAATGTATTCCTCTGTCCTGGCAATCTCAAATACAAAGCTGTTGCTGTGGCATGGAGCAATCCGGGGCCATCTAGTGGACAGTAGTGCTTGAAGCATGTATACCTACCTCTGCCAATTTACCCTTGCTTATAATATACTAGTCCTATAGGATATCCGATGTGTGTGTATATGCACACCGATCAGCCACATTAAAACCACTGGCAGGTGAAGTGAATAACATTGATCAACTTGTTCCAATGGCACCTGTCAAGGGGTGGGATGTATTGGGCAGCAAGTGAACAGTCAGTTGTTGAAGTTGACGTGTTGGAAGCAGGAAAGATGGGCAAGTGTAAGGATCTGAGCCACTTTGATAAGGACTAAATTGTGATGACTAGACGACTGGGTCAGAGCATCTCCAAAACAGCAGGTCTTGTTCAAGTTCAAGTTCAAGAGATTATTTGTCACATACTCCTTGCGGCGGCCTGCGTGAGCACCTTGTGTCGATTACGCACATTATAGCTTATAGCTTATAGAGCTTATTGTGCGTAATCACCAGGTGTCATGACATTTCACTGCATAAATGTATGACCGTATATGTATGTGACAAGTAATCTCTTGAACTGGAACTTGTGGGGTGTTCCCCATATGCAGTGGTTAGTGGTCCAAGGAAGGACAACCAGTGGGGTGACCGACAGGGTAATTGCCACTCATGGGCTTATTGATGTGGTGTGGAGAGAAGGCTAGCTCGTCTGGTCAGATCCCATAGAAGAGCTACTGTAGCACCGGTTGCTGAAAAAGTTAATGCTGCTATGATAGAAAGGTGTCAGAACAGAGTGCATCACAGCTTGCTGCGTATGGGGCTGTGTAGCCACAGACTGGTCAGAGTGTCCATGCTGACCCCTGTCCACCACTGAAAGCACCTACAATGGGCATGTGAGTGTCAGAACTCAACCATGGAGCAATGGAAGAAGGTGGCCTGGTCTGATGAATCACGTTTTATTTACTTACTTTACATCATGTGGATGGCCGGGTGGGTGTGCGTCGTTTACCTGGGGAAGAGATGGCACCAGGATGTACTATGGGAAGAAGGCAAGCAGGCGGAGGCAGCCTGATGCCCGGGGCAATGTTCTACTGGGAAACCTTGGGTCCTGGCATTCATGTGGATGATATTTTGACACGTACCACCTTCCTAAACATTTTTGCAGACCAAGTATAACCCGTCATGACAACGGTATTACCTGACGGCAGTTGCCTCTTTCAGCAGGATAATGTGTCCTACAACACTGCAAAAATTGTTCAGGAATGGTTTGAGGAACATGGCAAAGAGTTGACTGGGCCTCTAAATCTCCGACCAACTGAGCATCTGTGAGATGTGCTGGAGCAACAAGCCCAGATCCATGGGGGCCCCACCTCACAACTTCCAGGACTTAAAGGATCTGCTGCTCACATCTTGGTGCCAGATACCACAGGACACCTTCAGAGGTCTTGTGGAGTCCATGCCTCGACGGGTCAGAGCTGTTTGAGGGCACGAGGGGGGCCTACACAATATTAGGCGGATGGTTTTAATGTTGTGGTTGATCAGTGTATTTTTAAGGTTATAGTCACCTACTAGTGTAATCAATAAAGTGTTATCTTATATAGGGAAGTATACTCATCTCAGTAATTCACCCCACCTATCACTACAGCTGCTGCTGGACAATGATAAAAGTATGTATTCAATACAAACAAAATCATGATTAAAATGAATACATTTACATGCATAGTTTGTGATAAGTCTGTGTACATCTAAATACTATATACACTACTATACTATCAGGAGGTTGGCGTCAGCCAGGCCATCAATATGCAAGACATCATGTGATCGGTCACTGCTTTATTTAGGACCAAGAAAACAAACAAGAATCCCGTTACAGCACCCAGCAAGGGACTAAGGACCACACAAGCTTATTACAAAGGGATTGAAGTCTTTATTTAGCCTAATACAGTGCAGTTCACCATAATCCAGTGTTGACACCGTGAGCCCTGGTAACAGACCAGTAAAAGAATGTGCTCTGGTGAGGGTGTAAATATTGACTTTACTGCTCCTATTCTGGGACTATAGCAATACACACCTGAAAACACTCCTGTTAACTGAGGAAAGTATGGGTTCACAACAGACATGATTTCACTTCATAAATTAAACTGCAAGAATAATTTTAAGATAAACATTTTAAGTTTTTTTTTTTTTTGGGGTGGGTCTTTAATGTCCATGCTTGGTTCTTTCAACAGGTAGCTGCTCTGTATCAATGACCTCCCGTCGTCTCGATTTTTTTAGGTGAGCATGTGATGGAGAGTTACTGCTTTAGGCGTTGTAGGAGGAAGAGGAGATGTTTCCACCGTGGCCCGTCCAGTTGGTGTGGATGAATTGGCCCGGTTTGGATAGCAGTTCATAGGTGTGGGCTCCAAAATAGTCTCTCTGGGCCTGAGCAACAGAAGACATTCGGGCGGGAGAACATGGAGGAATGAGGTGGGGACGCAACCAATAAGTCTTTTACCGCCAAGATTCGCATGTTAGAGGTTTGGAAACGGCTCCTCATTTAGTTCTTATCATTGGGTGGAAAAGCGACTCATTATGACAATCACTGGGAGTTTCACTTGATAGCTACCTACAGCGCTGACTAAGTAATTACACTGACACATTTTTATAACTGAAATCGAAGCTGACATTCTGTACTTTGAGCTCATTATGTGAAACAGACTCTTCATATGAATATTTTAACACTTTTCTTGCAAAGTCCCCCTTTACCCAAAAGTTTTGGACAGACTGTTGTGGTCAAATCAGGCAGTTTTTTATTATTTGGTTGGATATAGTTTGCATGAAGTCTCTGACCCATGTTCTCTTCCAAGAGCAAACAACCTCTTTGAATGTCAATGATCTCAGCTGTAAGCGACTGGAATACATGTGGGGTAAATGTGACTAAACCAGTATTAAAGTAGCATTGATCGTCACAAGCCAGCCAGAAATTCCGGAGTTCTGAATAGATAGTTTCAGTAGAAGCTTCTGACTAATTGTCCTCCTGAAAGTCAACAGGACACTTGAGAAACCGCTGAAATTATTCATTCATAAAATGGCTTGATTGTGATTTCCAGTGGTTCCTTTTAGCTTTACATTCATTTAGTCAAACCCATTTAGTATTTTACGCTTCATGCTCTTGGAAGAGAACATGGGTCAGAGATGTCAGTTCATAAAAATGATAAACCAAATAAGAGACCAATATGAATGTAAAAACTCTCAAATTGAAGCAGACAATCTGCACTTTAAGCTTCTTAAGGGACCTCACAACAGGGTCTTAAAGACTCAGCCTCCTACCTGGAGGAGGTTGGCCGGCAGGATTTTGTGTCTGTATCCGTCGTAGAAGGACAGCGCTGTAGTGAAGCAGGGCATGGGGATTCCCTGCTGCACTCCTGTGCTCACTGCCCTGCGCCAGGACTCCTGCGGGGGGGGGGGGGGGGCGCGCGCACACACACACACACACACACACACACACACACACTTCAAACTGTAGGAGTGTCTCTATGTTATCGTTCTAGCCAAGTGACACCAATTTTTAGTCTAGGTTTGCTATTCAACGCAGGTCTTAATTAAATCATTTACATTTACATTTAGCAGACGCTTTTATCCAAAGCGACTTACAATTGTTCAAAGACCGACGGACGCAGCCATCAGGAGCAATTAGGGGTTAAGTGTCTTGCTAAATGTTGGCAACGCTTAACTTTTGAGAAACCTACCACTCTGTGGCAGCTTCTCACTGCCCTTATATGCAGTTGAGTGGGTAAAACATCAAAAACTCAAATTATAGTCATGTCTTTCTCAACATTTTTGGATAACAGTAATGTCACATTTTAATTTTAAAAACTTTTTTTTTTTTTTTTTTTTTTTAAATGTCAGCACATCAACAGCAGGACACAACTTCCTCATCTCTTACAGTAGCACATATAAAGCTTAAATAGAACAGTAAGTTTATCAATAGTATGATTTTTAGTTATTCAGAGCATGTTCAGAAAAATACACGACTATAATTTGAGCTTAACATTTGCCCCATTGGGCTGCATATGAGAAGAGTGGTAAGTTTCGCAATAAGAGTTCAGTGAGGTTGTCCCAACATTTTAGTAAAGCCTGAGTTGAAAAACCTCCCTTTAAAAATCATCTTTCCTTGAAGACTTCTTCACTTGTATTGTAAAATGTATTATCAGCCACAAGAGACGACAAGTCTGGAAATGAACGTCATTAATGTCACCAGGCTTGACCATTTTTTTTTTTTTTGCAAGTCATTACTATATGGATGTGGTCGTGTCTTTTACAATAGATGGAGTAATGTGTGTGGGTGGTGTAATCTCCATTGACTTCTACAGAAAAGGAAATAGAAGCATTTTGTGGCGTTATTTTTTATTTTTTTGTTTTGACTTCCTCTTACCTGACAGCCTTGCACGGCATCGCTGAAGAAGCCGTCCAGCAGTAAACTCTGCAGCTCAGAGTCCCGGTCGAAAGCCTCTTTGATCTTTCCCAGGAAAACGCTGGAGACGAAAGGAAAAAGCCACAATGATGGTAACAGTGGGACGTTAACGTAGGAACAAGGCAATTTCGATACTTTTTAAAGTATTTTGGTGCATCCCCACCGTAAGGTTTGTTTAATGCAGCTCTGGGCCATTGAATGTCATGAGTGTGAAACTTGACTGCATCTTCCTCCCTCCACCGTTAATGCTAGTTACAGCGGCAGGTTGTAACTCTGAGGCATATCTTATCGTGGTCTAACGGAACGTGGATGATGGCCCCAAAATAACAATCTGGTTCTCCCTGTCTTCTTGGGTAATATTGCCCGACAAATGTGATCTCTAATGTAACGTTACCTGAAAATGAACTGTACTGCATTACTGCGATTTTCGGGAAATTTACCTTGTTATAAACGTGAGAAATTTAACATTACACTAGTTACTGGGGGTGGATCTAACCTTTTTGTCCCCACCACTCACTACCATGTTTAAAGGAAAAAGGAGCCTATTTGTCTCCCCCCCCCCCCTTTTTTTTTTCTAAAATGAAAAAGTATCCGATCCGTGACTCAAAACTGTGATCGTTGCACCACTAATATTTTAACACAATATGGAAGTAATGGTAATGATATCTATTAAATACTGTGAGTCAGAGCTTCCACAATCATTACAGTACATCTAATGATTGACAATGACCAAAGCTTGCCAATGGCCTTGAGATCATTTGCTATTTTCCAATTATTACAACATAATTTTTCTCCTTATCAAGGGATTTTAATGGTATGTATGTTAAAATGTTGACTACAGTATGCTGCAAACAATCTATTATTCTTTGAAGCCATAGTTTAGTAAAAATACTTATTTTGGGGGGGCTGCTCACTTACGGATATTTTCCAGTTGCAACATGGATATAAAAGCAAACAAGACAGCGTGGCGCGATGTGGACTTTACCTCCGGATGATGCAGCCTCCTCGCCACATCAGAGCGATGGCACCGTAGTTGAGGGACCAGCCAAACTCCTTGGCTGCCTGTCGGAGCAGCATGAAGCCCTGGGCGTAGGAGATGATCTTAGACGCATAGAGGGCCTGAGGGAAAAAAACATGAGAAGCAATCATCAGTTATCATTTATTATTTAGAAATGTGTAATAAAATGTTTTGTACATTTTAAAAATCAGTAATATGGTCCTCATGAGCCAGCGTGCCTGCTTTAAAAATGATGCTTTTGTCCATAGTTTAAAGTGGTAATCCATAAGATCAGCTCTGTTGGGTGGATTACACTACACGTTCAAGAATTCAATTCTATACTGCGCACTTTGTTTTATTAAAGTTTGACTATTTAAGATCAAATATTTTTCTTGGTTCTGATTTTTTTTTTTTTTTTTTAAACAATCTTAAAGATTACCACTTTAAAAACAAATTTAAATCCCAAACTGTTCCGAATCATTGGTCTTAAAACGCTTTTAGGTCTCGTAGATTCAAACAGTCATTCTGTGATGTGTGCCCTACCTTCCTGATGTCCTCCAGGAAAGTAGCCTTGTCCCCGCTGAACTTGGCCCCCTGGGGGCCCGACAGGCTGCGGCTGGCCTCCACCCTCTCATCCTTCAGGGAGGAAAGGCATCTGGCAAAGACAGCTTCGCCTGAGGCCGAACAGCACAGCGAGGGGGAAAGACAATAGGGTTTGTTTGGTGAACCCATCGCATGGTTGTAGTAAATACATGATTCCTGTGAACTCCTTTAAAAAAAGGGACAAGAATGAGATTTTGCATAAACATGGAATGCGAATTATTATTATTTTTTTGTTTACCCCAAAACAAGTTAAGCAGGTCAATGTTGTGCACAACCAATGCCGCCATAGACAAACATGCTCTGCATTAACCTGCTGAACTGGCAGCCATCTTATTGCGATGCTCAGGTTAAGATGTTCCCGAGACAAAACCAAAAGGTCCAGAATGACGACACTATAGTAACACTGTTTTAAGGACAGGCTTTGCCAGGCCTCCATTATAAATAAGGGATCAATCTGATAATGGACATCGAGCTGCGAAGACAAAACAGCCAAGTCAGCATGACTTGCGGAATGCTGCCACTGCCAAGTGACATCAACAGTTCGATGGAGGGGGAGAGAGCGACGAGAGGGACAGAAAATGTTTGTGTTCAGGGAACTATCGGAGCGTGGAATCCAATCCCTATTTAGCGCAGAAATCCACCCTCACCCACTGTACTGTACTGTCCTGTCTGGTCCCCAACCCTGACACGCAGGCTGGCTCAGCCATCAAACAATGGAGGCTTTCTGTACCGTCTATCTGTATCATCGCAGTGGAGGAGATAAAGCACGAGCCCCCGTTTCATTTCAACACGGAACTCAACAGTTCTTCTGCGAGTCAATAAAAAAAGAAGATGTGTTTTGATCACTACACAGTCCTGTAATCATTTCATGCACGCCAAAGAAAAAGTTGCTACTGTTTCAACTGCAAAAAGAGTTGTGATTGATTATCCAAGCTGGCATGCCCATCACCGTTAAATAAAAGGATTTCTTCACATTCGTTCAGCCTCTTAGCACCTGAGCTACTATACTACAGCCCTTGGATAAATCTTTTATCTTGACATTTTTCTCATTGTCCTGCTTTTATATCGCCGATATTTTTTCTGTGTTGTGCATTGTGTTTGTATTCTGCAGGGGCGTCAGTGCAAAAGAGAACTCTGGTCTCCATTGGACTTTCCCCCGTTTAAATAAAACATCTACCTATGATGACAAGTCTACTTAACAAGTCATCCATTTATCGTCATATTCAGATGCGGGTGGAGGAGAAAATTGTGCACCTCCAAACCTTTGAGGGGCAAGGCGGGACATCAAATTGGCAGGAGGCGGAGGAGGTGTTCCTCAACATCTTGAAATCTGATGACTAGTTTGTCAGTGACCCTTCATGGTAGCGAGCATCACAACAGAGCAGGAGGAAAGCTCCACCCATAGAGGGTATGACAAACCCCCGTATGTCACTCCAGATGAGCAAGCCACTGGAAACACCTTCAATGTTATTAAGGGCAGGAGGACCCGTCGTTCCTCTTCTCTGAGGAGGGTGGTGTTCAGCTTATTCTACCAAGCAAGCAAAACATTTATTAATCCACAAAACTCTGACCATTGCACAGCTAAACTGTAATTAGTCTGGTGACACTGTGACGGGAACCCTTAAACGTTGTGATGCGAGTTGTGTTTCATTTTGGTATGTTTGACGCCTTCCTGTGTCACCAATGTAAGGTGTCGAAAGTGGAAAACCAGTCACTTCCTGATCCAATATAAAAAAAAAAAATACTTCCTCATTACCGATCAGAGTGACGGGTGTGCCGTACTCCAGCGCAGAGATGGCCGTCCACTTCCCTGTTCCCTTCTGGCCGGCGCTGTCGCGGATCTTGGGAAGCAGGTGTTTGCCGTCAGAGTCGCGGTACTTGAGGATGTTGGCTGTGATCTCGATAAGGAAGGAGTCCAGCTCTGTTTTGTTCCAGTTTTCAAAGACCTAACCGGGTGAACAGAAGGACAGAGTGTGTGAGACAATGCGTTGGTTTCAGGTTATTTCCACATGAGGTTGCGTAACTTCCCAGAACAGAGCAAGAACCGAGGGAAGTTGAATTTGAGAAGTTCACCTCTGCCATTTCGTCGTGGTCCATGCCCAACACGTCCTTCACCAGGTGGTACGCCTCGCAGATCAGCTGCATGTCTCCATACTCAATACCGTTGTGGACCATCTTCACAAAGTGACCTGCGCCCTCATCCCCCACCTGCCCCGAGGAGAGACGGCGGCAAAGTATAAAGCGCGGTTTTGATAAGCGAGGGGGAGAGCTCCACACTATGAAATGAAACACAACTCGTCCACTCACCCAATCACAACATGGTTCTCCTGTGCCAACCTTGGCAGAGATGCTCTGGAAGATCTCCTTTATGTGTGGCCTTTGAATGACATTGAGGATGACTTGAGGATGGAAATCAAATGGCCAAACATTGTGTAAAAGATTTATTCCTTTCTGACTAGCACTGCAAAAGGCAAGCATGTTCCTTGCATTTGTTATTGTCAGCGTCTGCCGGCAGTTCCGTCCAGTTTGGTCACGATCTGCGGCAGAGGCTCACTCACCAGGCTTCTTTATGTCCTCCTGGCATCAGTGAGGGTCCGTAGCGGGCCCCTTCCTCCCCACCGCTGACCCCGCTGCCCACGAACAGCAGGTTCTTCTCCTTGAGGCTCCTACAGCGGCGCTACCAAAACACAGATCCACACACGTGAAGAACAGTCCTTCAGCAGTCGACAACTGTTCAGTTCACTTCTTACTTACTATTGTGTCTCTGTATTCCGAGTTGCCTCCATCGATGATGATGTCCCCGGCCTCAAGAAGGGGAACCTGAGTAAGAAAGAAGAGGCACTGGTCACCACTTTAACATAACAAAACCCCCGCCTACGCACCGCTTCTCCACCTCTACAGCACCGTGTGTCGGGTATGACGGTGACACCCACCAACTTATCGATGAAGTCGTCCACAGCCTGACCGGCCTTGACCAGCAGCACGACCCTCCTGGGCTTCTTCAGCTTGGACACCATGTCCTCCAGGGACTCGGCCCCGATCACCTTGGTACCCTTGGCCTCGTTCTGCAGGAAGTCGTGCACCTTGGCCACGGTTCGGTTGAAGGCGCAGACCTGTCGGGAAGGGTCGATTGAGATCGAAATCGAAATGGGAAGGAAGGAGGGATCCGCCCGGACAGGAGGGGAGCTGAGGGAGAAACTCTGCAACTTACCACAAAGCCGTGGTCGTTCATGTTGAGAATGATATTCTGTCCCATGACGGCCAAGCCGATCAATGCAATGTCCGCTCTGTGGGAAGAAGGATAATCATATTAATGACGTGGCGAGGTCAGACGCCAGTGATGCGGGAGAGACGTGGAAAAACAACGTGTTGACAAAAAAACAAAAAACAAACACGATCCTGGCCCTTCTCCACGTCTCAGACCTTCATATTCTTTCCCTGACAGACTTATATTTTGAACTCAGATTGATTGAGACACAAGAAAGATAATGCTGACATTAAAAGGACAACAGGACATTCATTCGCGATGCCTTTTATCACCCAACCCAATTAAAACATTTCCGTCCATCTCCACTCGGAGATGTATTCATACCGCAGTTATAGGTATACAGTAGTTGTGGGTTGTGAATCCAATTCCCACGAAATGATTAATACGGGCAGAACACCGCAAACAGTCGATCCCCGGAAAAACGACCGTGCCCGACTCCGCAAGACCTTCGTTCCGGCTCAAGCCAAGCGTGAGCCACTAAAGGAGAAGGAGAAGAATCTCATCTCCTCTCCTCCCCCTCCTCCCCCCCCCCCCCCCCCCACTGTGAGGCGGCAGTGCCGTTCGCTGCCGCTGGAGGCGACACGAATGAATGACGTCACGCGGCGGCGGCTTGCGTTCAGTCCTCCGTTATTCTCAGCTGGCGCGTCGAACGTTCCGCCTTTTTCTTTTTCTTTTTTTTGTTTTTTTACCGGGGTCCTCCAGACCCGACTCCTTTCAAAAACACTCGCTCGCCGCAAAACGAATCGCGGGCGGGTCCGCCGGCCACCACCCGCCGGCTCGCGGAGGCGCTCGGCATTCGTTTAATGGTCGAACACACAATGAGAACAGCGGCGAAACGAATGTCGTCGCGATCGTCCGGCCGGCGAGCGGCAGCTACTCACTGAGCCATGGCGTCCCCCGGGTGGATGCAGCGTCCTACTGACAGGGAGGCTGCCGTTCCCGAGCTCCTCGTCTCCACTTCCGAGTCCTCCGCCGCCTCGGGGCGGGGCCCCGCGCCTGCCCCCGGGCCGGCCAATCGCGCGTCGTCGGACGGAGCCAAGCGACGCGCGCCGCGGACTCTGATTGGCGCCGGGACGCTGGGCCGAGGTAGCGGCTCTGCCGTTGGTCGGCGCCGCCTGTCAGTCTCCCGGCGGCGGCACCGCGCCCACGCGGAAGCGCTCTCGCCGCCGCATCCCGGAAGTAGTTCCCCCCCCCCCACCGCCCCGCCCCCGCCACCACCACCACCACCACCACCACCACCACGCTGCTCGTGGGTTCGAGGCAGCGAAAACGTCGACGAACGGCCACGATGTCACCAATCACTCTGGTAATACAGTCGGGAAGTGTTTCAGATAAATTGTCCAGAGATTGGGAGCAAGAGCTCAACTTCCAAAAGACGTTTTCTCTTGGAGTAATTATGACATTTTTTATTTCTTTATTTTTTTCATAGTCCTCCACAAAGAAGTAGATGCAGCTCAGTTGTGATAGTTTTTTTTTTGTTCAGAGTGGGGCTCTGCTGTTCTCAGGATGTGTTTTTAAATGTTCTACCTTGGCGCTCACTGTGCACAACCGATCACGCGTCGGATCTGCAAATTGCATGGTTTCCACGGCCGTCGCCCCCCATGGCTGCCGAGCTGGTTTCTAACTTACCTGGACACTCCATCTAAACCCCCCCCCCCCCCCAAACGGTTCAAATGACTGCATGAAATCGTCAGAAATATGACATATTACATATTTATGATGTATTTATAAGCGCCTTGCTGCGATGCCTCCTGGCTGGATGATCCTGCTCTATATGCTGTCATCAAATCCCAGAAAGGTGAATGCAGTGCGACACGCAATGGTGAGTGAAGGTTTATCTCACATCTGATGGATGTCAAAACGTCTGGAAATGGACACTGGGCGTAAACGAACAAATCCTCTTTTAAATTGTGGCCTTAGTCACCGTCCGCTGCGGAGTCAACGTCCGCTGCCAGGTCCGAGTTGGCCCAGTTCATGGTGCAATCTCTAGAGCCGGCGTCCACTACGGAGTCCCTGTCCAAGCATAAGTCCAAGTCCACTAAGGAGTCCCTGTCCAAGCATAAGTCCAAGTCCACTAAGGAGTCCCTGTCCAAGCATAAGTCCAAGTCCACTAAGGAGTCCCCGTCCACCAAGGAGTCCCCGTCCACTAAGGAGTCCCCGTCCACCAAGGAGTCCCCGTCCACTAAGGAGTCCCTGTCCACTATGGAGTCCCAGTCCACCAAGGAGTCCCTGTCCACTAAGGAGTCCCCGTCCACCAAGGAGTCCCAGTCCACCAAGTAGTCCCTGTTCAGTCACAGGTCATGATTCTTTAGTAGAATCATCTCTGAGTGACTCCCCAGTAAGTAGTATCATTATTATTAGTAGTATTATTATTATTAGTCTCATTATCCGCAAACCTAATTTGAATGGGAACATTTTTACACAAACCATTACCAGAAAACATCAACACTGGTCTAAGCGTTTGGGCTTCAGGTCCAGGCTCAGGGAGGAGCACATGCCGTGGCACATCCAGGGTGAAGGAGTCCTCTGATCAAAAGAGCGCTGTGTGTACGACGCCACCAAGCCATCCCCCAAAGTGCGACCCTGAAGAATGTATGTGGCGTCCCAACCGCTGTTCCCCCGCCTATCAAAGGCTAACGTGGTGTTTCTGTTAGTTAGAGAGGAGTTAAAAAAAAAAAAAAACAACTCAATAGATGCATGACGTTAGTTTAAGACATTTCCGTTTTGATTTGAACAATAAAGTAGACAAACGGGGACCATTTATTCTGCTAATGCACGGGTTTTACTTTTATTGTTACCTCATTCACTAAACAGTTCAAGATGGTGCAATATTACCATACACAGAATTAGGATATCTGCATGACACGTCTACGCTATACAGCGAATGGATTATAATTATTACAAATACAGGAAACATATTTACATTTTAATTCAACCCATACAACACATATATTTACAAAATAAGTATGAAAATGAAATCTGACAAAAAAAATGTACAGTGTTAATATCTTGGTTTGTTTTTTTTTCTGTTTTTTTTTTTGGTGGACAAACCCACAGGGAATGCAATCAACAGAGATTAATTGTCAAAGGGGAAAATGCAAAATATCATGGCTAGTTCTTTGTTAAAAGGCATCACGGGAAGGTGTTGAGGTGAAGACAGACAGCAGGACAAAGAATAGTTTGCTGTTATGTTGGATGAATAAGCCCTAGCTACTTTGTATTATACTCCCTGATATTAGAAAAAAATCAACACAAACAAAACAACTCAAAGAGCAACCACACTCGCTTTGTCATGATCCAGATAGCACAGATAGTGTGGAATGAGTAAATATGCAAAAAAATAAAAATCCCAAACAAATTTGATTTCAAAGTAAGTTCCTAATAAAAAGTAAGCATTAATGTAACCTTGCATCCCTCGTACAGGGTGCACCGGATTCCATTTTAGTTCTTTTTTTTTTTTTTTCTCCTCGTACAATGGAAAAACACACAGCAACATCCTGATAGTACATTCAACTCTCTCGAGGTCAGACTGAAAGAGGCTGCCACGCCACCATTTGGTTCATTCTGAGTAGAACAACTAGATCGCACAGACTTCATTTGATCAGTTATTTATACCTTTTTATTAATATGTGCAAAGAGCTGCAAACTAATATTTACATTGCAAACAATAAATACCACCATCCAAAAATAACACACCTCCACAGATTAGTAGCCAAAATGAAAACGTTTGCTCTGACAAGTATTCCTATCAGAATATTGATATTACCTCTCACATCTAAGTGTTTGAAACAGTGAGGTCTGTGAGAGGTTAACTTCCATCGGTGCATAGAAATCGGCTCTGTAACAATGTGTATTTGTTTCCTTGACGGAATGTTTCGTAAGCACCCGGACAAGTTTCTCAGAAATGAGCGGTCGAGCGGGAAGGCGTGGTCCTCCAACCGACAGGTTGCTTGACCCGAGGGGCAGCGCCTTCCCCCGCACCTCCATTCTCACTCCGGCAAAACCCGGTTTGTCTGGAGAACCAGGAATGTGACTCATCCGCCTCGTCTCTGTCGCCCTCAGCTCTGAGCTCTCCCATTTCAAGGCGCAGCAGGCAAACTACTGGTTGGTTGGCCAGAGTATATCCATGCCCCTTTGTACCGTTCGTGCTAAATTTCATAAAGAGACCGGGCACGAGTAACATTCCATTGTAGTAGGACTCACCCTGAATCAGCCTTAAATGTGCAGAGCAAATATTTTCATGAACAATACTAGGAAGGAAAATAAAAGGAAAAAAAGCCTTGAGCATATGTTATCCCTTTGATAGAAATTTCTGGTAAGAAAGACAGAAATACCCACATACCGCTACTCACTGTGCCCTTCTTAAGATATGTGCTCTCATATCATATCATATCATATCATATCATATATCATATCTGAAATGGTGCTGAGGAGTGATCCGGGACTGGATACACCCATTTTGCACTCGTCTCGCGACAATTACGTGTTTATGTGCAAATGAAGATTAAAACATTGATATAGCTGGATAAAACTTCAGAAATAAATGCCCTGTTACTCTTCATCTCAAACTCTAGCGTGGAGGGTCCCCATAATACAACATGATCAACAATGTTAATAAAAAATAAAAACTCGAGTTAGAGGGTCTAGATTCCAGAATGCCAAAAGAGAAACGGCGGATGAAACCCCAGCGTGCACGCGCCCACCCAAGTGTGTACTTCTATCATTTCGCTTTAATCACTGCCGGACACTTTGCCGTGACAATAAGTGACCTTTGACCCCGGCCATGTGTGACAGTTTGATGGGGCGGAAGCCTTCACCTGCTGCACTACCGGGGTCACGGCAGGAACGTCCCTCCTTCACTCCCGCCGCCGTCGCGTTTCAACGTGTTCTGTCTGGATTGCGCGTTTGTGATAATTAAAAAAAAAAAGACGACGACAACAACGACGACCGACGCTGATGCAAACGTTGAGCTTCTCTGGGCTACGCACCTTGAAATGTTGGGTGTAAGAAAAGTGCTAAAAGCTATAGGAAAAGGAATGTCTTCAATGAGGGGCAACTAGCACACTAATCCAAGGTCATATGTACAAATGATGTTCCGTCCTCCCACCTCCGCCCACGGAGCCCAACCGTCTCCGCCACTCCGTCGCTCCCCGTTTGGTTCCTTCCGTTCCCGGAGGCGACGGGACCGGAGGCTCACCCGCTTTCACGGAACAACCGAGTCCCGCTTTGCTTTTAGGTGTCGGAGACCTTCCCTCCAGTGAAGCGCGTCTCGCCGAATAATAACACGTGGGCATGATTGCTTTGCACCGCTTCACGGCAGCAGTGTGGTTGGACGGGTGTATGTACCGGGTCACAGCGGCTGAACACGAGCCACCGCCTCAAAAATCCAGCGCCGCCGCCGCCGCGAGCTGAGCGAGGGTCTGTAGCAGGGTTTTTTTTTTGTTGTTTTTTTTTCTCTCTTTTGCTTATCGGTTCTAAAGACTGGGGCGGGGCAGATTCTACTTCAGGAAGTGACGTCTTAAGATGAGTATGAAAACCCTAATGGATCACTAGCAGCAATAATTCTTGAGCCAGCTTTGCCTCGTATAGGAAAAGCGTAAACCAATCGTCGTTTGGAGTTACAAGGTATTACTTCCCTTCGTAGTTTCCCCCTCGACTGTATTTGTCGGGGTCATATATATATATATATTTTATTTTTTTTCTTGTTGTGAATTAGCAAACCTGGTCTTCTCCTGAGGACTGCTGCAGTTGACATGCGGGCATGAAATATGAATCAAAAAAATAAAACTCTTCTTGATAGACAAATAACACTGATAGAGACCATTTTTTTTTTTTTTCCCTTTTTTTTTTTTTACAGACAGTTGTTAATTAACTGAAAAGCAAAGTGGCCAGAAGAACCTTTTTCTGGAATAACCGTGCACACACAAGTTGACTATTACAACATGCTACTAGTAAGAGGTTTAGGGGAGTGACAAGAAAGTCAACAAAAAAAAAAAAAGGAAAGAAGAGAGAAATTAAAAAAAATAAAAAATAAAAAAGACCAAAACCTCCTCATAAAAACACAAAAAAGGCAAAGAGTGGGGAGCGTTTGAGGGTCAGCGCGGGGGGGGTGGGGGGGGGAACGAGAGGCAGATTGCTCCAGGAACTGAAACGTTAAGTCGCTTGAGAGAGGAGACTTAAGCCACAGGTCTACGAACGAGAGAAAACCGTCAAGAATCACAATGGTTAATAAGTGTTAACACTCGGTACGTTCAAAGGGCGAGTTCAGAGCGGGACGCGCCGTCGTCGGCTTCAGTTCTTCACCGGGCCACCGCGCCTCCTCGCCAGCTTGGATCTGTGGGTACGAGGCGCAGACGCATGAGGACGGGCACGTGTTTTGTGGTCGGCCCCCCCTCATAAACCTTTGCTATTTATTCAGTCAGATAACAACAGGAGCCGGCGATGCTCAAAATGGCGTTCGGGTTCCACAGGTCGGACGACATTTCTGTTCCAATGCTCGGTTCCCAGTCTTACAATCATCACTTTCCCGGTTTCAAACGCAGAATTGGCGCCGTTTTAATATGAACGCTCACGCCGCTAATTATTTTGATGTTGTGGGCGTTTTTATGTTTGAGTGTCTATGTTTAAAAAAAACCAAACAAACGCTACTGACTACGTCTTTTTTTAAGACCTCTTATCTATCCTATAATTAAATTATGAATTCTTCTTCTTCTTCTTCTTCTTATTACTGCTGTTGTTATTATGTTCATACCTTATCGTTCCTGCGAGCAGCGGGTTGAAGGCGTACAGCCAGTCGTTCATGTCCTTGTCGTTGTTGGCCTGCAGCAGGATTCCTCGGTGCTTTGTGCACACGGCAAATGTGTTGGGAGTCTGTGGAAGGAACAGACGATACGTTCATCGCTGCCACCGTCCCGTCCTCACACCTCCACACGGGAGGGACACGTTTCGACGGATTCGCGGTTCTACGTGGATTCAGCGCCGACGGCGACCGACCTTAAGCATGGCCTGCTGGTCCTCGCTGTATTCCACCTGCGACGTGGACAGGTTGAGGACCCCCCGCTCCACCGGGTCCTTGTCGTTGTTGTAGATGAAGACGTACGGCCGGCGCACCACCACAAAGTGCTTCACCCACGAGTTGGAGCGCGGCTCCATGAAGCTCAGGAAACCCTTCTTGGACACCACCGACCTGACCGGCGACGCAGGGAAGGGAAGGGAATGAGAACCCGGATGGAAACCTTGTTTGGAGCTTGAGGTTAGGGTGGGGTGGGACGGTGCATCTACATGACAAAAGAGGGTGAAGGCGGCAAAAGACACTGGCCGCACTCACCCTGGCCTCATCTCCTCGATGTCCGGGACCAGGTTGAGGAACTCGTGCTTGCCGGCGCGCGCCAGGTAGGAGGTCTCTAGCGTGGGAACCATGGGGAAGTTCTCATAGTCGGAGCAGGAGGGGCTGGAGGCGCGGGAGCTGTTTTCTGGAGTCCTGGTGAGAAAAGAGCAAAGGGTGAGCAACCGCAGCCCCCGAGCGCCCGGCGTTAACCGAGGTTCGGGCGTCGCCAGGCACACGTCGGGACCGACGCCTGTCGGATGGAAGTCTTACTTCTGGTCCACGGAGCCGCAGCGGGAGTCGGACAGGGACGGGCAGGTGGAGGAGGGCGTGAGCGTGGCGCTGCTGAAGCTGGACACGGAAGGATCGCGTCCCATCGGCGAGATGTCGGACAGCTGTCGGAAAAAGGAAGAAAAGAAAGGCGGCGAGTCCGACGCGGCACGAAGAGAGGCGGGGATTTGGTTTGGGTTTTCTTCCTAGGATATTTTCGGTCTCACCTTGCAGTCGCTGATGCTGTTGCACAACTGGTTGTACTCGTTGTTAAAAGTGTGGGTGAGGAGGCGTAAGCACTGTGGGAGGACAGAGCAGAGCCCGGTCAGTTTTCAAAGCAAGCGAGGGGAGGACGTGCTGGTGATGGAGAACGTGTATATATTTTGTATATTTTACGGTCCCAAAATTGTAAAAATAATCTTGTAGCAATCAGGCAGGGAGGTCCAGGCGTGTTTTCGTGAACATATTTTAGAAAGGACATGAAGAGGCTTCATGAGCAGGGGACTAAAACGTGTTGGCGTAACTCACAGTTTCTCCCAAAACACAACCACGCCCATCGTTGGCTCACCTTAGTGGCCAGCTCCTTCTCGCGGTCCACCAGGCTCTCGATGTCGGCCGAGTCGTAGCCGCTGCTCTCGCTGGGCGTGATGGCGCTCTCGAAGGTGGTGCTGGAGATCTGCGAGGAGATGGAGGTGGAGGTGGAGAGGGTGCCGGTGCTCATGCTGGGGGACACGCACTCGCTCGGGGACTTGGTGGTGGGGGCCGTCCCGGCGGGGGGCGTCTCTCCCAGCTTCTCCCTCAGCAGCAGCAGGTGGCGAGTCTTCTCCACCTGGGAGAGCACAGGGAGGCGGAGTTAGTCCGTCACAGGGGAAGAACACCAACGAGAAAGGGCGGTTATTTTGTTGGTTGGTCAACCAGAAGTGAAGGAAAAAGACTTCAAAATACTTTTGAAAGGACCTGAACTACCACTACTAATCACCACCTTTGGGCCCTAGAAGGAGCTGACACCTTATCGGTCCATCCCTTGGAGGGGCCCGAGGGGGCCTCGGGACCTCGGTTTGGGAACCCCAGGTCTATAAGACCAACCTCATGCAGCTGCTCCATCTTCTCCAGCTCCCACTGGTGCTCCAGGATCAGACTGTCCCCACGAGGCCTCCAGCCGGCCAGGTTCTCTTCACCACGCACGTACGCCACAGACGTGTCCAGGATCTTCCTCCTCCTCCGCTGCATCCCTGCTCACAAAAAAGCTCCGTGTCGGTGCCGATTCCACAGAAGTTGACCTTTATCTCCGCGATGCCGTGGATGTTGACGTGCGCTCACCTGGGCTTCCCGTGTCCGACATCTTGCACAAGCTCAGCTCATAGATACCAGTCACCCGGTTGCTGTGGTAGAACACAGTTTGTCAGTGCATGGCGTGAGAATGCATGAAAACCTTCTGTGACCCGATGTCAAGAGGTACCGGGCGTCCCGGGCAAAATGATTTATAGTCAGACTTCAGCATTATTTCACTTCCAAGACGTTAGGACCATTAGAGAAAGTAAAATAATGACTGCTCATATCACAGCGTCACTGTTTCTCTGTGACTATAGTGTGCACAGGTATCGAATTTCGTAATAAACAATACCTAAAAGAAACCGTGGCGGACCAAGGGGCGCGGTCAAGCACCAGCTTTATTATCTCTTGGACAAAAAGGCTCGCTGGCCACAAGTATAAATAATAATAATAATAATAATAATAATAATAATAATAATGATGATTATGGTTTGGGGCGCAGGAGGAATGGCTGACGAGCCCGTGCGCCGATCCAGCTTCATCGAGAAACACTAAGAAACCTCCCCGCCTCGCCTCCAGGCAGCTTGGCGGCCGCGGGGAAGGGAACCGCGCCGGCGTCTGCAGCCGGTGCTTGACCGCGCCCCAGTTGATCCGCCACAGTTTTCCAACACTTTCACCGAATCTCATCAAATGGGACTGTGAGGATTCCTGACAGGATTTTAACAGATGAAATCAAAACGGTGGTCAATACAGCTGATCAATCCTTCCTTCTTTCTCTTCTTCTACCCAGTTTCATTTTGTTTGTCTCTTATCCACTGGGTCTCTCCATCGCTCTGTCCCTGCTCTCTCTGCACTGGAATCACTGGTTTATACATACCATGTTGTGAGTAGCCAGTAGAGACCGGGTGACCGCGTTGTTTGGAAATTGTAAGTCACGTAAGTAACGTTACCAGTCAGGGGTTTTGGAGTATCCGCTCCCGAAGAGGTTCCTCAGGGAACGGGGAGGGGAGATCTTCGCGTCTCGGGAGTAGAAGACCATGCAGATGTCTTTGGTGATGATGGCGGGCTGGATGCAGTGGTCGAGCTGCGGAGCAGACAGAGCTCACAACGTCAGCCGCGGCGGCGGCGCACGGCGGAGCGCCGGAGCTCGGCGGAGCGCCGGAGCTCGGCGAGAGTCTGACCTTGATGAGAGACCTTGACAGCGGCGGCGGAGTCACCCACCTCCAGATACGCCGACAGGGTCATGTAGATCTTCTCCCCGTAGGGCGTGACTCGGTTGAGCAGCAGGGAGTTGTGCAGGGAGCTGTCCCACACGGCCTCGAAGCGGTAGAAGGTCCTGAGGAGACCAGGGAGAAACAGCTCCAGCTCCAAACTACGAGGTCGTTTGAACGGCTTTAATGATGATGCTTTCTTTCTCCCCCCCCCCCCGCCTCAAACCCAGGCCAACTCAGACAAATTGCAATTCTGGAGAGCAAATTAAATATGGTGCGTCCACTCTGGCTTGGAATTAACTGTCTTTTCATTTGCAGAACTGCAAACATAGAAATCTTTGTATAACATAACATTGAAAAGGTGTGAAATCGACTTTATGTCTCCAAATAAAACGATGTTTATGCCCATGTATGGATATGTTCTTTCTGTTGTCTGTATATGTTCGCCGCTGTGTTGCCAGGGCACCATTGTGTAAAGAGAGCTGGCTCTCAGCTGGTTTTCCCTGATGAAATAAAGGTTTCAATCAATACATCAAAGCTGAAAAACGAACGGCACGACTCAAATATGATATAATATATTGATATTGTGTATATATGATCATATATTGATATAACGTATATATGATATATATTATTGATATGATAGCTATCAGTTAACATTTTGATAAGGCCTGGGTTCAAAAAGCAAACACTGTGCCTATCCTTTAACAAGTCACTATCAAAGGCTGTGACGTGAGTATGAAAGTACAAAGCAGCTACAATTTAACAGACTAGTTGAGCTACAAAACACAGATGTTAATTGAGATAACGTGACCGTGGACCGCAAACAGGGATCAACCGAGGGGGTTTTCCTTCACACTCTCGTGCCCAGGGATGAGGGAGTGTGAAGGAACACACGGAGGTGTGACCACAACAACTAACTACAGTGGGAGCGGGTGTGACACCAGTTATCGGTGTTTGGAAATGCGTTGCGTGTTTACTGTGCTTGCAATAGCGTGTAGCAGGGAGAAGTGAGAGAACATGCAATACGCGTTCTGTGCGAAGGTGAATTATATTTTCGGTGGAGAAATCAAAAATCCTCAACTTAACCATTCTTTGGCCACACGTTCAAGTTTCACCAAATCACCAAATTTGCCAAAACTACAATCACATACATTTTAAGTTCTGCATAGGAAACTACAAATAGGATGGAATGAATGACAGTTTTTTGCAAAAATTGTCAATGATGTCGTTTGCAGACAGTTCCTGTGCTTGGCAGCAGAGGGCGCTGGAACCAGTGGAGAGACCGACTGGCTCAACCTCCTCTGATGCCTCACTGGCCTGAACGCTCCTCCCTGGTATACTCGGTAAATTGAGGTTGAAATGAGATGAAAGTGCTTCAGTGAATCACACTGTGGTTTGAACAATGTTTGTGATCATCAAAAATAACAAGAGACACCAACAAAGACGGGAAGCGCTTTGCATTCAAGGTTGCCGCAGATAACTGATCTGTAAAGAGATGATTTATCATTTGATTCCACTAGGAAGTAGGGACAACCTTCATGCAAATGCTGCCGAATTCAGCTTGGCAAAGGGACATATGCAGTAGAAATGTGTCTATTAGTCTATTGGACTAAGGAGAGACATAAAAGGGGGCTTTATGATCTCTGTGTTGTTGGTACCTAGCGATATCCTTATCAATAGAAAGCCTGAGCACATTCAACAGTCCAGCGGCGGCGGGAGGAAGACAATGCACAGAAACAAAGAGAAAAGCACAAACAGTCAATTGGACACGATGGTGCAACTCAAAAGGCAGAAACTGGCAGCACCGAAAAATAGAAATGCTCATGCAATGAACACACCCACGCAAACAACCAACCAACCAGCCATCCAACCGCACTCCTACACACACTCGCACACACACACACACACACACACACACTCGCACACACACACACGCATAAAAGCCATTACCACATTGTGTTTCCAAACAATGAGTTCTTCCTGGTTAAGAAACAAATGTATGTGGCAGTGAGTTGATTGCATTTTCAAGATTTTCGTTTGATTGAGTAATAAATAAATAGATAAATAAATAAATATAAAGAAATAAACAAACAAACAATTAAATAAATAAATGGATACATAAATAAATATACATATATATAAAGAAATATATATATATATATAATACAGGCAAAGCATTGACTATAAGCAGAGTATATGCAATGAACTGCTAACACACACTAATACAAATGGCCACATTTACACCATGAACTGTTGCATGCTGTGAATATGCACGTTTCCTAAAGAAAACTGCTTTGGGTGTCTAGATATCCCTCATCTATAAGGAGCGTACAACATTTTACTGGGATGTTTGTCCTACCTGTTGGAGTTGTGAGACGATTTGATGTTCTTAGCAGAGATGATGTTCAGGGAGAGGACGGCGTCGGTGGCGCTGTCGTCTACCTCCGCCTTGTTCCTGATGCGACCTGGAGGGCCACACCGCGGGAAAAAAAATCTCTTATTCCAACAACGGTTACTATTACTGTTATTTAGCTGTTAAATAACTACGCCTAATTGCCTAACTGGAAGATTTGAATCTCACAGGGTTCCCCGCCCACCAGCGCCTTCATGTCTATGATGAACAGTAACAAGTTCCTTGTGAAATGATTAGAAGATGCTCGTGAGTAGATTTGGCTGCAGGACTACGATCCAAAAAGCAGGAAATCTCTCAGAAGGAAACTCAGCGAGCCTATGTGCACTCTACAGAATAGATACAACCACAACCACATAGACAGATATTGTATCATACCTTCATAATCCTTAACGATTTCTATGCGTGAATCAGAAATACGTTGCGTGGCAACTTTGGTGCTTTGTCTCTGTCTTTTGTCTCTACGTTGCGGTGAGGGAGGACTAGCACCTCCCCCCCCCCCCCCCCCCCGCCCCACCCCACCCCCTCCCTGAGGGCGGAGCGCTCACCCACGACCAGCTCCCGAACGTCCTTCCAGTGCAGCTCGCTTCCCTTCTCGTGGATCAGAGTCACCGTCATTCTCCGCTGGATCCCCTGCAGTGACACAGCGTTAGAATCGCACGCCAGCTGACTTGAGGCGCTCGAGGCGCACGTGAGGGTCGGGTCATGAAGGCTCTTGGATGGGGCTCCGGTACCTGGTGCAGGAGGTATGTGCCGTGGCAGGGCAGCCCCCCGCTGTGGTCCACCACCGCTGGGATGTACCTGCCGAGGAAAGGGGAAGGGGGCGGGGTCATTATGAGTCAGAACACATGTCCCACAGATGCAGGGAGAGGCGCTTTCCCCAAAGACACAGTGTGACACTCACTCCCCAGTGGGCTCCAACTCGCTGATCTCGAACCAGACCAGCAGGTCGTACTTGCTGACACACTGGCCCAGGTTGGACTTGGTGATGGTGTTCAGCTTAGTCGCCGGAACTGACGCGCGCGCGCCCACGCCCACGCCCACACACCCACACACACACACACACACACACACACACACACAAAAGACTTATTTATAATGTCAATCCATTTTCATGTGAGGGCAGACAGGTGGAATAACATTTTTGGATTGGAATGTTTGGAAAAAGAAGAAAAAGAGACATATTGTAAAGTAGGTACTTTGAGTCCATTTGATTTGTAAATTGCGATGGAAAATGTGATGGATGTGGAAACCCTGCAGACGACAATACGATGTCGACAGTTCTAAAACTGGAGCAATTTACCTATACTTTTTTTTAATCGCCGATATGCAAAATATCTATGAATTCTAAATTCCATTACCACTGATATGCAGCACTCAGGACACAGGTGTACAAGGGAAATCACTACCACACAGCCTATTCAAAACTAACACTTAAACATGGTGAGGAGCTAAACGACAGATTACAGCGGCGCAGAGAGCTCCCCGACGCCTCACACATCGGGATTATGTGCCCGTTTAAAGAGCCTAATCTTCACAGCACACAGCCACACAAATTATTCCTTCACATGTGCCTTCAGCGGCGTGAGGTACAGCTCAGAGGAGGAGGCGCTATTCTGAAGGAAAACTAATTGGAAGGCAGACACTGCACGGCTTAAGCTTTGGCTTTGTGCTATGATCGCCACGTCAGTGATATTGCACGACATGAGGAAATAATCGACCTGTGTGACGTAAAGGATGGGCTCCCCATTTTTTGGCTTAAATGTTGGACTGCATTGAAGCACAGTGAGAAGCTGCGGCAGACTGGTAAGGTTCTCAAGTGAGGCTGTGCTACCAACAGTTATGAATGTGGGAACTGATATATAAGGCCAGGGTTGAAAAATAGCAAACCCATCCTTTAAGACCCATCACATGTGGGAGACGTACTTCCAGGCATCAGCTAAGACAAAATATCATTAGGTGTCAGGTAGGGCTGGGTATTGTTTAAGAGATGACGATACCTGTACCAATACCAGTAAAGTGCCACTTTAAGTACCTTAAAGTGATACAGATACCAATAGAGTACTAATTAAATACCGTTTTTTCCCCTACTATACCCATCATGTGAATGGAAGCATTCAGTTGCGTAAAATGCCACCACTCCTCCTCATCCAAATGAGTTTTACACAAATATATTTTGGAAAAGTTCAAATTAATGAGATATTTATGAAATAACTGTACAAAACTGTACAATGAAGTATTTGGGCAGTGTTCTTTAAACAAATAGCCAGTACAGGAGGAATGATCACAGCGAGGAAAAACCTCTTTCACTGTTCAGATGGACGCCTGACCGTTGTTTTAAGACAGACTTTGAAAATTTGTGAACCTTTCCTTTAACAGGCTGTTGTAGCTGCTGCTGCCGTAGTGAGCAAAACCATACAAATAGTCATTTATGTCTAGATCTGGGTCCAAAGAGGATTGAATGCAGGTATCGTTTGACTGAAGAAGTTTCAACACTACTTGGTATTGGGTTATTTCGGTTAATACCTTCAAGGTACTGAGTAGCAATACCCAGCCCTAGTGTCGGGGAGGGGGCGGACAGTGTCCTTAATAGACTTATTTCACGATGCAGCAACGAGTAGCCACTAGGGAACTAAATTGCTCTGCATCTCGCAGCTACACAGCGGCGCTAGGACGAGGAGCTTCAAGACCAGCTCTTAAAAGCTGCTATTGCGGGGCCCGCGGTACCAACCGTGGTGCCGGGGCACCGTGAGCACGGGGCCGTATGGCACGGGGAGGAAGGGGAAGTGGGAGAGCTGGTCCTCCCCGTCCTCCAGGCTGGCCACGGCGGTGGAGGCCAGGGCGTTAGCGTGCTCCGACAGGGTGTCCAGCACCTGGCCGCTCATGTAACCGCTCATCAGGTAGCGGACCAACTCTATCTTACGGGCGTGGTCTGGGGCCATAATGTGCCAAATGAGCGAAGGATGGGAGTGGGCGGTGCGGTCATGTGGACGGGCGATGAAAAGGAGAGATGGACAGAGGGAGGATGAGGGTGCGACGTAAAGGAAATCCAAATGAAGCGAAAAACGAGAGAGAAAAACGTGTGAGGATATGCGGAAAATGACTGAACCGAACTCAAGCGTTGGGAACAGAGAAAATGTGCAACAAAGTGAGAGAAAATCAAAGACGGTCCTGTTTGCTTAGAGGTCCAACGACCCCGAAATCCTCACCTGGCTTGGACAGAGGCATGGGAATAGGATAGTACTTTCTCGATGGCGTGGGAGGACTGCAACCAGAAATGATAAATAAATTTAATAGCTGTTTTATTACAACGTGCCACCTAAATAAATATGGGATAAATATCAAATATGGGAACTTTCTAATCAAAACAATTGTATTGATTACATATTTATTTCAGCATTTTTCAGTGCTATGGAGAGTTTTGTTGAGTCTTATTGACACCAACCTGACAAGGTCCTGGCCGTGCAGATGCAGCGGATGCTGCTGGTAGTGACCAAACACCTCAAACACGATGGGCTTGGTCTTGATGTACTCCATGAAGGACTCCGTGACCTCCACAGAAATCTGCTCCGCAGGGAAAAGGTAAAAGTACGGGAGGGTTAAAGGAGACAAGAATGAGGCGCTCCCACTGTATTGCAGTATTGTACTGTGTCAGTCTGTCGGTCTGGCTCTCACATTCTGCACATGGTAGAAGCCCAGCGGCGCTCCTTTGCCTGCGTTCTTCAGGGGCTCGGTGGAGAAAGCTTCATCGTGACGATGAAGGAAACTGAGAATACAAACAAAATAATACAGATAAATCACAGTAACATCTGTGATTCGACAGTTTTGTTTTTTTTAATTGCAGTCAAAGATTAAAAAAAAAAAAAAAAAAAAGTTTTTAAAGAAATTATAAATCTGTAAGTGAAATTCAAGCATGTGAAAAGTCCAAAGTTTTTCTCCTGTCGAAAACATAAATAAAACGTCTCTAAATCGATCTAAGGTGCTTGGATTGACCGTCATGATTTAGGCCGTCCGAAATACACGTCTTAAAGGCCGGTGAACGCACTTGAATTGGCAGAAGATGTCAGCGTATTCCGGTGGGATTCCGCTGGCTTGGAGCACAGTCACACGGAAGGTGAAGATGCTGCCCACCTCCAGCTGCCCCGCCAGATCTTTACCGTGACTCAGCTTGGTCTCCACGTTTTCCAGCTTCTGGTCTGTAGAGAATCACACAAGAAGGTCAGGGCCAGTGGTGGGAGATCCAGACTCTACTTTTGAAAAGTGCAAATACCAAAAAATAATATTAAATAGGTGGTTTCATAGTAATTTACGAGGATATTGACCTAACGAATCATCGATGAGGAATCCTAAATCAGCAAGTTGATAGATCCAGTCCCATATAAATATATATTTTAACTAAAGTGTCAGCAGCACAGTAAAGGGTATAGATATTTCCTTTGAAATGTGGTGTGTAGCGGTCACTAGTGCACGAGTCGGGTGCCAGTCAGTCAAGGTGACGGAGAGGGATGCATCCTTAAAGTGTAGTCAGTGTCTAAAGTGCTTATCCTTAAGTAAGTAGAGCTACTTGAAAAATGTACTTAAGCACAGTAGCAAAGTACTTGTACTTCATTGCTTTCCACCACTGTTCAGGACAGTGACTTGTTCTGGAAGGTCCTGGAAATGACCCGTGGATGAACTCCACTGGGCTGGGCAATAAAAGGACGCACACGAATGAGTGAACGGAACAATGACAACGTGGCTTTTCAGGCCAGTGATTTGTTGGGCTTTTTCTGCTTCAGCCTCTTTTCAAAAAGCCTTTGTATAAATTCCTCCATGCTCCAGCTGCAGATCACTGCGTCCAACAGGTGTGGGTTCCCTCAGGCTTATTTCCATAACTAAACCCACTCTTCCCCGTGTTTCTCTCAGTATATCAGGCCACTTCAATGTCCCCTCCGCGTTTAAAGGGCAGCACCTGCCCGGGCCTGGCGTCCCTCCGCTGATCTGGCGGCCGTACCCATCTCATTGATTCTGTTGAGCTCCTCGGAGGGCGTGATGATCTCTGAACTCTGGCCCTGACCCTCCACAATGCGCAGCTCCTCGAGTGACATGCCGGAGCGAGTCATGACCGTGGAGGAGAAGTCGTTCTGATTGGATGAGGAAAGAAAGAGAGAGCGGGAGAGACAGGAGCAGAGAGCGATAGGAGGGGAGGTCATTTAAACTCAACCTGGCACAATGTTAAGAGTGTAAGCAGAGTCCTCAGTATTATTTGTTTCGTATTGAATAAACGCATATTGCAAATTACCTTCACTATTGTATTCATTCATTCTCATTCTTCTTGCATTAAGCGATACATTTATTCTATTTCTGCAAATAAATAAGAATCAGAAGGATCCCTCAAATGAGAAGGATTCCAACCAAACCGTGGCTGTCCTTGAATTTCGCCTCATACAGCTTCAAATATCAATGCGCCAAAGAGCATTCTTTGACATAAGCAGAGTAATCCAGTAGGATGACTACCTCCAACCCAGAAGGACTTACCTTGTTGAAGTACTCGTCATCGAAGGAGATCTTGGCTGTACCTGACTGTCGGACTCCAGAGCCGTAGTCCGGGGCCTCTTCGTCCGCTGTGGAGGAGATGGAGTCATCCTCGCGCCAGAAACACTCAAGACACAGTGACCACGAAAGTTGTCAAATCTGATCGAAAGAGGCGCCGCGAGGGAAACTCACAGGGACTCTCTCTCTGTCTCTCTGTTTGACGCCGCAGCGGTGGCTGTGAAAGTGCTTTGATTTGTTTTCACGGGAATATCCTGATGAAGCTGGGTCTCCACCTACTTTGAAGTTTTTTTACATCTTGACCTAATTTTCGTCTGGCATGGCTAATATTTCATGTTTGTTAGCTTCTGTATATGTGTGTGTGCATTTATTTCATTTCATTGTTATTTTTTTGACTTGCACCGTTCTGTCATCTTCTGCTGCTGCAACACCTGAATCCCCCCCCCCCCCCCCCATCCCGGCGATTGATAAAGTCGTTTCATTTTTTATCTTTTGAGGGGAAATCCATAAAATGCTCTGTGTTGGCGGATTGCACTACAAGTCCCAGAACTCCACTCAAAAGGCAGGAAAGGCAGACCCCGCCACCCAAAATGGAAACAACAAACAGAGGAGCACATGCACAACACAAACACATTGCATGTCTGTTTCTCATAAAGTAGCGGCTTAAAAAAAAAAAAAGGATAAAATATGGAATAAATCAACAAAACAATCTTACGCAATGTTCAGACGGATGTCAAATTCCACACAAATACCAATCATGGCACTTTTCTCGAAAGAGAATAGCTTTGAGAACTCACCGGCTATAGCTTGGACCCCCACACGCAGGAAGCCACGCACCTCGCCCTTCTCCGTCACTATGGCAACGCGGTGGACCAGGGGCACCGGGTACAGCAGGTTGCTCAGATACACAAAGGCTCTGCCAGAGGAGAAGAATGAGCCTTCAATCTGCTTCGCTGCCACATCAAAAATATAATAATCATCTCTTCCCCCTCCCATCATTACATTCAGTCTATAACATTTAACTCTGAGGGATCGTAAATTAGCATTAGATGCTTGCACAGCTAGACACCACAATGAAAGCAAAACACAGAAACCCGCTTTTGGACCAGTGTCGGAAAAGTTGCTCGAAAAAGGTGAATGAGAAACCAATCACCTCATAAATGTTTGCACCAAATCATGAAAAAAAAAACAAAAAAAAAACTACGGATGTTTAGTGTTCCACAAAACAACTACTGTAACGGCAAAATTAGTGACATTGAAAAATGTTGTTTAGTTAGACGGCAACGAGCGTTCTATTTAATAAACAAACAAACAAAAAAAAACAAAAAACAAAGAGGAAAAAAAAAGGAAAAATGAATAATACACACGAAAATAACACAGATACAAACACCATAATGAAACACAGGCATGTGCAGGACACAACAGCGGGGGGTGGAGGGTTTTACTGTTGGGCTTTAGTCACACAGCGACTGGATTTTGTGCGAGCTGATTTGCTGCATCCCCGCCGCCCTGCTCCCGGCTCCCTCCGTTCACCCCGCCCCCACCCACCCGCAATTCTGCAGGGCAAACTCAAGGCCAAGATGGAGGAGAGATAGCGCTCGGTGAAATCTCTGAAGTCACGCTGACGCAGGTAGCGAGGTACGGATGGGCCTGCGTTGTCCTGCTGCTCCTTCTGGGGGATGTTTACACCGCTCAGCTGAATATAAGACACGGCCTGATTTTTAACGTCACACTAAACTGAGTATTAATAAATCACCCCTTTAAGGTGCGGTATTCCTCACAAATACGGTGAATCAGGATCTCACGATTCCATTCAATATCGTTTCATGGAACAAATTCTGTTTTTTAATACATTTGTGATTGTGGTGCAATTTCATTTAAGGTTGCGTAACTTCCAAACAAAGTATCGGCATTACAATGATCAAATCGAGCCGTAAATTGAAACATAATATAAATTGGAGCATCGACTATTTTAAAATCCAGCCCTACAAATAAGCACATTTATGAAACTGCTTAATAACATTGTTAATGATATCTACATACGTACAAGTACAGGGTTAAAAACGACAATGACACAAACAAGACAGATCAAATGAATGGACCATATTAGGAGCTCAAATGAAAATCAAATAATGACAAATAAAAGTAAAAATTACAAACAAACCCAATGACAGACTGCTAATAACAGAGACAGGGCAGTGAGATGGGAGTTAACGTGGTGGTGCCACCTGATGAAGCATCACACTCGGAGGGGGCGCAGAGAAAGGGAGCCTGCTTTTCCCTTTCCTGGGGGAACTGACTCCAAATTAAATGCTATTTGCTAAAAAGCGTGGTGGTGGTGGAGGAATTAGAAGTATGACTAATCACGTTAGATCCAAACATGTTCCAATTTATCCTGTTCAAAACAGAACAGTGACGAATAGAGGATCTGATTCTAAAATTAATCTCGCTAGAGGGGTTGTTTTGATTCCCTCTAAAATAAAATTAATCCATAATGTCAACTCAAGCATTCATTGCATTTGGTGCCCGTTGAAATTTGTCGAAGGCATGTTCTGCCGCAATGCACCGATTCCAGTCGGCACCATACGTTTTTTTGCAGATGACTGATTTTAGAATAAAAAGTTAAAAATTTGTTGTTGAAAAAGTGATGGCACACCCACTCACCATAAAATAAACACATTCCGCCAATTTGCAACCGAGTGACGACCACGTGACTACCAAGTCTAATGACTTGGTACTCGCCGTAAGCTTGGCTCTCCATTACCGACACCAGGTAGTGGTGTTTGTGAGAATTGCCATGTTTGTGGAGAATTTTAATGCCGGTTACTTTGGTGTCGCTTATGTGTGACGTGCGCCATTCTCTACTCGGGAGACAAATTGTGCGGGAAAGCAGGGTGAGACATTTTCTGGAGGCGGGACTTTAAAGTCTCATCAAACGCCTTCAAAGTCAAGTACAAAACTTGAGCCCGAGCCCAGAGTGTGGCGCCATCGCAGAAACCGCGTTTGACAAACCAACCTTCCCACCAGGATGAACCAGGGGGAGCGGTCGTAGAAAGGGTCCTGGCCGTCGCTGAAGATGTCCGAGCCCTCCTCCGTCCCGGCGTCGGAGCTGGCGTCGTCCACAAACGCCTCGTCGTCAATCAAGTCGGACATCTCGCTCTGGCGCTCGTCCGCCATTTCGGTGATCTCCGAGTCGGTGGTGGAGAAGGTGGGCGAGGGCGTGCGGTCCGCCAGCCGCTCGTTGACGCAGCCGTGGAAGATGGGGGAGCTGAAGTGCCAGGGGTAAGATGGACGTCGGGAGGGGGGGTTGTTTGGGAGCCATGGTGAAAAAAGATCGAATGGATGGAACAAGGAACAGTTGCAGAAATCAGTGCTGCTCAGGTGGATTATTTAACATTAGACACTTTTTTCAGTGTGACAGTTTCCTCTATACGGGATATCTGCAGGTATGAGGGTTTTAACACAATCAAAGGCCTCTAAGACTCCCTCAGAATACCCTGCTATACAGTATCCGTTGTTAACCCAGGCAGCCGTGGTATCTAGTACAGTGATGCCGTAACACGCTAACCTTCCGGTTCCTGTGGATGGAATGGAAATCAAAGCAAATAAACCAAAAACAAAAATAAACAAGGAAAATGTGGCGCGTTAGCCAGAGTAACACAAACATTCGAATATGATACAGCAAATCATCTGATGCATGAATGAAAATGTCATTGGTGCATGTTTGCGAGAGAAAAAAAACAACCATTAAAAGCCAAGCAAGTGTGAATTAACAAAATAAATTGGCAGAAAATCCAGAGGTACCAAAAAAATGAAATGAAATACAAAAAAAATGAAACAAACAAATGAAATACGAAAAAAAAAAAAAAAAAACATGAGTAGTACATGAGTAGTAGTTACAAAAACCGCAAAATCATTTAAACATTGGGGTTCAATGGCAGGAAATGAAGAAAACATGTTTCAAAATGTTTGAAAATGCAAAATGGAACTGAAGGAGGATTGGGTGAACTGGCCAACCCAACGCATGAAATAAATTCCCTCGACATCCGATGGAGATGAAGTCGTAGAGTAAAAACGCAATAAAAAACAAAATGGCATACTTAAAGGAACCTCAAAAAAACAACTCTGGAGCTACCGAGAAATAACAGCCACACAAGCTACACAGCTGTTGTCAGACACCACATTTTTTTGACGTCTTTTTCTTTCCTCTTTCGGTTACGCTACATACCTCCCCACAAGCTTGAACCAATGGAAGCGGTCGTAGAAGGGGTCGTTTCCAGTCAGAGCGCCTTCGCCGTCCTCCTGGTTCGAGGACGCCATCTCACCGGCGCGGTCGTACATTTCTCGCATTTGCTCCAACCTCTGCCTGAAAATGACAGCACCATGCACTTTAAACTCACTTTAAGCCATTAGTAGCCAACTAGATATTACAAGGCTTACTACAGAGCCGTCAGAGAGCATGGTTTTCGGTATCTTTTTTTTTCTCGATAATATTGCAAAAAGTTGATAATGAACAACCATAAGTTGTTAGTAAAACATGGTTTCGAGTAAAGGCCCTCTTTAATACATCATTGTAACAATTATTATAGCTCTACACAAATAAACTGCCCTTCCTGGATCGTGGCCTTGTGGTGGCTCGCAAGTTTCGGTGATCCCCGGTAGGGTCGAACTGGTCCGGGGTGAGAATCCGGACAAACATGATCCCAACACCCCTATGACATGGTGAACACGAAGACCAACTTCACCCTGCCCGGAACAGGGCCACCAGGCGGCCCGCGACAGAATGGCTCCTGTTGAAAACCTCTATTGTGGAAGCAGCTGTTGGGAGCTGCGGTCAAGAGCTGGTCGATGCCTCTCATGGCGGCAACCAAAGAACTTGCTGGTGGACACCAGCGGTTGAGGGGGCCATCACAAAGAAGAAGGAGGCCCTTCAGGTTCGGTTAGCTCGAGGGACTCCTCACTCTGCCGAGAGCCATCGGCGGGCGAAAAAGGCCGCAGCGTCAGTAGTTGTGGAGGAAAAATCCAGGGTGTGGGAGGAGTTTGGAGAGGCTAGGGAGAAGGACTTATCGGCAGCCTAAATAAAGGCTCTGGAAAAACATTCGACGACGAAGGAGGGGAAAGAGGCACATTGCCCAGGCTGTCCTCAGCAAGGGTGGGGAAACTCTGACCTCGACTGGGAATATCGTCGAGAGGTGGAAGGAACACTTTGAGGAACTGCTGAACCCGATGCGAATGTCCTATGAAGAGGCAGGGCTGGAAGAGTCTGGGTCCAGGAGTGGATAAGATCCATAAAGGAATGCTGAAAGCCCTGGATGTTGTGGAGGTGTCTTGGTTGACATGACACTGCAATGTCGGGTGTACATCGGTAACAGTGCCTTTGAACTATGAGCTATCGATAGTGACCGAAAGAATGAGATTGCGGACACAAGTGGCTGAAATGGGGTTTCTCTATAGGGGAAGCGGGGCTCACTCTCCGTGAGGAGCTCAGTGATCCAGCTCCTCCACATGGAGAGGAGTCAGTTGAGGTGGTTCAGGCATCTAGTAAGGATGCCCCCTTGACGTCTCGGAGGTGTACCGGGCACGTCCCACTGGGAGGAGACCCCGGGGTAGACCCAGGACGTGCTGGAGGGATTATATCTCTTGACTGGCCTGGGAACACCTCGGGATCCCCCAGGAAATGCTAGAGGAAGTTGCCGGGGAAGGGGACATGTTGCTCTGTTGCCACAGCGACCCTGGCCAGGATAAGCGGGTTAGAAAATGGATGGATGGACAAATATACCGGACTTGAAACTTGGGCCTCACTTCAGTTTCTCCAGAGACCAGTAGTGCGTAGCTCCGTTCTTCAGGTCCTGGACCTCCACGGCCACCACGGTGCGGGGGAAGGGCCTGGCGTCGCGCTCCTTCTCCGGCTCCGGGGGCAGCAGCTCGGGAGGCAGCGGCGAGTAAAGCGTGTCTGTCAGCAGGACAAATTGGAACTGCACCTGGAGGGGCAGCGACACGAGGGAGGGAGTCACATCTTTCTTTGCTTTTCATCCAGAGAAAAAGGTGTTAAAGTGCCATTATAATGCAATGGCCCCGAGATGCTCTTTTCCACATGTTTTACAATTAACAATATCAAAGTGAATGTTTTGAAAAAATATTCCTGTGAGCATCCACATGTATATTGACCTGGAGTTCAGCAAATAACTTAACATGCCAGATAAAAAAAGAATTGTATTTCGCGCTGCACGCATTGCCCTCTGCATATGACCAGCACACTGCATAATTTATTTAAATTCTGTTCCGTTTCTGTTTTATTTCGATTTCTGTTCTGATTATGTTCCGTAGCCCACTGTTCTGTGAGCGACACGTTGGATAGAGATGGGACCGATCCGATCCACTGCCAATCGGGTACCCACAATGATGTCATTCACTCATCGTATATCGGACTGACATCACAGATCCCATGTGCCGATCCAAATTCCATTCCATAGCTTGCACTGGACCATGAACCTGCCCTTTTATTTTGCTAATTTAATGGTCTGCCTCGTCGAGAATTCGTGTAATGCGTGAATAGGAACTGGCAGTTGGAGTTGGGCAAACCGTCACGGATTGAAGCAGCCATTCAGCTGTGTTGGTCCTCAAAATAAGACGTCATGATTCCGATGTATATAATATGCGCCGCCATCGTGCTGCTGGGAGTTGTAGTTCTATTCACGCAGCGCCACACTGAAACCAATCACCGGATGAGGATTAAAAACTACACAGAGGCGTCCTTCCACTTGTGTCCGGTTTAAAACCAAAATAATCCTACGTCAACGTCGCCGCCATACTGGAACGGGCGAGACTGGCCTGTAAACAAATACAAGTAAACAGGGCTGTGTCTGGATTCTGGATTTCGTCTGGATAAAAAGCACTATAATGTTTACATTTCTCAACCGATTTCAATCAGCCGTTCTTATGTTCAAAGGTTTACGATCTACCTGGAGTAGAAAAAAAGGTTTTTTTTACGACTCCATGACTGTTCCAATATGGCGGCGACGTTGACGTACAATCCAAAGATCCAGATCCAGTTCTTGATATATAAAATAAATATATATATATATATATATATATATAAAATAAATAAATATATATATATATATATATATATATATATATATATATATATATAAAATAAATAAATATATATATATATATATATATATATATATATATATATATATATAAAATAAATAAATAAATATATATATATATATATATATATATATATATATATATATATATATAAAATAAATAAATATATATATATATATATATATATATATATATATATATATATATATATATATATATAAAAAATAAATAAATATATATATATATATATATATATATATATATATATATTTATTTTATTTTTTTCTTCAAATATTCACTTTGAAAACCTACACCTGTTTGTATGTGAAGGTAAAATGGGAATTATGTGGAGCCTACTTCAGATACAGTTCAAATAAATTGCTTTGGAATACATTTCAATTTAATGGATTTTTGTATATTCTTTTGCTCTTTTAATAAGAAGTGCTGTGTCGTTTACTACAGCCTTTTGTTACCTTACACATACCAACAACAACAAGGAAAAAAGACCTCTGGTATTGGAATCAGTATCGGTATCCACACATATGTATCGGGACTGAAAAACAGTGGATCAGTGCGCCTCTAACTTTGGACAGGCCCGATTTAGAGTTAGAGGCGACACGGCATGTTCCTCAGTAGGCTCTTAATCCTGAGGGACACACCAAGGTTGAAAGGTCATACAAATGTATGCGCCCCGCAATTTCACGGCTCCAGCACCTAACGCCCTCCACACAAAGACATCAATTTCAAAGAACAACACAGGTTACAAATAAAGGACGCACAGAGAAACTCAGCAAAAATAAAATCCAGAGAAAAGCCGAATGTGACACGGCACCCATCTCCAGTATCTATCACCTTACATCTGCTGGTCGACACAGCTGTAATAAGAAAATAACTCACAGCGGATCAAGGAGAACGAAAATGAGAAGGGTCCAGCTGCTGGGGTCGCTAGCCTCTGATTTATAACAGGATCTATGTCATTCTGTTGATAAATCTTTACCAAACCTGCCTGGTTTCAGAAAACGGAATCCAAAACAACCAACAAACCCTTTGGCGCAGAACGTCTCGTTATTTGCAACACAATCATCAATCTGGCCTAGAGAGGAGCCTCGGTAAACATTGAGGCGTCCTTCGTGGCATCACTGTCAGTGATGGTAAGATGGTCAGCGCATCCTAATGTCATCATGATTTACATTACATTACATTACATTTCGTCATTTAGCAGACGCTTTTATCCAAAGCGACTTACAATTGTTCAAACACCGACGGACGCAGCCATCAGGAGCAATGAGGGGTTAAGTGTCTTGCTCAAGGACACTACAGCATGCTAGCAGGAGGAGCCTGGGATCGAACCAGCAACCATTAGATCACTAGACCACCAGCTCTACCTCCTGAGCTACCGTCCCCACAGTAAAGGACCCAACGCTACAAGCAAAAACGACTGGGACCTGGAAACCATATATACCAGCATATAGCAGATTAATGAGATCCATTGGATTCCGCCCCCCCCAAAAATGAATGTCTTTTAAATGTATTTATTAGACTTATTTATTTAGATGCTTATGGGTATTTATTTATTTGCCTATTTTTTTTTTGCATTTCTTCATGCTTTATTATTTAATTGTTGTTTTGAAAAAAAAAATGTCTTTAGGTTTTTCCATACATAAAAATTGCATTTATTTATGCTTTAATATTTAATTCTTCACTTGAAAAAATATATATATTTTTTTTTTACATACATAAATATGCATTTAGTTTCGTTTTTGTACAGCTTTTGCACCTCACTTCATAAAATGTAATTACATTTATCAAAATATTATACATACTTTTTAGGAATATTACAGTTGAATGCTTAAATTGCAGGGTTAGCTACCTTCTTCTTTAGCTCCACACTGATGGCGTTGGCCTCCTTCAGGTACACGGCGTTCCCCCACAGCTGGTCGCGCAGGGACGTGAACTGGTGGTACCTCCACTTCCTGAAGGCCCACTGGGCCATCTTAAACTCGTGCTGAGTCCACGGTACTGCAGGGAAATGGGAAACATATGGATTCATACCATGGTCCAAACAATACGCCTATCCATTACTAAACTGCAGTTTAAATGGCCTAAGAAAATAGTACTCTGATAAAGTAAAAGTCCAACATTCAATTTTAAGTACTTCATAATAAGCGCATTCAGGTTTCAAAAGAAAATGTTCAACATCATAAGGTGATATTTCCGTCCGTTTTTGGTTCAGCTTAAAGCGTTCGGTCCAGTTTAGAATGGACTAATGGTTTCCTCTTAAGTCTAATGATAACTTCTTTTACAAGTTGCAGGTGCTACACAGAGTAAAAGCACAAAATCCTGTTATACTGAATCCCATATGTAAAGTACAAGGACTTCAAATTGTACTTATATTACTGAGTACTCCCCGGTATCCCTGGTTTTGTTCTGCAATACACTTGCGCATATCGCAGGGATTTGACTTTGGTACATCCTATTGTTTGCATAATAAAATAAAAGGCAGCGGATAACCCTATTCAATATCTAATCTATATAGACACACTTGGATGTTACTTTAGCCTCATTCAAATGAGGACTCTCATAAAATGAGTGTAGTTAAATCACTCGCAGCGTCAGTAGTATGTATTTAAATTTGACAATAATTAGGATATACTAACTGATTTATTACATGGATTAAATCACCTTCGTGCAACGTTAAGAGTAATAGTGATGATGAATTAAAACATATAAAGTGACTTGGCTTATGTTTTCATTTGAATGTTTATGAAAGATAAAGCCCAATACGGACGTCCCAGCAGTTCAGGCTCTGTATACAGAATGTATACGTCGGAGAACATTTGCAATCTCTGAAGATCCATGAAACTATATGTTGACTGTACAACCCACGTTATATTTAGCCTGTTTGATATCAGATGTGAACTTGATGAAGGGATGACTGTATAATAATGACTGTCTTCATCACAGTCTTCACGCCATCATTTGAGCCATGAGCCCAGTGTCAATAAACACACCTTCCTCGTCTTCTTCCTCCTCCTCATCCTCCTCGTCCGGCGTCTCGGCCGCCAGCGAGCGCGTCTCTACCTGTTTCTGAAGCTCCTGCAGCTTGCTCTCGTAGTCCTGGAGGGGAGAGGAGAGCGGAGACAAAGCCCAGTCAGCCGATGGGACGTCATCGCACATCGTCCGCCAACGGCGTTTATCGTTCGCTTCTATGTGACATTAGACCACGTGACAGCTTATCTTGGTCGCCAGGGAACGTATTTGAGCTTTACTGTTTAATTATAACAGCAAGTGATGAAGGCAGGTTGCTGCAAGGCCTTTAATTGAATGGTTAAAAGTGTTTTGAAGAATCTCTGTTGGTTTACCAGAGAGGATTCACTCCCCCCCCCCCCTGTTTTTTTTTTTGTTCTTTCCCCTTGGGGTTTAAGGAAAAGTGGTTTTCTTGACTTTCATGTCGCCACCTTCAAACTGTTTCTGAGGTCACCATCTCCCCTTCTCAGTGCTCAGATCATATTTTGACATTCATACACTGTACCTCCTTGATGACTATGATGTCGTTACTTGCTTGTGCACCAGGTCTGCAGATACCAGCGGTGAAATATGACTTAACTGGACATGTTACGCTTTAGCTGAAGTAATGATACATATCAAATGGTAAATTCAAAGGACGGGCACTATAAACTCCCAAACAGCTTGATAGGACTCAATAAAAACAGGGATGAATAGAGCCTTGTGACAATTCAGAATGCTGCCATCACACATAACCCTCGCGGAAAACATCAGTTTATGCTTAACAGTAGTTCTGTGGGAAAACCTCTGAAGAATTTTATTTTATTCACACTCAAAAAAAAAAACTTCATTCGTTCAAAATCATTAACCGTTACCTCTTCAATTACTTTCTTCTAACTCTACTTTGTGTCAAAATTGTTGGTTTGTTATGAAGAAAAACGTACGTATTTTTCTATCTACTCAATGCAATATAGAGAGAAAATTGTTAGAAAAGCCCAAATGTTTTTTTTGCTTGTTCTGAAAGCCGTCATTTTGATAGCAGCCTGGGTGTGTTACAGAGGAGCAGGGCGATATTAACAAAAAATAATTATATATACACACAGTTAGAATATATAAAATATATGTTGGACCTATTACCTAAATGTCATTAATGTCACCATATTTGGGCATGAGACACAATATCTAAAGTGTGAGGGATTTTGCCCAGAACTTGAGGAACGACCACCGGGGCTCTACATTGACCACGCAGGAAGAGGGCATTCATTGTTTATTTCACTCAGCTTAGCGTAATAACTTTATTGAAATGCAGCCACTACAAGGAGGCTAAGAAAACATTTCAGCTGGAGCACCATTTTATGATCAAAATCCCAACCACCTCCAGCTCTATTCTACACTAGATAATGAACTAAACGTGATGTTTTGGGGGTGTTTGGGGATGTTTTGACCAGCTTAATAAAACAACGTTAAATCATTTGCGGGGGACTGAGGCGAAGGAAGCGAGGTGCTGGCAGAAACGCGAGTCGGGTGCAATCCAATGAGGGGCGCCGTCGGTGCGGGACAGACTGTGGTCCCGATGACCTCATCCTGTTTGTTCACTGTCTTCTGAGGGAGACAATGCAGCCTTTCATTGATCATTAACCTCTTCCCTGCCACCAGCGTACCAAACAAACAACAAGTGAACGAGCAATCGCCACAAATGCCTCGTCTCCGACTGCAGATCAGAACGGACTACAGTGTAGTGCAGCAGTATAGCTGTTCTCAAGTATTACAACAACACTTTAAAAAGTGTTATTGTACAACCCTGTCATTGATGTGTTCATGGGTTAGGGTAAATTAAATAAATGACTGCATTTGAAACAGATCGTTTTATTTCAATCATACGTTGAAAATAAACCTCCAGCAACAAAGTGGTCTAATATATCCTTATGAACTAGTGAACAGTAGGGTTGGTAGGTATGTTTGCACAAAGTGCTTGCATCACAACACAGCTACGGTGAGGCACTTTATATTGCAGATTCAGATGGCAGACACACAACATTCAACAGACACTTGGAACCAAGACCTCATCCAATTATATGTGTATTTTAAAAGAGTATTACACTACTAATAACATTGCCCGTTTCATGTTGCCTATACCTTTTTTCCAGCTCACTTTGCTTTATTAAACGGAGTAGCTGTCAGCACCAGTGCATGCCTCATATAACATTCTTCTTAATGGAGCACAAAATATGTAGCCAAGGCATGCAGACAGTCATAATGAGATGAGCACTTGCAACTAGAAAGAACAGCATCTGGGAAAAGGCATTTACATAACATTTGGTTTGTGTTACAACATATTAAGGCATAGTATATAATATTGTCAGAATTTAGAAGGATAAATATACAAATAAGTTGAACTGATCTGAACCCACATTAGATGTTTTTTTTTTAAGATGGTGCTCAGAGGTATTAGCCAGTACTGCTGAACGACTTTGTTTCTGTGGAACAGTTTGAAGGTCAACTTGCATGAACTGTGTGATAACCACTGTATTAATTTAAAGCTAAAGATTGACAGGCAGGCTTGCTGCCCATTCAAATAAGCCTCAACTACAGCATAGAGAGAGATAGATATATTACAAAAAAAAAATAGAATAAAATGACTAGGACGACTGATTCAGACATTATCTTACCTCTGTAAGACGGATCTATGGAGATTGTATGAATAAAATGTACACAGAATTTGATGCACCACAACAGGGAATTATCAAAATTCTAACATGAGCACTTATAATGAATGAATAAACAAATGCATTCAATTGTTCCGGTGTTCCTTCCAACATTTTTTAGGCAGGGCTTGGGGAACCATGATAACACTGTTGGAGATCCATTCCAACCAAGCCGTATTCTGTGTGCTTACTCAGCCGGCCACAAAAGCATATGCTAATTTCTAAAATCATGTGAAACAGTAACCATAGCTCAGTTCACGGTGTGTGGCCAACAAAAAGAGGAGGAAAAAGAGGATTTTGAACCGTTTTGATTGCATGTTCCTTAAAAGGGCATGTTTTTTTATTTTTTGCTATACTTTGTGCTGTTATTTCTTATGTAAAAAAAGTTTTTTGTTAACTAAAAAAAGAAAACAAGATAGGGGATAATATTGGTGTAAATACAGCAACACTGTGATGTTACAGAAACTTCTGACATCAATTCAAGCATTTCATTTTTTTTTTTTTTTATAACTGAAGTAAATCTGTTTACAATCCTAATGTTGAATACTTGCTCAAAGTAAACTTTATTGGAGTCATAAAGTAATTGGCTATAGAGCATAGGCATCACTTGAAGTGCAAAACAAAAAGTATTTAAAGGTAAAAGGTTATTCCCTCATTTAAAATCAAGAAATGATTGGAGTTAACCAACTAAGTGGTTGATAGCTCATTATTTTGACAAAATTCCTGACTGTACTTTGATGGTATTCGAGATTAACTACCGCAGGTTATCACTTTTAAGGCTGTCCAAATATATATATACACACACACACACACACACACACACACACACACTTTGATCTTACACAAAGCAAGGGAATGAGGAGGTGAACGTAATTTGACTGAACCCAAAATGCACAACAGGGTTAATACTGCAATATGAGAATAAAAGGCACTTTGTAAAAAACGTTTTTGTTTTAGTCTTCATTTAAATGGCAGTCGATAGAGCGGTGACGTCAAGCTCAGTTATTTAATTTTGAAAAGGAATCCAGGATCGGGTCCCAAATCAAGATTTAGGCCACAAAGAACTACAATACAATGAACCCCAGAGCCCCTTCTTAAATATCTACATATAACAATGATGAAAAACATCACTACCTTGGGCTCATCATAAAGTGTTATTAATGTATGTATCATCTAGCAAGTAAAAAAAATGCTCTTTAAAAAGAATACTACTCACACACTTCCTGACATTTGATTCTGTAAAAGCAGCGGCCACTCTATATGGATTTCTTGTCCAAGAGTTTCACTCATTTTTAATGAATACCAAGGGTTTTGTGTGTTACTTGAGTAATCACAAAAGGACTGATGAGAAATGTGTAGAGTTTATAACTGTGGAAAACATTCAGAAATCAATACTAATATGGCATGAAATGTAAACTCAGAAATTTAATCATTAAGAGATTTTGGCAAAAAAAAAAAAAAAAAGCATGAATAATGAAATCCCACACGATAAAGTAAAAAATACAGAATGGGCATGACATGTCTTTGAAACAAGTTCCATCGTCATCTGTTGGCTTCAATTCCTTACGGCAGTTCTCCCAATGAAAGTGTTGAACGCACACAGCAGCACAGCTTAATACAGTACAACGGCATAGATTCTGGTGAGGATAAAATATCTTCTTATAATACATACAGTAAATTTCCAATTTGGATCAACCAACAACACACTGTTCAAGTGGTAGAAGTCACAGTTCTAGCTGTTTGACTCAAATGATTCTGAGCTGTTGTGATCTGTAATGTGTTTGCCTGCTAAAAGTACATCCAACTATATTCTCAATCAAACCCACTACACAGCCCCTCCCTCAGACTGTCGTCTCTCTGCTGGCTTTCAAGTTGGGGGCAGACATTTGTCTGCGCATTCTTGGGGGTGCCTGAAAGTTGATTGGATGGTGAGCTTGGTCATTGTAATGGTACTGCTGGCAGCTATTGAAACTAGGATCTGCATAGGGCATGCTGTTATAGTAGAAAGGCTGCGGTTGGGGGTAGGGATGGGGCAGGGCTGTCTGGTTTTGGTAGTGGCGGGGCTGGTAGAAGGCCTGTGAGTGCCTCCTGTTTGTTTCAGTGGGTTGCAGTGACTCCATGGAACCAGAGGGTCGCTGGCGGTGGTTGAAGGAGTTGCTGCGGCCACGCTCATGGGGCTGCTGGTGGTGGTGGTTGTTCCTGTGGTTCTGTCTGTAACCCTGGCCGAGACCTTGCTCCAGGTCTTTGCTTCTGCGATGGACTGACGGGCGTGGCAGCGGAGGGCTAACTTGGACAACGGAGGCAGCAATCCTCTCTCTCGAAGCTACTCTGTCCACACCCTCACTTTCACCCTCCTCTTCCTCGACTGCCTCCTTCGGCACCTTTAGCTCGATGACCTTCTCGTCGGTGATAATAATGTGTGTGCCAGGGCTCCAGGAGTTGCGATGCTTTGGATTGCTCTTGAACGGGAAGCGTAGCTTGCGGTCCTCTGGTGGGATGAAGCGGTGTGGTCCGGTGTGTCTGCGGAGCTGCTTGGAGATCTCTTGCTGCTGAAGGTTTTTTAGTCGCACCTGCTCCTGACGCATCCAGCGCATGTGGCTACGTTTGAGAGTCGTGTCATCTCCTGCACTTTGACCAGTTTGCTGGTCTCCGTCCTCTTCATCGAGCTTTTCTGGAACAGGGGGTTTTCCTTCACCAGGACTGGGAGTTCTGGCTACGCCAGGTGAAATATTGTTGCTGGGAGTCTTCTCTTGTCCCTCTGGGGTGATCAGCGGGAGGACCTTTTCCATCTTGACCATTTTGTTCCTCAGAGCACGGATCTCCTCGTCCTTCATGTTGTTTTGCTTTTTGACCTCATGCAAGATGTCCTCAAGCTTGTCAATGTGCACCTTCAGCTCATCCATGACCACACCGCCACCGCGGGACCCGTTGGAGACGACGTCTTCGATGCGCTCGTCGCCGACCCCAACAGTGTCCCACACATCACGAGCCACGGCCCTCCATGAGTCCCGCTCGTTGGGGTCTTTCTTGCTGTAGCTTTCACAGAGCTCCTTCATCTTCACGATGGCCAGTGCCTCGATCTCCTGCCGTGTGTGACGGAAGTCATTGAGGGCCACCTCATAGCAAATTTCCTTCACCGCTTGGATCTTCAGGTCAGACATAGTCACCCATTTGGAGTCCTTGGTGATACGGCGGTGCTGAGGGATCTGGTACATTTTAACTGGCTCTCTTCTCTTCCCACTGCTGGGTAGCCCACACTTTTTCACTATGGATTGAAGCTTGCTAGGAGGAAGCTTTTCCCGTAAGGAGGTGATCAGTCTCCAGCTCTCTTCGCAAGATCTCTTATCTGAGTCATCCCCACTATCAGAGTCACCATCCTTGAGAAAACAAAAACAGGAAACAAACCAAATGGTTCCCACCAAAATGGAGAAATTAAAATGGGAAATCAAAGAGAAAGGATGGCTTAAAAATGAATACAGATATGAATATGCAACATGGGAACTTTCTAAAAATGAGTAAAGGTCTTAGCCAATTTGCACTGACAATATGTAGGAGACAGGGCAGAATTTAGATTGCAAAAAGTCTTCATGTGTATTATTTTTTAAAATAAAGACTAGCAATAACTTTCAAATGTAAAAACATATTTACATTTTGCATACATCATTACTGTACAAGATGTATGGCACCATGCAATATCAGTCCCTGAAACAGACATCTAGGAAATAAATCAGGTAAAACAGCTTTCTATCCAAAACTTAAATTAAAATCTTAAATCTATTGTGGCTTCCATTGACTTTATTTTTAATTTGTCTTAATATTTTGGGAATTAATATGACCTTCTCAGTCGTATGACTTATTGTCATATTTTATATGCCAATCAAAGGTATGCATGTGATTTACAAGATTTACATGGGGAAATCTGTTCCCAGTGTTGCACATTGATATTAAAAGTGGAAGTAAAGCATGACTATCATGATTAGAAAAATATCAACAGAACAGAGGATAGGTGTTTGGAGCGCTTCTGAAATTATTTTGATATTCCTCTTGAGAATTTAATTTGGACTTTGACAGCTTGATCCCAAACATGCTACAAGAGCATGCAAGAATGGGAGATGAATTTTGAAGCTTCCTCCCATTTGAAGTCCAGAAGATTTGAGTGGCTTTAGTATAAGCAGTGAGTTAGGAGAAGACCAAGTGATCTTGCAGTTTTATTGGAAAGCCAGTAGAGATAGGACAGGCAGAAGTGCGGTTAAGTGTTAATCAACTACAAGAAAGAAGTTAGTCAGAAGAAAAATGCAGTTTCTCATTTTTCCATAGACAAAGAACATTACAGATCACAACCAGTTGGAACAGATATCTCAAATTGTGTCAATGAAACTGTATGTGTCTAGAACTGGGAATGGTAGTTTGGAGTGTGAACACCCTATGCCTATCTTTCTGAACAAAAATATGTGAGGTCACGTGAGGCATTGATTCCAATGCCAGAAGTAGTAACCGATGTTGAGGCATGCCCTCAGTGTGTCACAAGGCACCAGGTGAGGCTAGCAAGGTAGGTAGCAAAAGAAGTCAATGAGAAACCACATTGTTGCTGTCCTTCAAAAAGTACTGCAGGAATTTTGGTTATCACAATGCATTGTTCATATCAGCAACTGCATTGAAGAGATGAGGACTTTGGGCAACACATATTAAGAACTCTAGAGTAGGAATTCTATTCCAAGCAAATCATCAGCCGCCTTAAAGCTGAACAGCTCAACAGGGAGCACTGAAACTAAATCTAGGACCATTACTGGATGAGTTAAGAAAAACATGCTATTAACATGAACCATGCAAAAGCAGCATGAATTACAAGAACAACTTTTTTTTTTCTCCCCCAATATGTTGAGTTGGTTTTGATTCCACTTTTTCCAAATGAAGATACATTTTTAATCCTCTTTTAATACAGCGCTGTTTTGCAAGATTCAGCTCAAAACGAGAGGACACAAAGAAAGTAAAAACAGGGAATTTGGAGAGGGAAAAAGCTTTACAATCTAATTCTCTCTGAATCAAATTGCTGCAGAAAGGCAAAACTCAAGACTCGCGTAAGATAAAAGCTCAACACTCGTTTCAAACTAGAACAAGTAGGTTTCAACTTCCATGCAAGAAGAACAGACATGCGCTAGGAGTAAAAGTGTGATTCACGAACATAACAGAAACTCAAAGTGTCAGAGCTCAGAGTGAAAATTAGTACAAGTCAGACTTCAACGGAGCAAGTGAGACTATCACCCACCAGTTATAAAAAAGAAATAAAAAAAAACAACATGCTTTAACTATTCATCCCAATTGAGGCATAGAAACTGGAGAAGTAACACTGAGATATCGGATGGTTCAGTTCGCTCCAGAAACTGACTTTTTCCGACAATCTTCCGCCAATTTTCAAAGATCATCGTGAAAATTAAGTCTGGACTCCAATCAAACTGCAGCTCCAATCAACTTGGCAACATTAAAGGTCCCATGAACTTAATGCTTTTAATTATTGTTGCACGTTTTATGTGCAATAAATTAACATACGTTAGACACTACATGTATTTGGTAGAAATACTAACCAAATTGTCCAAAAAATGGGAAAGAAAGAATCCTATCACCAAATCGAGACAAGCCAATAGTATGTCCACATCCTGACTGGCCTTGTTGGTTGTTAGTCAAATCCAACTCCCTCCCGTCACAAAATCCCACACACTCATTGTTTCATTTGGAAATATTTTGTTTCAGTTGAAAATAGGCTCATGGATGGTTGCGGTGTTGAAAATGCAGTTTCATGGGGTCCTTAAGTTTCAGTATGATGATAACTGTCATTATGATAACTCACAAAATTTGACTACATACATAAATACCATGAAATAGGATTAATTGAATCCAAGATGGTTTTGAGCAAATGAACTTACCAGTCTCTGTTGTTCCAGAAGTTGGTCTGCTTCCTCCTTTTCCTTTTTGTATAAAATCTCCATCTCTGTGAGTCTATACACAGACAGAAAATAAATATTGTCTTAATAGTATTGTAGCACAAGCTCAAATACAATAAAATACATATATTTAGAAGTTTCCAGGAGCCAAACCAAATCTTGTATTTTTCAAATTATACAGATTTTCCATCTAAATTGAGTAAATTAGCCATTCCCTGCAGAAAAGTGAGAAAATATAAACGCATGGGAATTGCAGTTTTTAATTCTTAAAACGACAATATCAATACCTTCATGGATGATAAATGGAATTGGAAAGTTGGAAAGTTCTGTCAGCTGGGTTGTTATACAGTGTTGTACCACATTGTTTGTTATTATACATTTATTTGTTTTCCCCACTTATGCCCTTAAAATTGCAATACATTGTATTGCGCAGTATTTTATATATATATATATATATATATATATATATATATATATATATATATATATATATATATATATATATATATATATATATAGATATATATATATATATATAGATATATATAGATATATATAGATATATATAGATAGTTTTGTTGAGTACATTGAATGCCCTAGTCCTACACACCATTGTTGCCATTACACATTTCCATTTCACCGGATACCTTTTTTCCATCTCCTGCTTCATGTCAATGCCCTGCTTCTCCAGCAGCTCCCTCTGGGCAAAGGTCCAGTCCACCGGCTCCACGGGGGTTTCCGCCGAGGGTGTCTTCTCCCGTTCAGCCCTGGCCTGCTCCGGGTGGTTGAAACGGAACACGTGGTTCTTCCCCATTATGATGCGATTACCTGAAATAACAGACGAGAACGTGATAGAAATAAGTGTAGAAATTAGTGACTACATCTGGGGGCGGGGGTCCCCCTCGGTGCACAGTGGCAAGGAGAGCATTAGGTACCGAGTGGACAGATATACCAACAAGCATGACGCTTGTGCAGCAGCTTATGTACAGTTTCTTGACCCTGTGACGCATGAAGATGATTCAATTTGAATGTATCATTGAACTAGTTAATGGAAAAAAACTTCTATCTGAGAAGTTGGCATTGTGAAGGGAGGGATTTCAGCTACCAGATTATATAAACAATGTTGCACAGATGTAAATAAATAAACAAATAAATCGATAAATAAATAAATAACCAGAAATACGCACCTGAACGGAGCTGGACTGCACCCTCCACACGCTTGCCATTTACGTATGTTTCTGATCCTTCGCAAGGCACCAGCAGGACAATTACTACAACACAATAATATTGACCATGAATTATTTTTAACCTTTCAAGCCCAAATTCATTTGACATCACCTTTGATATGCTAAAGTCCCAGACCAATGACATTTTGTTGAGGGCTGGAGGAAGCAGAAATCCAAATCTCATGGTGAAAAGTCACCCATAAATATTCACTGCTCGTTTATTGATCTCGTACGGATCTCTGCGTTCCAATGAGATGAAAGTGAGCGTGGAAAGTAATTTTCCCACTGTGAAATTAATGATGTTCAATACCCATGCATAGATTACATACACAATAACAACACACTGTGAGAGAAGGACATGATAAACCTCCACTGCGCTAGAATAGCGTCTCACCGTCTCCATTGGCGTTCCTCTCGCTGCGGAAGACGCAGTGCTCTTCTTTGATGTGAGCGCCACTCAGAACAATGTCTTGTCGTCTTTCGGCATCGGCCTGGCCCACCCTGTGAGAAAGCATGGCAGCCATCTTAACCAAGTAAACACTGTGCTGAAAGCCTTTTGGGAGCCATTTGGCTATGTCACAGGTCATAGCTGAAGTTTCAAAAGCATTGCTGATGAGAAAAGGTGCCACAGACAGTGTTTTATTTGGATCTTAGTATTGGGTACTTCCCCCGAGGCAGTCGTGTAACTAAACGCAGAGTCGAGGTCTAATGAAGGGGACAAGAGGAGCCAAGTGTAACTTTAGACCGTAAACCTGCGTTGATCAAAGGCAGACGGTATGCCACCCCCAACATTAAAAGACCTTTTATCAGAAGAAAAAAACCCCCAAAAAAACAAAACAAAAAAAAAAAAAAAACAATGAAATATGATGCCGTTTTTTTAGAACCTCTGCCTCCAAGGAATCTGAAGCCTTTCCAGAGACCCAGCACAGTATTTCCATCGATTCCACCTCACCTTGTGATTCCATCTTTGATGTAGTAGAGGAGACACTCCGACATGAGCGGGTCCTCGTTCAAGTTAACCAGGTGTGGCGTCTACAGGGGATGAAAGCAGGAGGTGAACATTTTACCGACAATCAACACTACTTGGGACTGTGCACCGAAACTACAACAATGCACGGACAAGACAAGCCAGTGGATCTGCCATGATGTCATATCAACACCGTGGGGCTTTGTAACATAGATGTTTCACCAGAGATTGACAAAAAAAAAAAAAAAAAAAAGCAACTGGTTCAAACATTTACGTTTATTCTTCTTGTTCTTCCAGAGTTCGTCATATAAAAACAGGGTGAAAATGTTAAGCAGCATGGTTATTCTTTATGACGGCAGTACTAAAGCGGCATTAAGCGAAATTCAAGAAAATATCAACTGATGTAAACAAACTCCAACTTCTGCCCCCACTCCCCTGTGCTCTCTTCCAACAGATGATACAAATGAAAGTCTACCTGCGGTGACTCAGCAATTAAAAAAAGCCCAGGGGCCCAGAATGAATCGATGCAACATGAAATTGGTCAAAAATAGACATGTAGCAGTAGATTAAGGAGATGGTTCTTGGCGCGATTGAGACTTCCAATTTAGTTTCATTAGCAGATATATCGCTTAATTCACCTTCAAATGGTCACACCAATACAACGCTGACACATTTAGTGGCTTCCACATCAAAGCACTTCTAGGAGCCAAACTAGGGACAACCAAACATTGGAATCCTCAGGTATCTCCCACTTATCTGTTACCATCCCATTTGAGAATTATTGCAATTGCACAATTATTCCAGTTCAGAGAGTATTGCAATCTGAAGAACAACTAACAAAATCTATTGCAATTTTGTTTACTTTCAAAATACTAAACCACAGAAAGAAATTGAATCGTTCTTCCAATAATGAGGCACACATCATGAGTCATACATCTAACGATAATGCATATTATAAGTCAGGTCAGTCAGTCTTGAGACAGTGAGCAGCATTTATTCAAATAATCCAAAATACAATAAATATAACGTCATTATATGACTCGTGTAATGTTCAGGAAATAACAAAAATAGCGATAATCGGAGAATCAATTTCTTTCTCTGGTCTCTAGGAACTGCACTACCAAGCCACCAACCTTCTTTGGGGAGAAGACCCCATTAAAGTCTGCATAGAGATCACAGGGCTTCTCAACAGACAGCTAACCCATGAAGACGCGGCAGGTGAAGAGAGACAAAAAGAACGAATGAAGGAAAAAGGTGGATGAATGAAAAAAACGAAACAAAAACAAACACATAAAGCTTAGCAGAAAAATCAAAAAGCATTGGGAAGGAGAGGGGAAGCGGGTCAAATCATCATCAAAGAGGAGGATTGATTCAAAAGAGGTGAATCCTCCGAAACTAAAGCTCGCAAGCTACTGCACTGACAGTCTGCTGAAAAGAGTTTATGATTAAGAGATGCCGTACAGGGTTTCTTCCTCCTCCACAGTTGTGGCTGTACAGGCAATATCACAAACCGGAGCCTTTAATAATTCAGGCATATGAGGTTGCTATTAATAACAGATGGGGTGTGTGAGGGGAACATAGTGTTCACCCCCTGAGAGAATCTTTATCATGAACTACCATCGGATCCAAGCAGCCAAAGGAATAGTCCAACGTCTAACAGGTCCATCTCCTTACACAGCCAGATTGCTATTCCAAATATATTCATCCTTTAGTAAGCCTGCGAGCCAATGTAAAGCTTAACATAAGCTGCACGTGGAAACTAACCAGTCTAGTCTTGTTTTAGCAAATCATCGAGACATTTGATAGCACATTAAAAGAATGGCTGCAGCGGGCTAAAGATCATTCCATTTTACTCCATTAATAATTGTCCTAAAAAGTGACCTTTTTTTCATTTTATGCTGTGTTCACGGTATGAGCTTATAATGTTGTCATACCGTCTACCTGTGGCAGAAGAGCTATCTATTGACATAACATTGGAACATGAAAATCTGGGTGCATTTCCTCAATTCACCTGTTGGAAACGCAACAAACTCACTTTCTATTTGTCGCCATATTTGTAACATTGCTTTCTGAAATTCCCCTTAGGTTAAAATTGAAACATACCATTTGGGAATCTGATGACTGGCTTTAACTGAAATGTACTGACATGTACAGGGAGAACTACTGTACTCTGTGAGAGATACATTTCTAACAACCAACAACCTCTAGGACCTAGAACTACTGTGGGAGAGCTCTAGCCACTGATTTCTCTACACAAACCTTCTCGGTTGGGAAACAGCCAAACTGTTCGTCGTTGCTTAGCTGAGTTTGTGGAGGAGGAACATGAGACAAAGGAGCGGAAGGATAAGACATAAAAGATAAGAGAGTAAACGGACGGGGAAACCAGGAACAGCTTTGAAATGATGTCACGAAGAAGGCGCGTATATATACAGTAAATGGGTGTATATTTATGTCCAAGGAAAGGGGACTTAAGCGGCCTACCTTTTTAGGGGAGAAGACTCCCAAAGTACCTCCATCTTCACGGATTGCCACACCCATCTCGGCCAGCAAGGCCTCCCTAATGGTGAGAAAAAACAATCACAGGTCGAATAACTCCACTAGAGAAACAGCGCGGAACAACAAATACAAAAATAGGCTTGCATATAGTAACAACCTGCAAAAATGTAATAAATTAGACCGTGACATCTTTAACGCAATAGGTTTTGCTGTATTTTGTAATAACGTATTACCAGGGCTTGACAGTAACCGTTGCCCTCAGACTGAATCAGTTGGCAACCATTTTGTGGCCTCTGGTTGACCCCTTTGGCAACCAGTTTTAAACATTAAAATAGGGACAGCAAATAGGAAAACGTGCACCCCAAAATAAATACATTTGTTGCATACATTTAGAACCAGAACGCTGCACGTGCACTTGTGCGTTTGCTCGTGTACACACCGGTGCGCACAGGAGGTGTGGGGTGAAAAGCTTGACAAACCCGTCAACATCACAAACTAATGTGCAAATTGATTCAACTGACAAAGAACTAGATGAACCTGAAAGAAAAACTAAAGGAAGTTTGGGAGGAGCATTTTTTATCCATCCGAGAGGACAACGCAATCTGCAACGTGGGAGGGGGTTCTCCGCTGTGGTCCCCTCGGAGCGATTCCACCACTCAAAACATTTCATGGTCCCCCATGCGGGGGAAAAAAGAAGTCAATAACTTGTGATTTTGGATTCTGAATCGGATATGAAACGATCGAATGCTACACGGATACGCCTGTCTATTTACACGCCAAAGTCCGGAACTTCAACGCGTGTTGCATCGCGCCGGGAAAGGTGCGAAAATTAGCACGTCAACCCGGGTGTCCTGTTTTCATCAGAGCCAATCGGCGCTGCAGTCGATTAATACCCGTGTCTATTGCAGGGTCATTTCACCCTTGATTGAAACCCGGGTGTAAGCTTTACCACTAATGACCTTTGCCAGATGTTTGCGGAAGTTACCAGGATTTTGGTGCAGTGGGAAAGGGGTATGATATTACGTTAGAACTGAGACGCGGACACGGCGCTAGTGCCTGGTTGAAAGCGCTCCAAGCAGGAAGCGATGCTGCGTTCACGGGCTCGGAAAACTGTAATGTGTGTCGGAAGTGATGCGTTCATTGGAGCCTGGAAAACCGTCGGCTAACACCATGAGTATATTTCAGACCTTTTGTAACCATACATGTGCTTGCATCCCTGTACAGTTAACCAAGACTAAAAACTAAAACTAGGTGTGAAAAAAACATTTAAGTTAAAACTAGACTGATAAAAAAGAAAACTAACTCAAACGATATTGTGTACTTACAAAACTTACTGAAATAAAAGAAAAAATATTCCGGAAATGTCTTTAGTTTTAGTCGTCTTCTTCTTCTAGTCTTCTCCCGTCAATTTGGTTAATTTTCTCAACATACAGCCGTTGCAAAACAATAACAAGTTCTAGCTCTCCACCAGATTTGGTCTGAGCCATGCTCATTATTATTGCTGTCTGAGAGCTACTTTTAAATGGAAAGATTTTTCCCCCCCACATAATATGAAAGTGTATAATCAGAGCTTCAGAACAAGGTTTTGAAGTTGCGGTATCACACTTAACTACTTGATAACATTTCACTTGAAGGACCGTGCAGACGTAGAAACAAATAGTGCACAGATGTAGTACATCGTATGCGGTTTCGGAGTCAGTGTGTGTGTGTGTGTGTGAGAGAGTGAGAGTGAGAGTGAGAGTGAGAGAGAGAGAGAGAGAGAGAGAGAGAGAGAGAGAGAGAGAGAGAGAGAGAGAGAGAGAGAGAGAGAGAGAGAGAGAGAGAGAAATGGAGACTGCAGCAGAGGGTGACGGCAGAGAGAAAAAGAAAGGCAGAAAGTGAATCGATGAGAAGGAAATGGGACAGAGATAAAGAAAAGGGAGAAAAAGGAGGAAGAGAGAGCAGAGTGAGATAAGACAATCTGAACCGAGATTGGGCTTCATGGCGTGTAGAGAGAGAACTTGATGGAGGAAAAAGGGACTGCAGGTGGTATGGGCGATAGATCGTTAGGATATCGATAGTGTGATACGAGCCTAGACATCGTCTGGGATTTCGTTTGGGTGTCGTGATATAGTGCATTACAGCCAATTTATATAAAGATGTGGAGTTCATAGACTTCTAATAAACGTCTCATGGATAATGACTTTTTCTCAAATGTTTCCTGTGCGTAAATGTCTTATCAACGCACCAATAGTCACCCCCAAAATATTGACAAGTCAAATTACCGATATTGAGGTATTCGTAAAACAAAAAAAACAAAAACAAAAAAAAGGTGACATTTCAGTTTGTCAAAATTGGCCGGCCCTACGGTACAGAAACACCCGCAAGCACTGACCTCTCCATACGGATTGCCTCCGTCTTCCGCAGCTTCTCCTCCCAAGTCTCATTGAGCTCAGCGATGATCTTCTCGGATTCCTGAACACAAACCAGACAGTTGGAAACCAGGCAAAACCCGCCCCAATATGGTCTGAACTCGTAGCAGCAGAATTTGCTCCGTTGCTTTTTATTGTGAAAGAGGATTTCAGGGTGAGAGCATTAAAAGTTAAACTCCACTGCAAAGAGACATTGAAGTCGCCATTAGAAAGATAAACTGCTTAAGCCTCCCTTTGTGGCTGTTCAACACGATCTCTGCAAAAAACAGCCTCAGTAGTTATCATCTTGTTCAGGCTGCATCTATAGATAGTTCACCGGCACATTATAGCTTACAATAGCATATTACAACATGCCACATGCTACTAGCACCATCATGACATATTATTACTATGGACCATTTTATATAACACACACACACAGACTGGAAACCTGCCCATATTGGGCCGACAAGTTAACAAAGCTGCACAAGTGCTGCTCCCTGTCAACGTCTGTTTATAGGATGTGTCAACTTCTGCTGCTGTAAAACCAGAATTTATCTCATCTATATAATTGATCTTATCCGCAACTGATAACCCTGGGAAGCCATTTATGTGCATCCTCCCCCGGCCTCACTTCGGCAAAACAGTCTCATCAGAAGAACCACTTTTAGATCACTTTTTATTTTCTAATCTACCTACAAATAATAACGAATATGACACAGTGTCAATGCTTCAGTATTACAACTAATCAGTCATGAAGACCGTATCTATTTTGGTCCATTTTCCTCTCCATCTGCGTCGGCACCTGACGTCACAGGATGACGGAGAGACCGGGCACCCTGGTCACCATGGAAACTGCAGCTCCTAATAGCAGCTAGTTACCACTCTACGTGCTCCCACATCAACTGAGCTTGAGGCCGACGGCGAGCGTGAGAGAGATACAAACAACGCAGACTAGATCTAGACCGATGGCCAGAGAAAATTTCCAACAAAGATTGAAAGTAAGCGGCAGTTTTACAGATAATAGAGACAGTGCCCTATAGACAGTGCCCTACTTATTATCACAAGCTTTGAATCCACTCCACAGTCCATTCACAACGTGGTTTCAAGAGCTCTTTTCTGCCAGTATATAAGAGGCTGTGTATTATTTATTTTTACTTTGTATTTTTAGATGTTGTCATAGCGTATAGGCTTACTTTCTGTACTTACTTACCCCTCCCTTATCTTACCTTATCTTATCTTATCTTATCTTATCAGGGGCAGAAAGAGAGGTTTGGAAGTAACAGAACATTTTCTCTAACATACACCAGGTGGACAGTTTGGGTCTGTGGACAGATAGTCAGGGGACTCGAGAGCTCCCTTAACAGTAAACAGTAAAAATGAGTGATTGGGTGCAGACTGCAGAGCTACTGTATACCGCACCTTGAGCCTCTCGATGGCCTCCTCTCCGCCCGGGGTGGACATGATGCGCTCCTGGATGCTGGTGACGGACTGCAAGCCCACCTGACTGCAGAGTGAGCCAGATGACGGGGAGGCTGTCAGGGAGCCAATAGGGGCTGTGGAGAAATGGCCAGGGCGTTGGTTCTCTGAGGCTAGCAAGTATCTATGCTTACTGTTGTGAATGTCTTTCAGGTCTGAGCCAACAGCAAGAGGGAGTGAGAGAGGGAGATAGAAAACAGAGAAATTGGGGACGGGGAGGACAGGAGAAACCACACAAAATGGAGGAACCAAATATCAAGAGGGGAAGGAAAGAAAGAAAGGAGGAAATGGGGGAAAGGAGAGAGAGAGCAGGAAACACCAGTGTCAGACACGTTGGACAATAAGAGGGAACACATTGACAGCAGTTTTCACTTCAGGTAGGCGCTAGGAGGCTACGTGCTAACGTTCTTCTTATTGAACTTCCTGTGCAAATGCATTAGCACTTCGATTGGAATATATTAGCCAGTCTCCAGAGACCACAAATCAACTGGGCCTCTTCATGTTATCCCCCTTATGTGCTGCAGGCTATAAATACAACGATTCATTCGGGTGACAACTAACATGAATCACGCTCATTTCATTGAGCGGAAATCCAGAAAATAGTAACTTCACACATACTATTGAAACTGTTGATGACATAAAGCCCTGTGTGAAAACTGCTTCAATCATATCAGGTGTAGGACGGGAACAAGATGGCTACAAGAAGGCCTGAGGGGAGGACAGATAAGAGGGGTGGATATAGAGATGCATGCTGCCAAGGTTCAGGCTGCAGCTCAGTGTTCGATTTACAACAATCGCCCTCGCACACACACACACACACGCACGCACGCACGCACGCACGCACGCACGCACGCACGCACGCACGCACGCACACTTAAGGTCAGCCAGCCCATTAATAAAAAGGCCTTGAGGGTATCTGGGGTAACAATGAGTGTGCCCGCTCGGGCTCAAAGAGAACAAAACCAAATGAAAACAATAACCCTTTAGCCCCCACCAAAAAATATCTTTAAAATGAAAAGAGATTTTGAGTGATATGCGAGTTGCTGACATTTAGCAGATTAAAATGGCCAAAATGTAGACACTAGCAATTTAAGCTTTAACAAATGCAAGATGGTGTGCACGTTTATTTTTCATGCAGGTCAATGCAGGTATACGTGGATTCATTCAAATCACATTAGTGGTCGTGAGAGTAGGACAGGAGAGGGGAGGGGAAAGATTGGGATTTGGGGGGGAACCAAAACAGCACAAAAATTCACGCTGGCCACTAACACTAACTATTCATTCTACAGTAGCGACACATCTAATTAATACCAACTGTGGATACAAATACCTCTACTGGGGCCTACGAGTGATATTAAAATCATGCACCTTTCTGTTTGTAGATCTGAACCTCACTTTCAGAAATGAGTAGCTGCATTTTAAAGCCTTGATCGCTGTCACCTGCAGCGCACAGCGAGTGAGAGAACAATTAAACGAAACCGGAAGAAGACAACCAAGCTCAAATAAAGTGGGGAAAGAAATTATGTGAGTGGGTTGGGGAATGGGGAAGAAAGGCCGTTATCCTGAAGAAATTAGAGGTCAACGTGGTAAATGTTTTACTCGGGTAACTTCTAGCATTGTCTAATGTAAGCCTGGAAATCACCCCTTAAATCACATCACTTGGAAAAACAAAAAAGTCAGGAAAAAACAAACAAACAAAAAAAAAAAAAAACCCAACTCAGAGCGCAAGAGCGAAGCATGCCAGCCTACTGATGTGCTAAACCAGGTCAGATCAGCACTGCCTTACATTCTTTCTTCTTTTTCAAACAACATCACGCTTTAGCATCTTTGGAGTTAGCATGCAAAGCTGAGGGGCAGAGTGATAAGTTCTGGGGTGGAGGGGGGAAGGTCATAAGCAATGCTGCTATCAGTCCTTGCGTGAAGCGCAATATACGATGCATGGAGCCCACCACACATATACACACATTTGCTTCCATTTCCTGGGCAATCATCCCCCATAGGATCAACTGAAGGGGAAGCAGGAGAAGATGAGAAGGGTCAGAGGTCAGAATAAGGTTAAAGACACTTCCTACTGAGCAGAATCAGGATGAACAGACATTGCGGATGAGAAGAGGCATCATGGAGTGACTCGTGCGTTAGCGAGTAGAAAGGTTAATCGTTAGTTCAGGAGTTAAGGCCTTTTCGATAGGCACATCGTTTCTCAATTTGACGAGCGTCGCTGTATGCAGGTGATCAAGTGAGGCGCGCGATTAAGTCACAAAGTCGGCGATGATAAAGAGCAAGACAGAGCCATCAAATTGTTTGTGGAACTAACGGGTACATTATGACCTGGGATGTTCTCTAAAATTTGAGTTTTAGCCCGTTTCTAGTCAGCACAGATTTTACATTACCTCCCTGGCCATTACTTAACGTATATGCTGACTAGTGAACAGTCTAAAACATGGTATTTTTGTCGATATTTTAGTAAAAAGATCAACTTTATTGTTCCTTGTATGGAGGCCCAAGAAAGAAAAAAAAAAGCTGTATAGCAGAACTAAGATTATTTTGTTTCTTTGGAGTAGTAGCATGGACACAAAGTTTGACCGTTTGATTATAGAAAAAACAAAGAGCGACGGAATGGGGAGACGTTCCCAGCTTGTGGCACCGCAGCCCCGCCCGTACGTGGCCTCCAACAGCCAGGACTCACCGTCCAGAATGTCTCCCAGGCCCTGAGCGCGGAGCAGCTCCTTCAGCCGAGACACCTCGTCCTTCAGGTCCCGCACCAGCTTGTTGTTGGGATCCTCGTTGATCACGGCGTTGCACCTGATGTTCTTGGCCCGGTCCGCGTAGCTGTCGATGAGCGAACACACCAATGCACATGAGAAATAAAGAAAAGCAAAGGACTTTCAGCATAGCAACTCCTGTGTAAAGCATCTTTACCGCAGCGTGCTGAGAGTCTCGTCATAGTTGATGTCTGCAGGGCTGAGAGCAGCGACCATGGCTGTCCTGGAGTTTCCACCTGAATAGAAACCATGCAAAACATGTAAATAACTTATATATATTCTGACGACCCGTACAAAGGAGACAGTTTCCTCAAAAGAGAGGAATGTATAAAGAGAAGAATTCACTCCAAATTGAGACTGTAGACATCTCGCATGCAAATATACTAAATAAAACTGGTAATTGGGTCGGTCAATGTATATTTTAAGCCTAATTTTAATTATTTATTATTTTAACTGTTTAAATGTATTGCTCTTTTAATGCAATTTTGTTCACCCTTTATTTGCATTTTTTTTTTTTTTTATCTTTTTTTAATTGATTTTATCCTTTTAATGCATTGGTTTGCAAGTTGCATGTTGTGCATGAAAGATGCTATAAAAACAAAGATTATTATCACCATTACCAACTATTTATAATCTCTCTCTTAAGGTGAAGATACATGTGTGTCCTCTATATTCTGCCAATCCGATCTTTCAGTCAAATTCAAGGATGCAGCTGCTCTTCATTTTTTGCTGAACAGTTCTCACACATGCACGCCACCATTCCCATCCGATAAATGATTCCCTGTGACAAAGATCTTCGCACCGAGGTTTTCCCTGAGCAGCCACGTCAGAACAGAATCTCTGTACGGGATGAAGTCCGTCTTCTTCTTCTTCTTGCTCTGTGGTAAAGAGAAGGCTAACGTTAGCTGGGCTGGCCGAGAAGAGACGGCGACTCATCCAACACTCTGTGTTGGCTTTGAAAGGAAATTGGGAATGGGGGGAAAAAAACAACAACAATCAGACAGAGTCAAAAGTCAAATGATTAAGACACTTAATGTGATGAAGAGGAGATGAAGTAAACCGTTCTGAGGCCTAATTTTGTTAGCTTTGGCTCCTGTCCGTTTCACTTTCACCCCAAGGCACCGTAAAAGTTCAAATGGAAGAGTTTTAAAGCGATTTTCCTTCAAAAACAGCTCAGAGACAATACAAAACAAAAGCACGATGGAAAATGGGATGCCACACACTTCTCTAGATGGATTCAGAGGTTAGTGGTTGAGGATTTACCTTGCTGGTACCGTTATCCTGTGTGGGCAAGCATTATTGGGACAAGAGAAAAAGAGAAGACAGGCGTACAATGTGAAAGCATGCCGTGTTTAAAACAATAGCTCCCTGACAAAATATGGAGGATTGTCAGGAAGGGCAGGAGAGGGAACACCGAGCAGCGGAGTAGAAAACCACAAAAAGAGGTAAACAGACACTCACCACCTCAGCCAAGGCGGAGATAACCTTTCCTAACGTGGTGAGGGATTTGTTGATGTTCGCACCCTCCTGCGAAACACACAAATAAAAAAATATATATTAAAAATCAGAAGAGATAAATTTGAATAATCCTTGTGAATGATTTTACATTTAACATTGACATTTTTTGTGCATCAGTGACAAACGGCGCTTGTACCTTTAGCCTGGTGCCTGTGGCTCCTGTAGAATCAGCTCGTTCACTGCCGGCCAAATCTACCAGACTGATTTTACTGACCTGAAAGTAGAAGAAATGTTTTTAGTTAAATACACCCACCAAACAAACTTGTGTCAAACCCTTTATGGAAATATATGACCCACGGCGTACTTTAGGGTCACATGTTTTTTCCCCCACATAATATCAAAGTGTAGAATCACAGTTTCAAAACAAGGTATCCCTTTGTGGGGATCAAGCAAATATTTTGAAAGCTATGACTTATTGAAGATTAAGGTTATGAAAACAGAAGTTCTGAGAAATCAGGCTTTAAAATTTAGAAAGGATTTCCAGAATTTTGCAGCAGAAAATACACTTTTAGAAACTAATGAGTGCTTTAAATGGTTACATGTGGATAGTGATGTACTCCTTCAATGAGATAATGTTGAATGTGTTTTTCTGAAATAATATTTATATCAGTAATTTATAAATTAATATTGAGTTTTAAAGAAAGGTTTAAGTTAATTTATTTTAATTCTAAGTTCATGCTCATTATACTAGCATGACGCGTCTATTATTCTGTAACCTCTAAACATTCCCATTACTTGCCTGTATTGTTTTATAACAATGATAGTTTTAAGAAAGTCTTCTGTTTCAGATCACACACATGATAATGCTCCAGCAATTCCCAGAATGCAAATGGCATGATCCTCCCAGCCATTTGTGTTCTGGGAATTGTTTTCTGGGAGCACCCCGCTCCGCCGCCTCCTGCTGCCAGTTCTGCAATATGTTGAGAGCTTCTGCCACCCTCTTCTTGTAATCCATAACAACACGGAGATTATGTTTTCACAGGGAATTTAAATTTCTTGCTCCTGGTGTTTATTTGTTGTTCTTTAAACATTGTTTACGGAAGCGATGTCAGCTCTTCCTCTTCGTGTCCTCTGTGGCGGCGTCAGCGCAACAGGTGTAGTCATTCACAAGTAGATACAATTTAAAACCTTATTTTACCAAAACAGTTTCACATTTTAACCTAACATCACACGGATTATCGAAGGATGATTTTGATCCCATGTTTGCATCAAAGGGAACCGTAAGATCGCCATTTGTTCCACAATTTCAGTTCAATAAGAATTAGCGAGTAAAACCGTTTTCAGACAAAAATTTGCAGGTTGGCCTGGGTTTTTTTTTAACGCTAAAAATAGCCGCTTGACACGTTTCCCATTGCCAGGAGAAATGCAATTTTTTTCTGGTGCGTCACAAACACGTCGCAAAAGGGGCGTGTCATGGTTCCAGTCTGATTGGGAATAAAACAGTAGATGACACAGCAACTTAAACTTGAAAAAAAGTATTTTGAGCCGTTCAAAAGAATCTGATTGTTCATGAACGACCCAACAATACAGCAGAAGCAGCATGGAGCACCGGGACCAGCATGGAGCACCAGCAGCACAGATAATCCATGCTGCTGGTGGTCCCCCATGCGGAATAAAGTCAATAACTTCTGATTTTGGATTCTAAATGGGATATGAAATGATTGAATGATACACTGATAGTAATGTCTATGTACTGTATGTGCCAGTGTCCGGAACTTCAACACATTTCACATCACGCGGGTAAAGAGGCCAAAATTAGTGGGTCGAACCGATGTCTGTTCACATCAGAGCTGATTGGAGGTGGAGCCGATTAAAACCTGGGACCGAGACCCGGGTTTTTCCTTTCCCACTGGTAAAAAATGCCGAGTGTTAGCGGGTGTTACCGGGTTTTTGGTGCAGTGGGAAATGGGTATAACTCAACTAATGCTGATGGAGCACGTAGTCTCGATTTAATATTTATCTAATGTTGAGAAATCAAATTACATTTTTAAAATAAGTTGAGCGATAGCAAACAACTTGAGGAATATAAATCTGCTATCATTTAATTTTTGACCTAGAATGGAATTTCTGATGTTTTTCACACACAACCAACAGTATAGCGCTGCGAAATGCGCTGGGTTAGAATGTGGTGGGTCACATGTGAAGAACATAAACAACAAGGAGAAAGGCAAAAAATCTATGATTCTTAACAGCACAGCACAGCATAATAGTTCATAGTTTCAAAGTTTTCAAGTTTAAATGCTTAGATTTTGTATGTGCTTTTTGCCCTATAAATTATGGGAATTTGCCAAAAATTGTAAATCAAAGGGATTTTTTTTTTTAACTAATACGAGAAAAGAAAGAGTCATGTAATCACTTCCCATGATAATAATAAGTAGTGATTAATAATAATAATAATAATAATAATAATAATAATAATAATAATCTAGTACCCATCTTTTTTTAATCTTCAAAAACACAAACAACCATGGGCTCAAAGTCACAGAAAAAGAAAATACAGAGCTTTTGCTTGGGTTCCAGTTAGTCTATAAAATAACTTTCATTGTAACCTACAGTAAGGGGCAACAAGTTAAAGAAGTCTGTTGATTTGGCCATTTAGTGCGGAAGCTCTCGCAAATATTGCTGCGATTGGTTGAATTTTCATATTTTTTTCGGATTTCCTGGAGAGACTGACCAATAAGCAAACCAATTCTAAGTACATATTTAGAAACACCAGGCGCCTAGAATTGCAAAAAGATTTCCAAATATTTGGAGACTATTGTCCAGTGAGATGCAGCTTGACGGTAAAATCTGATAGAGTGGGTCCATACAATAGGCATTGTGTTTTCAATAACACTACAGCCTTTGTATTTCTACAATCAGAGGAAATGTGGGACATAAAGTCCAAAACAGCACCCGTCACCACCAACCAAGAAGGGCCAGACAAGACATCTAAACCGGATTACCTTTATAATGCAACTATTATGTTCCGATACTGTCGTTTCGATCAGGTTTGTCTTAATGAGATTAAATTAAGACTTAAATTTGTCATTAGCAGACAAATATCAGAGTCTTGTTATGAGAGAAAGATAAAGACAACATTTAACTGTATCACAATATTACAATAATTAAAATCCCAGACGATATCTTGTCTCATATTAAAAAAAATTATAATAAAATCAATATTACACCCATGTAGGAGCTTTAAGAACAAACAGGAAGCCCTTCTGACCTTTTCTGTGGAGAGGTCTGTCTCGTTGTCGTGTTTCTTCTGCGTGAAGACAATGGTGAAAACAGCGTGCGACCTGCTGCTGGTCTCATTCATGTTGGTGGCGGCCACAGTCCTGCAGGGCAGCACACGTGGCCGGGTTAAGACACTCAAATACTGCATCCGGAATGGCAAAGTAGCATGCTATTTAGTACACCGAATTAGTGTGTGATAGATTTTGTCAGAAAACTATAGTGGGCATCAAATAGTGCCAAATCACACATCTGGTGAGACATTGTGGTATGCACTGCACACTACACTGAGGAGTGTATCCCACAGTGCATTGAAGGGCATGACACCAGTAAAAACATTTTGGCAGTTTCATCATCATGTATTCACATACTAAATGACACTGGATGATAGTAAAAACATATAGTATGTAGTACAAAGAACATAATTTATTGTTTTGCGTTAAACACCATTGTGAGAATAAAATAATGTCCATATCAATCAATGCACTGCTTTACGCCTATTAGACTGAATCACGTTTTAGGGAATTATTTTGTACTGCGGAGGTGGAGAATGCTGTAAAGACACCAAACATAAATACACCAGGCGTATTTGAGAGGGAGAGCCACAGGGGAGATATGGGGTTTACACAGCACGTTCTAGAAATAAGCCTTCTGAGTCAGCACACGGAGATTAAGGCAGGGTTCATTCCTCCCTGCAGGACTCTTATGACAAGTGTGTGTACCCATAGGAACACACGCACGCACATTAAAATACACACAGAAGTGTGTGTAAAAGCAGCCAAAAGACAAGGGCAAATACTCCCTCGAGGATGTTACATGGCATTTTTTAAATAAAATCCTTGACAAACCCTTGCATATATGAAGGACATATATTGAGACCATTCCGCTCCATCTTGCCCATCACTAATAATCCAGATGCTGGGCTCACCTGGCCTTGTTTCCTGCGTCCATCAGGTCAGCGATGTCCGTGTAGGACGTGACCGCCAGTTTGGACAGGTCCTCCACGTAGGGTCCCAGTAGGGGGTGCTCTCGCACCCGCAGGTTCCCCTTGTTCTTGGGGTTGAGCAAGTCCCGCACTCTCTCACAGTAGATCTCCATATAGCTGACCTAGAAACCAGCGCACAAAGGATAACCCACTATTCAGGTGCCCTCCGGGAACCTGGCTAAGAGTCATGGTATTCGTTTCAAAACCTATTCACCCTAACCCTAACATTGTTGAGGCTTGGCTTGAATTGTCTACAAATAATTGCGATTGGGATTAATCAATTGTGTTTTTTCATCATTTTATGGTACTACCATAGTATAAGCCAATAGTGTCATAATGCACTTTATTATAAGCACCTTATGGAAGAGCCATTTGTTGACATTGAACATAACAGTTTACCCGACTCATGGAAATGCACATAATTTGCTTTTAAAATGTCTTACATTGGCTTGAAATTCCCCTGACATTTAGATAAAAACATACAACTATGGAGTCGGACGTTTCTGCAAAATGATTGCAATCGGGTTAGATAATTGCGATCGGGTGATTATGTAATAATTGTGAGAGCTCTAGAAAAAGTACTACAGCGCACTACCAACAAAGCCCCAGAACTGTGAATCTCTAGTCAATGCGAGATCGATTTTTCACCAATACTATGATAGGCCGTGGCTGAGAGAGGGAGGACGTGGGCAGGTGGAAGGAGACGAAAGGATGGTTTACAGACGCCTTAGCAGTCAAATACTCACCTCCACCGAGTAGGAGAGATCCTCTTTGTTGTTGTCCGCATTGATTTTCTCAAAGAGATCCTCGCAAAGCTAGAAGGCGGAAACAGAGAACGTTTTTTACTGCCAATTAGGATGGAGATATAATGGAGAGAAAGTAGAAGGGGGGGGATCAATGGGGAAACGAGATATGAAAAACACATTTTATTTTTGCAATTCTGACTACAGTACTCACATAATCCTAAAAACACCTGAATGTCCCTCCGGGGATTAATATAGTGTTATCTTGTGTTATCATATCACGCACTGTCTCACAATATCCAGTTAAATGAAACGTGCTTCATTCTTCTGCACTCTGTGGCATGTAAGGCCATTATGGTATACGCAAAATAAAAATGAAAACAATTAAATGGAAAGAAAATTCCCAAAACCAAAGACAAAATAAACAAAGCAAATACACAACAAAACTATACAAATAAATACTCATCACTCAGGAGTCACTGTGAGCTTGCATGTACCACAGTAGGTTCACCAAGCCTGAGGAACGTACCATGGGGATGATTCCTTCCTGGCCCTCTTCCTGTTTGCCCATCATGGTGTACGACTTGCCAGATCCCGTCTGGCCGTACGCGAAGATGCAGACGTTGTAGCCCTCAAAGGCATGCTGGAGCATTTCCTTGCCAATGTCATTGTACACACGGTTCTGTGATGCAAAGCAGGGGTCTTCTGGCTGCAGGACAGACACAAAAATTATTTGCAAGGTATCAGATAAAAATCTGCCGCTGTGCTCTCATGCAGACAAAGCAATACTGTGACAAATACTGCAGGAAAGCGGAAGCTCACCGTAGTGTGTGACCAGTAGGAATAATCAAAGCTGAAGGACTTTGCTGGTTCCTTTGGGGCTTTGGGGTTGAGAATAACTGTCAAGGAAAAATCAAAACACATTAGTTATACAGCCAAAGACACAACGGTCTTTACTGCCAGTTCTCCTCCCACTCCCTTGTAGTTTTAGTTTGAGCTTTGTTTGTTGTGTATTTTGTGCGATGTAGAACAAGGGTTTTTCCAATATATATTTGTTATAAATTAAAAATTAAGATTACAATGTTTGTCAAGCACAGACTCACAGCAAAAATAATAATAATAAATAAAACTGTAATGGGAATGTTATCATTGTTAACAATGACTCCCAAATAAATTAGAGTTAGCATTTTTAGAATGTTCCTAATGTTTGTCTGATAAGAAAATGACTGATTCATATGAAACTGCATAACTAGTCAAACACAGAACATTGCTGGTGATAATGTACTGGCAGAGATTCTCTCTCAATCTGCTCAATTTCAATATGAAGTGCTGCAGAACTCTGAATTTCACAGAAGAAAAACATTTTTTTCATAATTTTTGTAATCGAGTGTTTCCCCACACATAGACTTGGGCGGGCCGTCCAGGTATATTAACAGCCGTCAAAGTATATACGGCGACCCATTTTAGCATTTTTTATTTTTTTAATCCGTCCAAGAGAAGAACGGCATCCGTACCCGTTCTCTGGTTTTACGCTAGTAGACACGGACACGGCTCTAGGCTTCAGGTGGATTAGGAAGCGCTCCAAGGTCGTATCGGGTTGAGAGACAGCAGGATGTGATGACGGGAAACGTCCGAAGTGATGCTGCGTTCACTGGAACTCGGAAAACCGCAATTCGTGTCGACACTGGGTAGTCACTGCCAGCACCTCGCCAGCCCCCCTCCCCCCGCTGGCTACCACCACAGGTGGAACTGAAATCTGGTAAAATGTTAAATTCTAAAATTCAACTGCAACACTGCAAAATCAAAAATGCAAATAGATTGTGATACATGGATAATTGGCAGCTAGGTATTACTGTAATATGAAATCCATAGGTCCCTGTCAAATCTAATCCCTACCCAGAACAATGCAACATTTACCAAACGCAGCACTTGCGTACTACTAAGGTGGTACAAGAGAGTAATACATTGAGTCCATATTGACAATTAATTCTTTAATATTATTATAAAACCCAGAATCACGATTGTGGCGCCGCCCTTGCGGCCGCCTGTGCAAGCGCCTCGTGTCAATTACGCACATTTTAGTATTTTTAGAGCTTATAGAGCTTATAGTGCGTAATCACCGAGTGTCATGGCATTTCCCTGCATATACAGTATGTATATGTATGTGACAAATAATCTCTTGAACTTGATATTGTGGTTGATAATATGACTTCATATTTTGGTGTGGAAACACATTCCATCCTGAATACATGAACATCTATTTGCTGAAAGCATCACTTTGTGACAAAACCCTTTTAGCAAAAACTGTATGACCTGTAGTGGAGTAAAGAGTAGGATATTAACTTTGATGTGTAGTGGGATAAGAGTAAAGTCCGCTAAAAGTGAATAACCGTATTGACCCAAATATAAGATGACCCCCCCCCCTTTTTTCAAGACTAATTTTATCTGAAAATGATGACAAGGCAGTCGTACAGAGTGTGCAAGGTAGATGAACGGAATGCGGAACCAAATTTCACAAGTGCGAGTTCCACCCGGAAACCAGCAACATGCTAAGCTTAGCTCAAGCTGATTGGCTTCTGACTGAATCAGTCAGACTACGGCGGGTGCAAATGAGTGGGACAGACAGGAGCTAGAAGACCTGCCTGCTTCTTTTAAATCAACCTCGTGGGAACATTTCGGGTTCCCAGTGAACTATGACAGCAATGGAGAAGGAAAGGTGGATTGGACGGTGCGTCTGCGTTGCTCGACAGTTGTAGGGTACTCTATGTGTGCGGAAAGTAATTTAAACACTCCTAATGCAAAAGTTTTATTTATTTGAATTATTATTGTACATTATATTGATTAAAAGTCTAGATCCTGAATATATGACGACCCCACTTTTTCCAGACGTATTTTCATGAAGAAAAAACCAACTGTCTCATATTCTGGTCAATACGGTACGCAAATGAATGACCTAAATAACACTAAAACAGTATATAACTTAAGTAAAACTACTCAGTTACTCTCCACCAATGAATTGTATTGCAACCCCTCAGAAATTAAACTGCTGATGTATGTTAACTAAACATCGTGACACGGATCAAGTTGCGTTGATAAAATGTAGAGATAAAACATATAGTCCACGCTTGAAAGCCTGCAACCAGCTGTTAGCACATGGAATGATGATGACACAACATTTCTTCTCTACCTAGACCTTCCCAACGGACACACAGACATTTCTTAATGAACAAGAATCTGAAGCCATGCCTGGCATGTCGTTCCTTTCAACCATGCTTGCTGGTCCCATTGGTACAGATGTCCAAGCTTTCCACACTAACAGAAGGCTAAGCCCTTGCGGTGAATGTGAGGGGGTGGGGGGCAACCATAAGAATGTATTGTAGGATATTTCTAGATATTAGTGCCCCAGTTGTTGTTCATGCCCCCACCCCCACCCGCACCCTACTGAACAAACTGTGCTGGAGTTGGCTGGGCTGCCTTGTGTCTGGGCCAGACAATTGGCTGAAGCTATTCAAGCAAACACAGCTCCACCATCAGAGCAGAGGGATGGGGGTGGGAGGAACGCAAAAGGACATAGGAGAGGGGAGGGCAAGTGGAAAAGAGGAGACGGACTGGCAAAAGTAACGGGTGAACTCGGGGCCTAGCAACGGCATAAACAGACCAGCAACAGAAACCAAAGGCAGACGAGGGGGAAAAACCCATCGCTCAACGCTCAAGGCGCAGCAATAACAACACCATGGGGGCATTTGGAGTCTTTTCATTCACTTGAAGCTAATCACCAACCTGATCCACAAAGCAGTGAGTAGCTCTTGCACATGCAAATGCCCTGCTTTGTCAATTGGCAAATAAAAAGGCAGGTCTGTCTCCTTAAGCTGAGGGCGGTTGAGAGCCTCCTCGCCCAAAGATGTCGGCCTGCAGAGTGCCAGCGTGTATTCAGAGGATTTCAGCGCCCTGATCAATAATGCATCAGACACGGAGAGAAGCGGGATTGCTCATCACCTTACGCAGGTCACATTCTGACAAAAAAGCAGTGTGTCCTCAAAACCAAATGCCACGTGACAAACTTGATTGAAATCGATATAGAAAATTAAAACGGCACAGGCACATGTAAAAAAATAAAAATAAATAATGCATCTATGTCTGCCCTTGACAGCCTGCACAAGGTCAAGGTGCACAAGCAAAGCAGCAGCTTCCATGTTGGGTACTAGAGAAGGAGGAAGAGCACAAGAGGGGGGCTAAATAAAGTCAACCTTTGAACCCCCTCCATCAGGAAACTGGAGCCAGGGAACGAAGAAACCCTGGAGGATTTAGGTTACCACCGCCCTTATTACCCCTTTCCTGGAACAATCCACAGGGGCTATTAATGACGGGGGCTGTCTATTAAGCTCTGTTCTGGTGACGGCAGGGCAGTTCAGGAGTAAAAACAGAATGATGAAGAGATGGGCTCTCGGTGCCAGGTTATGGCAATGGACCAGTGGGCCTGGAATGACCAAGGAGAACTGACCAAACATTGAGATTTGTTTTTTTACTCAAACCTTAAGTATCGTTTGATAGCAAGCACTGATCCCATTCATTACTTTTACTGAACAGAATAAACATGTGCTGCATCCCAATTGGTATAGTACACATTACAGTACATACTAAATGTACTATAATCCAGCATACTTTAACATATTAGTAAAATAGCTATGGCTTCTTAGGCATATTATATTCATATTGGTCATATAGCCATGCCACGTCCTTTCAGCACATTGAGATATGATGATGAGACTACATAGAAACTTTTACCTGCGTCTTGCCCATACAATGAATTATGGGATACGCTTGATAGCATAGTGTGCAGTGTATGCATGCTACAATATTTCACCGGATGTAGTATGTCACCCTGATACTTTTGGCATATTCGAACGTACTAGGGTTTCAGACGCATTAACCACTAATTTGGCGTACTAAATAATACTATGTTCGTGTGCCATTTTGGGGTCAGCATTTGTGAATTTGGATTATCGAGTATGATGATTGACATATCTGTTTTCCCCCATTAATGACTTATTGCATGCATCTTTCTGTCATTTAACAAATACATATATCATTTAATAAACTCAGAATACTTTCCAATCACCTTTGATGTGGCAGCATCAGTATCAGTCCATCCCTAAGTTAAAGCTATAAACTGGAAACCAGTCGTAGAGCGAGAACACGTTTCTTTTTAGGCTGCAGAGAAGGACACGTTTTCCTCTGTCCACTTGGCAGTGATTCATGCTCACGACGCAGCAAGAACATGTCTGCCCACTCTGCTTTCAGGAGACATAACTGCCTCTAACCCATCTGGTCTCGTCTCTGTGCGTCATCAGGATAGGTTTCACGTTTCTATTTAAATGTATTACGGACAAGAACACAGGAGGAATGTTTGAAAAGGAAGAATTGCAAGAATCTCTCCGGTCATGATTTTCAATTTTGTTAACCAAAGGGAATACAGCAAAAAGATCAAACTCTTCTTTTGTGACCCTCAACTGTTAAATCGATGTACTTAAATGCGGAGGGCTGACGCAAAATAAGCTGCACCACATGAGGCTGACAGATCAGACGGTTGCCTGTGAGAGAGCTTCCAAATAGCGCAGAATGACTCACTACATCTAAATTATCAGTCACTTGACGTACCAAGTGTGTACCTCTGATCTGAAGACTGACTTTTAGTAAGGAGCGCCGATACATAGATTTGAAAACTGACAATCAGAAATCCCTAATCCCTTCATTTCGGAAGTATTCTATGTAAAATCATATGCTGAATTAAAATGGTAGACACATGTTTCTACCTAATAGACGTCATCACTCTGCCCCTGTTAACCATAGCAACAGGTATGGGAACAGATTCTGGTTGCTATAACAACCTCTGCATGCAAAGAAGGGAGGGATGCAGCACGTTATGTTCCTTTTTTTCCCACCTCACCTCAGACATCCCCCGCTTGCTTTTCTGCAGTAATTATTTGAAAGGCAACTTAAATCCAGGTTTATCGACAATTATAACACTATTATTTTCAAAGCGCATACATATGTGATCGGAATCCCTTAAAACCCGACAAAAAAGGCAACAGACACACTGTGGAAAGTAATGGGATTTGTAACTAAGACATTAAGCTACTTAACTTGATATATACTACATAGGCAACATAAGAAACCAGCCAAAATCTTATAATGCCAGCTAAATGGAAAATTACAACCAAAAAAAAAACAACACATTTTTATAGTGAAAGTTTACCATTGTTTTTTTCCCCTTTTGTAATTCAGGCTAATGATCCATACTTTCCTCATGATAAATGAGAGAGGGACCTTAACTCCTGAAAAGAACTGGATGGCAAACGCAAAGTTGTGTTCATCAGTGTGAGACATGTCTCTCACATGTGGGAAAGCGACATCAGAACCCAGGTCGCAGCCAACAACAATAAACTTCTGTTTGGTGTTTTTGCTCTTTGGGATGCCAGGTTATGAGGAGCATGTCAAATACTTCTCTGTAGAGCTGAAGCTCTGCATTGAAGATTCCTTTGCAACAGCCTAGAGGAAGGATAAAAGGGTTCGTTTTCACTCTGTAGGAGAGCTCAATTTCAAAGATGGGTCGACGCCACTTAACTAACCACATCCTGCCGTATAATGACAACATATCACAGCTGGATGTAGCTACTAGCAGACATTTTGTGCACAAACCTTCAACATGGGGCTTATAATCAGAAAGGGAATGCAAAAACACCCCCAGTAATTAGGTTATTAGTTGGTCTCGGATTACCAGATGGATACTAAAAATCTATTACACTGAGACGAAGAGACAAGCGGGGCTTCAAAATGGCTGAATACGTCTGCAACTCTTCCTCTCTTGACCCTCTGAGGACCTGTAGTAGCTGTTCGCTTTGGCCAATCAATACCCCACTAGTGAGGGCACCATCTTGTGTATTCAGAAAGAGAAAGAGGTGATAAGTTAACTATAAATGCATATTTAGGAGGAAAAACACCTGATGTAAAAATTCATTGAAATAATACCAATCAAGAATTTGCAATTACCATATGCATAGGGTTTCTGTTAGGCTCAAGAATCTTTAATGGCAACCCGAGGGGGCCTGTGTACAGACAGGCATCAGTGTGATGTAACAGTTCACTCAGGATGTGGGGCATTTCTGTTAATTCTCGTTCTCTACACGCTGAAAACTGAACGCCAACGGCACACCTGCGCCGCAGTTTATTAAGCATAAACAGTTGCTGACACAAGCCTATGGTTCCAGCGAGGGTCGGTTAAGTGTGACATTAATACCGCGCCTCCTTCTTAAAGAGGAAACCGAAGGAGTGGAAGGGGGCACATTCTGGGAGGGCTGTTGACATGTTCTGCGAGAGATGTTTAATCTGTTTGACTGGCTTGGTGTGAAGGTTAGGTCTTCGGGGCTGAGTTCTCACTGGGTGCATCTCAAAGCTCGCAGCTAAAAGTATCGGCCAAAACCCAAACCCTGCTGCGCACGCTTACAAACAGCTGAAACCGCTGCATCCGTAACACACGACACACCAGCAGTTTAACACCAAAACAGAGACTGTGCCATGTGGTACCCGACTGTGCTGATACAGAACACAGTTGCACCAATTCTCCGAAATTACTTGCGACATTCGATACAAGGGGGAAAAAAAACAACAACAAAAAAAAAAAAGAAACAATGGTTTGAAAACAGATTGCGAGCACAACAGCCCCTTTGTTGAGGGCTCCTGCCAAAAAGGTTGGGTTTCTACAGGCAAGGCGTTTGGATAAAGATATGTCATCTCATGTTGAATTCCATGTTTTTATGTTCTAAATTATTGTCTTGCTAGGGGCGTCTACTCACAAACCTTCAGACAGGAACACATTTTAATCCTATTAAAAAAAGTTAACAAAAAAACCCCCAACATTCTATTTCAGTAGTTTAGTCATTACCACAGAGTAATTACTTAAACTCTGAGGGGGAAGCATTGAATTTCTACTGACAAATCCCTGACTTTCTGCTGAGAAGGCTGGTCACGGCGTTTTCCTATCTTTCTACTTCGAGAGAGGATAGAAAGAAAAAACAGAAACAGAACGGACAGGAAGACACCAGAACAATGCACCGAATGCAGGCTACTGCAGTCCACAACGGATACTGCAAAATACATTAGGTAATCTGTTATGACAAGCCGTATGAGGCCAGTCCTCTTTGTCACAGACAATGACCCTTTTGGCTCGTCATCCAACCTACTCATTATGATCAATTTGCAAACTTTTAGAAAAGGAGTGTCTTTATGGACGTACGTTTCTTTGGTGACTGCAGTTTGCAAACAAAAAATAATTAAAAAAAAAAAAAAAAATGGAAACAAAAATAAATCAGTGATGGCACAGTTTTTGTCTAAATAGCAGAGGTGGTGCCATCCTATTGGAGGAGTTTCCACCCCCCCCCCCCCATCAGAGACCCCCTAAATCAAACACAATTCAACTATTTAGGTGCAATAACCACCCCACCCCCATGTATTTATTATTGGTTCTCGCAGACATTTTAAGAGAATAAGATCATAAATGTCCAAACATCTAAAATACATTGCATGGTGTGCTTTTGTTGTATGGGTTGAGTCCGAAGGGGTCATCTGTCTGGCAAGAAAGGAGAAGGGAAGGGCGCTGGCCTGGCCCATACACCAGCTGTTCCAGCTCTCAGTACTGTCTATTTATACAGCAGCAGATGGGAGCTGGTGCCTCGCATGTCGATAGTCTGTCAGCGGCAGGAAGGAATGGGCCAATTCCAGCCGCTCAACCTTTCCGCGACACTCCCGGCCACGTCAAGCAGTACCCCAAGCACACAGACATAATGCTAGCTCGCAAATGCACCGAGTGCCCTCTGATATTAGCAGCTTACGCAGACTTGCTGAGGCTGGGATGACATAGGCTATAGAGAGGCTTCTAGAAGCCAACACAGAGAGGAAAACATGCTAAGCCAGCAGGCCCCCCATTCATAAGCTACACAAACACAGGGCTACAACAAAGAGAGGGGGATATAAGGCTGCCCCTCAGGTGTTGACATGCAGGGTTAAACCCACATTCTGCACACAATTAGCAACGGCAATACAGTTTGTATTTATTCTGTCTATACAAAACAAAGCTGGTAGCGCTATATGCCATGGGAGCATATAATGCATTTACACTGGGGTTTAACGTGAGCCAATGACAGGAGCCGGTTAGAGTTGCTCCATATTCACTTCTCATGACTGTGGAAAATAAATAAATAAATAAATAAAATAAAAAAAAAACACTCCTTTTCCTGGAACAACTTGATTATTTTGTTCTCCTGCAGGTGCTGCCTCAAAAGGTCAAGGGTCATCCAAAAGAACATCCTGGTTACTGAGGGGTGACGGAAAACTTAGACAGATAACCTGTTAAAGAACCAATTCTTAGCCACCCAATGTATCAATAACAATTAAGAAACATTTGATCGCTCAAAGAACAACAGAAACAGTCTTTAGTCTGTAACGGTTCTTCAGACACATTGGCACAGCCTTCAAGATTCAAGAGGTTTATTCGTCACATACATAAACATACTTTCATACATATATGCAGTGAAATGTAATGCAATGCACCCGGTGATTACACACAATATGTCAGAGGAAATTTCTTTCTACTAGCCCAACTAACTGATTCCTAAAGACAAACTAACTGATTCCTAAAACGTAATACAGTAAGTCAAATACTTGTAGAATAAAATAAAAAATATATAGAATAAAATAAAATGGAATAAATAAAGGGAATAGGCTTACGTATATGGGATAGAGCGCCGGCGCAGGCGACCGCAAGGGGCGGCGCCACTATCGCCATCGAGCCTTTTCAAGAACCAGCAACAGAAGAATTTAAGAAACAGGGTTACAATTGGCTGATTTCAAAATGGCCCAGTTTCATTTGGTTTCAGGGGGAAAGGAATTTTTCATTTTTTGTACATGCAGCCTAGGTCTGCCCAATTAATCGTATAGTAATTGCCATGTCGATCTTGGTCTACACAATTAATCGATCGTGGCCGGGGGCGATTTCTCAATTTGTCCGCTTTCAGGGCTGCCTCAGAGTCTGATTCACAAAAGATATTGCACTAATGATATGAGAGCGCAAACACACCCATAAAGTTGTGCAGCTGGGTGCAATTTGCCCTCGTCTTTCGTCTGGTCGCAATTATCCATGAGTGTCAAAGTAAATACTCTGTGGATCCGTGCACCAGCAGGAGCCCGCTGCAGGCTCCGTGGAGCACGCATACACACACAGGAAGTGGCCACGCTCAGCGGAGATGCGTATTGGCGTGTCCATTTACGCATACGCCACCAACCTGAACTTGCCTGTTTCACTAATTAGCAGTCTTGAATAAATACAAAACGTAAAATAATTGTTGCGCTGCAGTTATTTTAATTTAAAAGAGTTTAACGAAAATGCCAAATTGTAAGGAACTCTTTGCGTTTCCTCTGCTACAATGGACAAATTTAGGAATATCAGGCTGAAATCACAGGACTTACCTGTTGTGGGGAAACAAGTCAGCAGTATGAATTTGACAGATGTGTAGGCTTCCTTTCTTATTCAACACAGGGGGAACATTATCTGACAGTAACAGTATCTGACAGTAACATTCTCAGCTGTCAGGATGTTTCTTTCCCTGCTATAATTACTTGTTAGGACAGAAGACCATCAGATATAACTTTTTTTCGTGTACGCATGCTTCCTTCGGGGGCGGGGCTAGGGGGAAACCGATCTCGACAGGGAAACAGAGTTCGATACACTGCCGCCCGGGGAGGTGTAGGCTGTTTTTTTGTTTTTTTTTCGCCTTGCAAAAGACCTGCAGGTGTAATGTAACTGACCTTCTTGTTTGGGATAAATAATTTTTACTTGGTGCCATTCTTTTATTTATTAAAATGTAATTTATATATAGCCTTAGACTGAAGAAGAAGACTGAATTCATGTGACGAAAGTCCTATTTTGATTTGTACATTTTAGTTTATTTATAGGTTTATGAAATACATTATTGTGAAAGACAGTTTTCTATTGATTTATTAAGTGCAATAAATTAATTGTGGATGAATGGATGAACAATCGTGATCACAATATTGAGCAAAATAATTGTGATTATTTTGCAGCCCTGTAAACTGAAAATGTGAATGGTGTGAAAAAAAAGTTGATGAGAAGTGAGGCTGTGAAAAAATATTACCGATAGTCTTCCAAAAATTGTATTATAATCATGAAATTAAGCCAAGTTATACTGTGTATGTATGTGACAAATAATGTCTTAAACTTGAAACTGTATGTCAAAATATGACCTAAAATTGATCAAAACATGAGTTCTGAAATACTTCTGATATCATATTTCACAACTCCTTACAGTTCAATGTTAATCACTCATATACATAGTCATATACAGTCTGAATATTGCGTAGAATTCCCTGCGATTATCATGATAAATTATTCTATATCACACTGCCCTAACTGGACATAAGTCCATATAAGGTAGAAATTGCAATTTTTTATTCTAAACTGCCATAAACTGTCAGTGGTTTGATATTATCGACAAAATGTACTTATTGTAAGTTGCTTTGGACAAGAGCGTCTGCTAAGTGATATAATGTAGTTTTAAGGAGCAGCTTTAATTGAATTATTCATTTTTAAATATTTCAAAACAAAAACTGTCCCTGCAGAACAAACAGACCCACACTGTAAGAAGTGGTACAACCCGAGCCGAACGGTCGAGAGTGGGCAGCAGTGGAAGGTGGACATTGTGGAGGAGGGTGGTATGTAGCCCCCAACATTCACTTCTCACAAAAGACTCCCGTTTTACAGTGCATCGACCTGGATTTCCTCGACTGGCCCCCGCACAAAAAAAACACAGCCTCTCTTTAAGTGCCGACTGCTTTTATGTAATCATCACATATAAATCACCACACTGTAAAATCTCAGTGGAATACCATTTTGTTTTCATGAATGTGCTGAAAATTAAAAAAAATAAAATAAAAAAATAAAAAATAAAAAACACCCCAGATGCTAAAAATTGTCAGTTTCATGAAGATGAAAAAAATAAAGATAAACGTTTGACCGACTGCTGGACTGACTGACGAATTATATCCAGCATCTTCGGCAGTAGAAGGATATGACGAATCAATCTGCGTGTGTGTGTGTGTGTGTGTGTACATCACTGATCTGAATTAGCTGCAGGGTATTAGCACAGCTGAGCAGCATGAGACAGCTCTATTTCCGAGTAGCAGAGGTTTCAGAGAACTCACCAGAAGGAGGAACCAGCTCTTCCAACTTATTAATTGAGGATTTGCAAATGAAACACTGTGCCACTCCCCTTCCCATCCACTGTCTTTCGACTTGCTTCATTAATAATAGAAAGTGATGGCGGTGCCCACCATTAGGCAGCCCGTGCCTGGACAACAAAGCTCCGAAACCAGCCTCTGAATTGAGCCCTGAATTCGGCATGTGGGAGGAAATTGTGGACGAGAACCCAACAACACCGTCTGAGAGGAGAACTGTGTCCGTCTGGGTAAAAAAATCCAATAAACACTATTGCCCTTTTCAAACGTGGGAAAGGGCAGCCATTTTCACATGACTTCGGCGATGGCCCGAGGAGCAGCAGAGAAGAAGAGGCTTGAGCTTGGAGCGCAATGACCTCAACACAAATGCACCATTACCAGCCTTTCCGAACTTGCCAGCATCACAGAGGCAAGTGGAGGTAATAAAGATGTGGGCTGCTCTGACTGTGGCCTGACTTAAGGCGACAAGAAAGAAAAATCTATGGACAGTGGGCTATGACAGTGATATGAAAGGAACAGATGTTTCCATTTTACCATGCATATGGGACAGCAGAATGTGTAATTTTGCCTGTATAGGGTCATTTCTATGGGTTGGGCTGGGAGGTAGTCTGGACCACTGGACTCTAGGGCTTCCCCCTGAAAGTCAAATCATTAGTCGGAAACCTCTCGGTCGACTTACATTCTTCAAGTCGAGCAGCCATTTCTTTTTGTCAGTCAGCATGCATTACAAGAACAGGAGCTTACAAAAATGCACAGGGATAACATCTCAATGAGGAATTATAAATAAAGGAAATCATAAATATATCTTTATATGTGTGAATGCGAACACAGCTCTCCATGCACCCCGATCATTACATTTCACGGCATATACGTATGAAAGTATGTATATGTATGTGACAAATAAAAATCTTGAGTCTTGAATCATCGTGCCCCGTTCATCCAAATAAAACAACAAAAGAAAACCGTTTTTAGTTGTTTTATTTGGAGGAACTGAGACGGGGCACGAGCAGGGATGGGTATCGTTGAGATTTTAACAATACCACTACTCTTAACGATCCGGTACTTTTATCGCACGCACGCACGCGCACACGCACACACACACACACACACACACACACACACACACACACCTTTATTTTCTGTGCATCAGTGCGCATGTGAGAGCCAGGCAGAGGGAGCCAGCCCCCCCTCCCTCCCACATACCTCCATATCTCCGGCTTCTTAGAGGAACATCTTCATCTTATTGCAAGTTAGAAATGGGTTATATAGCCTTAATAAATAGAAAATCTATTTTCTTAATTTCTACAGTACCGTTAACAGTACCAGTAACGTTGGAGCTTATCAATACTACAGTCTTTAACCAGCGCTCCCGAATAGTTGAATATTCGCATTGAACAGCCAAATCCGATTTGAATGACAAAATTCTGAGTCGTGTACAGCCCTACTGGGCTCTTTATCGCGGCAAAAATTATGAACTTAATGGATCTATTTAGTCTGGCGGCCAACAGCCAATCTAAGTGCAACCTTCCAATACGCATTCATCTCGTCCGCCTGAAGCACAAACTAAACACTCAACCAAGTACATAAATCAACAACGTCGACATCAGCAGCCTCCGACATGACAACGCAAATACAAGGGTGTTGCTTTTCTCGAGTATTTATTTAAGCTGCTCGCAGGTCCACAGCTCACTGAAATGCCATGGTTCCTGGCCAGGCGGCTGTATGCGTGTGCTGCTGCATCATGCTCGCCTGCACGTGAGCAGTGCTCCTACATGACTTTGACTGTCTGTCCTGCTGCTGCATCTCCCCTCCCGTGCCCTCTCCTCTCGCATCCCTCTTATTCTGCAGTCAGGAGCATGCGCACTGATAGACACACACACAAATTTAATTACAGCGAGAAGCAGATAGTGAGCTCATAATCTCATACGGATTCATGACATTTTTAAGGGAAGCTGACATGGGAGGATATACTTTGACAAAGCAGGAATGCTGGTGGTCATTTTTCATCCCAAAATCTCAAGTTTTTTGCAGAACCAAACATTGCAGAGCCGCCGGGTCAGAAGCAAGGGCATGATTATGAAAAGAAAGTTTCAACATTACAGTAATAGCAAAACTAGCAAAGATAGCGCAAAAAAGAGTAGGAGTTAACAAACGGCGTTTGTTGCGAGACAACAATCTGGAACCTTCCACTCAAAGGACAGTTTAAACAACTAGGCAAGTCTGCTAACATGACGGCCACCTAAAGATGACCATGTTAAGTCACGAGTGCGAACCGGTTTTCTCTGAATGATGTCATGGAGAAGAGGCTTACCGTCGCACAGGGATCAATGTGAGGGTTTATTCATGTGCGGTAATTCAACCGTGATTAAATCCAAACGTTCTCCAGAATTTATTTTAAGAGCAACATCTTGGGTGTTGCAAAAAATAAAAATCTGTAACCAATTGCTAGGTACTATGATGTCAACATGAAAGATATGCCGACCCCCGCCCGTTAAACTGGTGATGTCATGACTGTGTCAACTGACACTGGTCCAAGTTTAATGTTTTCATATCCAGTTGTCTGTATGCTTGTATTCTGTCAGTGCAATGCTCTTGTTTCATGTCCTCAAAACATTTTCAAATGTCAGTGTTTCAACAAAGAGTAAAATGGAAGTCATGAGACTATGACATGGCAACCTGGTGAACAGAGATCACAAGACAGCCCTCCGGGCAAAATACGCAGATCGGGACCAATATCCAAGTACAAAAAGAGTTTTAAGCAAAAAATAAAGAAAAAAAGAAAAAAGTAGTAAGTTTAACAATGTCCACTCTTGCAACAAAACCAAATTAGCAAGGTCATTTGGTGTGAATTCAAGACTGGTGTTTAGAAAGAACATGACACACAAAAACAGCAGTGGAGAAATGAGACCTTTCCAATTAAGTAGTTGACAAATCTGAGGCACAACACACACACACACACACACACACACACACACACACACACACACACACACACACACACACACACACACACACACACACACACACACACACACACACACACACACACACACACACACACACACACACACACACACACACACACACACACATTAAATAAGTGGCAAGTTATAACAGCTTTGGTTTGTGCCTGCATGTGTGAGTGTATGTGCACGACTACAAGGGTCGGAAGGATTATGGTAGCGACCTAAAGGAAGCCCGGGTGGATTACTGTTCCCAATCAGGTCAATTGGTCCTGTCTGCAAGACGTTCAACGTGTGGCCAGTCTCCCACGCAGCCACCAACAAACTGAATGTGTCCCCCTCTCTTGTCAGTGACCACCCAATCACTGACCTACACATCCATTTGTGTAGAGTTGAGTTTTCACTGGCATTTCCGTTTGCTTCGGCCTGCTTAGAATGATACCCGACAGCCGCTTTTAGCCGACGCGTCGCGGCAGGGTTTTTTGTAAGGTCAACTTCCACTCAGCCGAACCAGATAGGACACGCCAGAACTGAATTGGAAAATTGAGTTTTAGCCGATCACAACCTTTTTTTTTTTTTAAGTTGTATCAATTTGTTTACTCTTCATGAGTAAGTCTTGCGTGACATACAGGAAGTGCACAGACATGGCTCAATAGAAAAAAAGGATCTGGGGCTACACCTGTATCATGAGCAAATGTTTTTTTTAAATGTATCCATGGAAATTCATCTGAGTCCTCGAAAATATAACTACATGTCTCCAATAATGGAAGAGATGCATCTACTTGAAAAGTGTTGTAAACGGGGATCCACTTAAACACAGATTTGTTACCCCTCATTTAACCTGATGGTGCAACATACAGTAACAGAATAGCTGCAGCTCTCTTTGCGTTGCTCTGCCGTACTAGGCGATGCATACAGTAGATGAGTGACGGGTCATTGGCTCGGGGGTTACAACACATAGGTTACATAACCAGCCACAGACCAATGTGGTGAACAAATCAGGTTCCTAATGAAAGTAGGTATTCGACGTCCTGCCATTTTTCCACATTCAAAGTACCAGAACCGCAGCCCATTGAGTCACCTCTTGTTTCATTACATTCGCTCGCGCTTACTCAGGACTTGGGACACATCTCCTGAATCCTGGATAATCAATTTACCTCCTCTGTACCCGCTGTCTGCCCCTGACGGCACTCCGTGCATGTTGAAAAGCATACTGCTTTCACACCAAAATTAGCGGGTTTACTTTCTAACCAGATAAACCCTGGTAAAAATAGGCGAGTGACACATTTCCCATTGACAGCAGAAATGACGTTTTTTTTTTCCTGGTGTGTCACGTTTGTCATCGACGTCATGAACACGTGGAACGTGGGCAAATTATGGTGCGAGTGTGTTTGGGAACAAAACAGGAGATGAGAAGGCAACTTAAACAACGACATAAAACTGTAAAACTTGAGAAAAAATTAAAAAAATATTAAAAAAATAGTAATTTGGGCCAACAAATCGGATCGTTCATGAATGAGCCAACACTACAGTAGAAACAGTATGAAGCACAGATACTCCATGCTGCTGGTGGCAGGGAGCAGGGACCAGCTTGGGGGAGTGCAGGAGTGACTCTGAGCTCGGCGGGGAGCGTGGGGGTTCTCCGCTCTGCTCCCCACAGTGCGATCGCCACACTCACAACATTTCACGGTCGCCCAAGCAGAAAAAAAAACAGTCAATAACTTCTGATTTTGGATTGTAAATGGGAGATGAACTGATCGAATGATAAAACGATATCACTGTCTATTTATGCGCCCACGTCCAGAACTTCAACGCACGTCGCATCGGCCCGGTAAATGGGCCACAGTCAGCGGGTTGATCCGTGTTTCCTGTTCACATCAGAGCCGATCGGAGGTGGAGCCGATTAAAACCTGTGTCTATTGCAGGGTCATTTCACCTCGGGACTGAAACCCGGGTTTTACCTTTTCCACTGATGACAAATGCCGGATGTTAGGTGCAGTGGGAAAGTGTACAAGTGAGAGCAGGGCACAGGGGAAGAGCCTACTGTTTGCAAGCATGCTCTTTATTGATTCTCACACACGCATGCATGCACGCATGCATCAGGCCCAAGCACCAGGCCCAAGCCTAAGGATTACATTAGTTGCAATCCATTCGGGCCAGCTGCTAAGTTCTAACAATCAATGTGTCCTTATCTAAAAATAAAATCATGCTTACTCAATCCACTTTTTAAAATGCCCCAATTTAAATAAAAACACAAACTAGAGGTTATATAGTATACACTGAGTAAAAATGATGAGGTCCACTGTTTGAAGAAATTCTGTTGGCATATCACATACAGTGTAAGAAGGGAGATAGTGAACCGTCGACAACTGCCCTACAGAAAGGCCAGACTTTCACACTGCCCGTTAAATCATCTTAACTGCATGTGTGTATCTGTGTGTGCATTCCACAAGCCATGCACTTTCAGCATCCTAATACGACAGCATTCTCAGCATACCATCTGCAATGGAGTCTTGATGAAGGGAGAGTATGGCTGCTTGCCAGCCCTCCATTCTGCTCTGCAATCTGCCCATGTGATAGGAGCTAAGAGTAGGCACTACTGCAGCCTCCCCTGCCTCACTCACAACAAAGTTCCCAAAATCTCTCTCTCTCTCTCTCTCGCTCTCTCTCGCTGAAAGGGGCAAGCGATCCAGAACAGGCACAGTGGCTTGATCTCATACAGAAGTCACATCAGCTTAGTCTTACGGGGCCTTCTGATTCAACCGATCAGAAGGTAGATATAAGAAACATGCTTGAAGAGCAGGGTCACTGTAACATCCCCTTCGCTGGGTCGTCTGCTGTTCTAGCAATTACCTAGTGGTAGTGGGATGTTGTATTCAGCCTTTAATGCAGCCGGTGAGTCATGAACACAAGTTGGTGAGCTGTATCATTGAGTACAAACTGTTTTCCATTCTCATGTGCCAGCGTCATTTATAACTTCATGCATTGACACAAAGCAACTAAGTTAACACGGACAAACATGGGTATAACACCAACACCCACCAATACCTATGACTGTTATTACATTTGATTGTAATGTTACTTTATTAAAAATATGTTGTGTTTTGTTTTTTTTCTCTCTGCAAATCGGGATATGTGGAACGGCATAATAAGATATCATCATACCAGATGTATTTATGGAAGCACATACATTCTAGCACTTAAAAAAAATAAATTAAGTTGGGTTTACTTTGATATTAAGTTCAGGTTGAGTGGGAAAACAATACTGATCTATCCATGAAGGCAGAGTTTTGGGATCATTATTAAGTGTATCAATCTCAATCATTGATCGTTGTAATAAGCCTTTTGAGGATAGACAAAATTATCAGCTGACGCTGCTACTGAATTTTAAAAGGGTCAAACAGGAGTTCTACTGGATACATAAATACTTGGAAACCCCCCCCTCCCCATCTAGTTTTGATGAAAACTACACTCCCTCCTCCATTTTTTTTAAAGAACACAGTGTTCTCCAAATGTTGCCTAAAGGCAGCAGATGACGTCCGTAACTTCACACTGTATAGACTGCGGCTTGAACAGGCCCAACAAGCTGATCACCTTCCGTCCGTCACGAGACAGTGAAAATATGGTGAAGGTATTGATGAACTGGCCGGGTGAGTGAAGGGCAAGAGCGGGCAGAGTGTCGACCTTGGGCTTTCCCAAGTATGAACTAGCGCAGTGTTTCTCGCGCGGAGACTTCTCAGGCGTGCAGCTCCATTCGGGGAGGGGGTTGGACTCAACTGCAAGTCTTTCATTCCCTGTTTGGGCTGTTTCTCCCCAACTGTTCCCCATTCAGTTTGCTCAATCCGCTGTCCTCCACTGAGAACCCCCGAGGAACTCAGATGATGTCTCGAATTTACACTAACTGAAAACCTAGGGGTGGTTGTGTTCTTCTCAGCGCATGCACACGTGTGTGTGTGTGTGTGTGTGTGTGTGTGTGTGTGTGTGTGTGTGTGTGTGTGTGTGTGTGTGTCAGCCACTTACTGGTGGAGTTGCCTTGCATCTGAATGATACATTTTGAATCCTTGCCCGCCTCCCTGGAGTTAAAGGGACGAACTCGGACAGCGACTTTGACAGACGCCCCAGACATGGCTGCAGCTCAGGACTCTCCCCGAACAGGATTCCAAAACGTGTCCCTCCTGTGTGAAGGAGCAACAAGAAATGTTTGCATTCGTCGTGAGAAATGGGGCGCGAAGGTGACACAGCCGAAACACAGAGACTACGGCAAATGGTCCTTCATATCAGTTCTCGGTCAAGCAGAGCTACATTACAGAAATAGTTGTTTGTCACAGTCTTACATCATTAACAAATTACCATTTCAAAAATGGTAATTTGTCAAATACAGGCCTTAAAATTACCAACACACACACACACACACACACACATCATAACAGACTGCAACAAATATGGCCAACCAGAACAATTATTTCTATAATATTATTATTAAAAACAATAATAATAATAATATCAAATAAAATGACAAAGTGAATAATCCACTCAGACTTTTAGTACAAGGAGCAAAGGGAAACCAAACAACACACAGGCTAAAATAACATGCGTATAACAGTCTGCTAAGATATTTAACTTACCTCGCGGGTAAAAAAAAAACAAAACAACAACAAAAAAAAAAAACTACCAGAGCGTACACTCTCACGGATAAAACTACAAATGTGTTGCTGAGTCTATCTCACAGCTTCTGTGCGATAGTATCTGATGTGTTTTGGTCCCGTCCCCCCCCATTATGTCCTTCCAGTCAGCCATACTTGCTGTAGCATACGCCCATGAAATTCTATCTCTCTGCCCTGTTTGGCTTTACAGTTCAGTGAAAGGCCTGATAACATCCAGCCCAGTCAACCCTGCAATATATATGTATATATACACACATACACAGTATATATATAGATATATCTATTATATATATATATATATATATATATATATATATCTCAACAGTCCCGATGTGTCGTTTCGTATTGCATTACGTCGGGGTAAAGGGACATCCCGTAAAGCATAGGACGGGCCAAAAGCTGGAATAAATCACTGCTGTTCACCGACGCGCCACGACTTCAACCTCCGACCCACGAACCCGGGGACGAGGCGCCGCAACGCGCCGCGCGGCGACCGACAGCCCGGGACTTGAACCGCAAACCGCAAGGCTCCATCGCTCCGCCGGGCTACTCACTTGTGCCGATTCTCACCAGCTGCTCAGCGGGAACATAAGCGAGGCGGCGGCGGCGGCGGCGGCGGCGGCTATCCGGGCGTCAAGTGCGTCTCGGGGTCCTACTCAGCACCTACAAGCACGACGAGCGTAATGTAGTCCGCTTTGGTGGAAAAACGCCCATTATAGCAGCGGCGTAAATCCGCCAGGCAACGCACGGTCTCCGTCGTCCTTCTCGGCGAGCTCTATTTTCCAGGTCGCGATCGAGGCGGAACCTGACGACGTGCCCCGCGGTTTACCGAGGAGATTACGTCAACTCCCTCGCCGCCGCGCCCGACGGACGGCTCGGCGGACCAATGGGGGGCGAGCCGTCGAAGGAGGGGGGGGAAATATACCCGGGCCGGCGAATAGGGACAGTCGAAACCTCGCGGCGGGCGTGTCCCTGCGTCGTGACGCCATACTGCAGGATTTCTCCCCTGCTCGGCCACCGCGCCGCGAGGCCTCAGCGCCGCCCGGGTCCGCGGCCGTTACAAACGGCGCCACCCAGCGGAGACGCGCTGCCCCCCCCCCCCTACTGTGTGAACGGCGGCCCGTTCGACCGTCCGTCCTCTCACCCTCGTTCCTCAAAACGGTCCTGCAGAGATGCGACGGCCAAAAAAAAGAAAAAAAACCGGGGCGTTGTCTTACTTTTTTGAGGTAAAAGTTGCTGTTTACGTAGGGAGCTGGGCGTATGCGGCGACGCTGTCAATGCCATGTGCCGAGTGGTCTCATACCTTCCCAATGCAGGGTCCTGGTCGCAGACACGCTTGTGTTGTTTCTGAACCTGCTCACACTCTTGTTTTATGCAGCAATAACCAAGTTCCAACCCCCCTCCCCGGGGATCGATGAAGTATTATTTCTCCTCATTTTCAGTGATTCCCAGAGCACATAACTTGGCCGGCCTGTGTTTGGGAATGCTGCGTCGACAGCCGGGAAAGAAAAAAAGCCCAAACAAAAGACAATCAGCCGGTCATAAAAAAAAAAAAGTGCTGAATGTACCTAGCTGATTGTAACCCCCCCCCCCCCCCCTACACACACACATACACACACACAAACACAAAATACTAGCATTTAAACACGTATGCATCATCATTTATTTCAGTTCAAAATTCTAGCGTCCAAAACAGGTGCGTCAGCAGAAATAATCTCCTGTACAGTTAGGGGTCAGCAAGTCAAGTTGGGTGCAGCGCGCTCCGGAGAAGAACCGCCCGGGGGCGCCCCGTCGCCTCCGACATGTGCTTTTTGGGACGGCCGTCGCCGACGTTCGCGGGGGAGCCCGACGGGCGCATCGAGACGGCTCCGGACGGGGGGGTGGGGGGGGGGGCATGCACACAAGAGGGTAATTCACCCTTCAGCAAAAGTCTGGGGTTATGACGTCGCCGACTTTGCGCCGCCGACAACCGTCGCCGTCGTCAGGAAGCGGATACCTAGTCTCGTGGTTTTCCGTTGAGCGACATCGTCTTGGTTTTTTTTCCGAGCCCCTTCTACGTCAGCAGCAAGCGCCACTGTGTGCACACATTTATTAACCGCATTATGGCTGATTATTTCAACCTCCTCAAGCGATGGACAGCATCTAAACAGTGAAACTCAAAACCTGCCATGCTGTCAGACCCCCTCCCTGAATGCATTCCCTCCGTTTCGTACAAATTAGTCTTAAATGAAACACCTCTGAAAATAGTTGGACAAAAAAAAGGGAGATTAACGATGGTCAATGCACCTTGGCGCTGGACCTGCAGTTGGAAACACACCCTCACAGCGTTAGAACGCACCAACAAACTTTGTTTAAATATAAATGTATATATATATATATATGAATGTATATACACACACACAAAGCCATGAGCAAAAAACCCTTTTAAAAGTCTTAACTTTATTATGTTTTGTTACTTAGAGCCCAGGACCTTCAAATGATGGTCTGAGAGAAAAAAAAAAAAAAAAAAAAAAACAACAGAAAAAAATAAAAACAAAAAAGAAAACCAAAAAAAAAAAAGAAGAATTAAAGGTGGGGTAAAATCAAATAATTTCTTTTCTGTCCAGAATGTGTGTTTTTTTGTTGTTGGTTGCTATGATGGTGACACTGAATTCAGGCGAGTTGGTAACATCCCTTTGCGATGAATTGTTAGAGCAGACGGAGGTGGAGCCGCTAGATCAGTCTTCCTCCCTGCTTCTCTCTCATCCACATCTGGATTCTCTCCTTCAGCTCAGGGACTAAAAGTAGGACGGAAGGAGACAAAAAAAACAAATGGTCACAAAATGTGAGAATCTGTGAGTTTGATCACGCCAAAGCCATCATTTCAAATGCCATATCTTTACAATTTCTGCAAAAAAATAAATAAAATGCTAACATTTCTTATGTTAAATACTACGCAGAGATGGTCTCCCCCTTTGAGGCGAACAAGGCCATTTTGGTTGGTGATCCGACCTGAGTGATCGCTGAGCTCCTCCCATTTCCTGTCTGTTTTTTCTTTTTCTTTTTTAGTGAACGAGGAATCACTCAAGCTGGTCTTTGTCCCGGGGTGTGGTTACACAAAAGACGGGTCAGTCGCTCGGCAGCGATCCAGAATCTACGTCACAATCTCATTTCGTATGCTGATCACCCCCCCCCCCCCCGAGAGGAACTCTGGCTGACTGACGTTAGAGACATCACATTCCTTTCAGGCCTGTTGTGAGCCATTAGGTCAGGCGTTCTCAGCCCTTTCACGTAAAATATTCTTGATAATGTAAGATCAATTCGGACAGGGCCCCTATTTGATACCATTCTGTCCTTGGGACCCCAATCTGAAAAGATTGGTTTTGTTAGATATGATTTAGTCCAAACTTCCACAATTGACTATATTATAGTTAGGGAGAGAACAGTAAACCTACGATCAAAATACTCATTATACTAACGGTGCTAACGTCTTAAAAAAAAAAAAAAAAAAAAACGTTTTAAATGTAACCATTAAAAATCTCGCAAGGGGAGCCCTGGAACCTCCTGAAGGACTCCCGGGCGGGCCCCCTGACCCCCACTTGAGAACCACCACTTGCGGAAATAAGCCTGGCAAAGCGTCCCAAAATGTTCAAACGATATGGGACCTTTAGCTGACAAGCAAATATGCAAATTAAAAAACGGCAGATATCACTCCTTGCCACAGTGAACCCCTCTTGGTTTACATTCATTCAAGCTGGTGCGTAAGGCTGGTTACCTGACTCCAGCATGCTCTCGGTGAGAGGCTGTCTGTTGAAGGGGTCCGTGGGGGAGTTGAGCAGGTGGCGCAGGATAATGGAGCGGTCCATGATGTTCCCAGAAGGTAATATCACAGGGTCTGTCATCAGGGTGTCCATTAGAGGGTCTGTTTAAACACAAAACACACACACAGCATTAAACAATATTAATGACATGTATATGAATGTTTTTATATCACACCAAATAAAGTGTGTCATTTTTTTGCTGAGAGCCAACAAACTGTTACCTAGAGACCAGAGGCAATTAGTAACCAAGCTATTTGGTTTGACAATTAACATTCAGTTTCGGAAAATTAAGTCATGGGAAATATAAAGCCCTATTTTCAATCTCAGCAGATGCAGCATAACATCATTTTTGTATGAGCGAGGTAGAAAACATATAGAACTCATGGTGTTTTTGCAAACGCACAACTTCCAGAGTTTTTTTTGCCAACATATTTCAACCGACAGGCACAAAGCTTCCATTTACGCTGCCTCTCTTATTAAAACAACCTGTGCTTTATTTTATTTAGGCGACGGACGACCCCATTCAATCCCATGTGAAGGCATGTATGGCGGCTCAATCAAAGTGCGCTCGTTCAGGCGAGGGAAATGTCAATCGGCAGCTCATAAAAACACAAGCTCATAAAGCGGTTTACGCGACGGCATAACCAGCCCACCGATCAAAACGTCAGAAGTGGCGATAGCCAATAAAAAAGGTGACCCGTGATGAGAACCGGATTAAAAATGGTCGCATATTGAAATGTCACAGGGTTGCTGTGATGAGTCCCATGTGCCACAAATTTAAAAATAAGACGCGGCGTGGGAGTTTCTTACGCCGCGTGGAAAGCCGACACCCAAGTGTCTTGTAGAGCGCACTCCGTCGGAGCGCGGTGGTACAGCTGGCATAACTGGGAATCAAAGGTGGTATGTGGGCCACGTTCCCCCTCTAGATTATATTAAGTCCGTGGTTATAGGATAGCCTCGCTCCAAGCCGTCTTTACGACCTCTGTGAGCCGCAGATCCCCCTGCAAAATAACTGCAATTCTATCAAGATGGAGGTTGCTCTTGTTTCTCACTGCCGGCACCGGCCGACGTGAGATTATTTTTAAAGTGACTTCCCTTTTGTTCCCCGGAAGGGGCTCGACGTGGTTTGACACGTTTCCCATTTAAATGCTCATGTTCTATCTCTGAATCCCAATGGAAACAATCAAACACATTATCAATGTGGGTATGCAACTGCAAAAGATGTAATCATCTGTATCCAAATGACACCATCGTACGATGCACAGAATAGAAATATTAGTGACCCTGGAATGTGAGTTAAGAGCGGGGCTACATAGAGTGCTGGGCGTGACATCACACAGTCTCTTTCCATTACATTGTAAATGTAACACACACACACACACACACGAAAACACACACACACACACACACACACACACACACACACACACACACACACACACACACACACACACACACACACACACACACACACACACACACACACACACACACACACACACCTTTGAACTCGTCGGGGGCGTCACTGTAGTCCATCTCGGACTGGGAGTTCTTGGCGACTATCTCCTCCACCTTCTCCAATAGCAGCTTGAATTTTTCAATGGCGATGGTGGATTTGATGCCGGCCTTCCTCATCTTGGAGATCACCTCCTCGAAGAGCTCCCGACTGTATGAGCGCTGGAGAGAGAGATAGCGAGAGAGAGGCCTTCATTAAACAACACATTATGGTTGGGTTTCCCCTCCGGTTATAAATGAGGAAATCAGTAACATTAATTCGCAACAAGAGTCCGTGTACTTTCCTTCGCCTGCTTGAAATGACAACAAAGAAGGAAGGGACCGATTTTTTTCTTTCTTTAAAATCAATATGATGAGTGACGGTCGGTGTGAAGCAAGCCACAGCAAGGATATGTGTGATAAAAAAATATTTTCAACATTTGGGAAACATTAAGTCCAGTTAGTAACATTATTTGGTGAAATATTAGCCTCATTATCAGCCTCTATATCACTGTCAAATTCCAAACAAGTTAAAGACAAAAAATCTATAAATACGATTTTCTCGTAGCATTATTTTTTTAAACATAGATAAAACAAACAATGTCATATATGAGTAAAAAAATATTTACAGTATGTTCAAAAGTGAGTCTTGACTATGTTAGTTTAACAATTTCGAGTTGGTTGGAACAAGTGATTTTTGCACATATTTTTAAGCTACGAGTGTTCCAAACATGACCGATATTCATTGTAAACTCACATAATAATCTTTTATTGTTTCACTTTTCACAGCACCTAGTACCTAAAAATCACATCTTAAAAAAAAAGATCGGAGCTAGAAGTTAAGACAGGAAACTATTTCATGCAACCAAATTCCATTGGAGTTTCGCTCTCTTTTCACCTCCTGCAATGGATTGAAAAACCTTTTTGTGTGTATGTACTTTCAAAGTTACTTATGATGCCTTTCAGTTTCTAATGTGCATTTTCCTCCGACCAAACACTGACAGACAAAGTTAGGATTGATATGAACCTGGTCGTCTGCGATGGCCTTAGCGAAGCGGGCGCAGTCGAGCTGCAGGTAGATGTCAGTCAGCTGGTCCAGGAGCTTCTTGGGCTCAAAGCCGTATTTCTCGGGGTTCTCCACCTTCAGGTCCCGACATTTAGGTCCACAGAGTTGCTGGAGGTTGAAGTTTAGCATAGCGGCCAGACGAGGCCCCAGTTCCTGAAATCCATGAAGGTAATTTGTTAAGTTGGTTAGTTTGGTTTAGTTGTAGCCTCAAAATATGCTTAAAGTGGAAATCCATACGGTTGTCTGAGTGGATGACACTGCTATGATGACACTGGATGACACTGACACTGAATACCATTTGAAACCCGCCACATTTGGGTTTACCCTCGTCTTCGCTCTAAGACAGTCACTTTTCTCCGCAGTACGTCTTCGTCTGATTGATTGGTTTGTTTTGCTTTTTTTCTTGGTCACCTGAAGTGGTGGCAATAGTTTTTCATCTGAGGGGGCTGCTCTTTTGTTGTGAACCCTTGTCCTTACCGGCAGTTTACTGACCCCAACGAGCGAAGCTGGTTAAACTAATTTACCGTGGCTGCTTTTCACTGCTCAAGTGCGTCCGATCTTTGTATTCTTGATGGGAAAGGCGGACCACGCCACCAACAATGGAGACGCCGTATAGGGGAGCACGCAACGCAAATACCGTGTATCGTTCTCATATAGTTCCATCTGAATAAAGTATCAAATATGGAATCAATAAATACAAACATGTTATGGATTACCACTTTAACACAGAAATAAGATAAAATTTCAAGTATTTTATTATGAATACAGCCAACTAATAAAGGATAACTCAAGTATCCAGTTCTCTGTACGTCCACCAGGGGGAGCAGGCACTCACAGGTCTGAGGAAGGGCTTCTGGACCTGCTTGGTGAGGATGTGGAACATGTCCACGGTCTCCGTGGCCAGCGCTAGGTAGGAGCGAGACACCCGCTCATCCTGCGTCAGTTGGGACTGCCGGCTCTGCTGCTGCTCCTGGAGGGAGGAGGGGGAAAGTGTTAAAGGCTGATTAGCTGGACATATACACACAAACTGGCTATGGCGACGAGGTAAACACAATTTCTTCAGTTAAATCTCTATATTGTACAAATCATGTCATATGTGACCTGATTCTTTTTTTGTCCTTATCATCTTAAGGATATTTAAAGAGTGACAATTCTGCCAGGAAACGTATTCAGCAGAAAACTAATGTTGCCTAGGTTACAATGCTGGCCAAAACGCCAATCATGATGACATTTTAGCTCAATTCTCCTCAGATGTCAATGGAAAAAGAGGCACAACGCCATCGTAAGATAAGACTTTACACTTGATCTGCCCCTGAGGGGAATTCAGGTGTTAAGACAGGTGTTAAAGCAGCAGAGGAAGTGAAATACAATACACACTATAACAGTTTGGCTCTATGTGACTTTGTTTTGTTTCACTCAGTCATCAATTAATCTGTTTTATCAGCGAATTTATTTTGCCATCGCTGTGTAAAAAAAAAAAAGAAAAAAAAAAAAAGAAGGGATAAACCTGACGATTAGGCGCGAGTATCATGTGTCTGGACTGACCCTTGGCAGCTGATCCCACTGCTCCTTGTGTTTCATCTCCTCCTGGACTTCATGGATGCGCTTCAGAGACTCCAGGCTCTCATCCAATAGGAAGGTGGTGTCGTTGATCAACATGTTGATGTAGCGCACAAACTGCTTTCCAGAGCTACGAGTTGGGGGCACATTAACAGGGGAGTGTGTGATGATCAGTGGTGGGCTCGTAAAATGTAATCTATTATTCATTATTATTTTCAAAAGTAATATTACTTTACCTATTACTTCCTACAACAGTCATTCATTACGCTACTCGTTATATTACTTTTCCGTTACACCCCATAAAATTGGAAATTGCGTCCTTTCGCCACAAAATTCAGACTTTGCATGTAGACTGTGAATGTCACGGTAATCGCTGGTAAGTGCAGCTGAGGCTTCGACGTTACCTGTGTCTTCTACATGTACTAAAATGCGATCGGCTATGTCGTCAACGCTCAGCTTATGTACTACCGGCAGGGTAGCGGATGGACGTATCTTGTAATAATCCCTGATCCATCCAGTGAGTATTCTCCAGAAGCACCTTGTTCCCTCCATCCATGTTTGTTTACACATATACCTTTTTACATTGGAATTAGCGTGTATTGTATATGCAGTTTTTTTGAACACTGATAAACAAGCTAAAAATAGGCGATGGATTCATTCCCATTCGTTCCCTTTGCCAGTAGATGCCCGTTCCCATTACCAGTAGACAAGTATACCTTTCCACATCACATTCAACATCACGAAAAGGGGCGTGTCATGTTTCAAGTGTGATTGGGGAAAATAAAAAGGTAGCATAGAGTATCCAAGCCCTGCCGCACCATCAGCGTTTGATGCGCGGTGCACAGAGAGCCGGGCGCTGAGCAGGCCGGCTCTCCGCACATCGTTCCTGGTCTTTCGAAGGTAGGGAGCGGAGACGCTCCTCCAGTACGGAGGCCGGCTTTGGCCGGTGCTGGAGTGGCTCGGAGCCTGGCGGGGAGTGTGGGGGTTCTCCCCTCTAAGCGGTCCATTTCATGGTGCGGCATGCGGGGAAAAACGTCATTTTCTGATTTTGGATTCTAAATCGGACATGAAATGATCGAATGCTACACGGACATTCCTGTCTATTTACGCACTCATGTTTCCATCACTGCCGATCGAGCTGGAGCTGATAAATACCTGTGACTGTGCCGATTGTAACCTTTCCCACTAAAGACAAAAGCCAGATGTTGGCGGGTTTTTGATGCAGTGGAAAAGAGGCATTACCCTTACTCCCATGTGCAGAAACCATAAAGCCCACTGATGTAAAATATTAGTGTGAAGCAGTTCTGCCGCTGATTTGCGACATAGCTTAGGGGCAGGACTGTATGTGCAGCTGTCCTATCACATGCACGTAATCAGATCATGACGCACAGCAGACATAGCCAATGAGACCAAATGATAACAGTGATTCTCCGATCACGGATATAAACTCAAAATGCAGCGCAGCGATTACGAAAATGAATCAACAAAATGAAGGTTGTAAAGAGTTATTTGTTTGGGGTTACTATAATATCATTACTAAAATCTTATTCGTAATTCATTACACTACTTGTTACTGGGAAAAGTAAAATTACTGTAAGTGTTACTGCCTAACACTGGTGATGATACCCTGTCTAAGTAATCTTCAGTCTAATAATATAAATGTTCCTATTACCAGTCCTTCCAAGAAATTATGATTTGCATAACTAATGCAAATGCAACCATTTGGTGCAATATTTGCGAAAGCATGCAATTTTGCAAAACTGACGCAACTTCTAGGCACCTATTTAGTAGTAACAGTTAATCAAGTGAACTCACTTGAACTCCTCCAGGAAAGTGCCGTGGTGGCCCAGGTTTTGCCAGAGGCTCTTGAAGATGGTGCTGATGTGGTAGCGGATGGTAAACTTATCATAGAACTCGCTGGTAGCACCGGTGTGCTCCACATCTGGTGAGGGGTAAAACACAGTACGCTTTCGTCGTAAAAATGTCCCATTACCTCCAACACGAGGCAATCTCACAGACACAGGAAGCAGACCAAATTTGCAGTCACCTGTGTAGAACTTCATGAGGGCGGGGACCAGCTGTTTGACGGACAGCGGGTGGTTCTCCATCATTTCGGAGAAGCGCTGGGTGCGAGGCTGCACGGCCGGGTTGGTGACAAACAGAACCTCCACCAGCTTTGCGATAAGGTAGGGATTCCTGATGTAGTTCTGGCTGCAGATGAACACCACCAGGAAGGTGACTATGTCCTGGACGCACGGCTCATATAGCACCTGGGGGGAATACCTGGGGGAGGACGAGGGACGGGGGCAGTTTAGAGTTCATTTTATAGGGCAGGGCAGAGTTTCATTTTATACAGTTCGTTAGGTCAGGGCGATAATGACAAAATATTACAATATTCTTTGATCAATACCTCAATATTGATAATTTGACATTATATTGAGGATGGCTATTGGTGCTATTTCCACACAAGAAATACTGAATATATTATAACCAAACATATTCTAACCAGGCAGGTAAGGGAGCTGATTGAAACAGCTGGAATAGTCTATGAAGTTCAGAAAGGTGCCCTACGTTATTGTAATGCTGTTTTTCCCTTCACCCAGCCCTACGAGAGGTTGTTCTGCTTATTTGAGAAGTCGGAAAATTAACACAAAAAGGATTAAATCCATTCACTCACTGCACGACAAAAAGCAGAAACTCAGCAACGTCCTCAATGTAAAACTCAGGCAGAGCGGCAAAGCTTTTGGGGACCTCCGGGCTCAACGGCAGAGTCATGCTGGATTTAAGAGGACAAGACAAAAAGTTAGGAAACAACTAGATCAAATGGTTTTTTTTCCAGGCTATCCTTCACAATCTGAGGAAGGCAAAATGGGGCCACAACACATATTTATTTTTACAAGTTCATCATAAGTAGCAAAAGCAAATAGCGGCCTATTACAGGACCATGTGGTAGTCAAATGGAGCCCTTTTACTAGTCATACACATTTTATATTACTGACCATTTTCTTGATGACAGCTCAAAATTTTACATTTTTAATGTCTCCATTTTCAGGTTTTGAAAAGATTAAATGACCTGGTGACCTTAAAATTATCTCCTGGTCTCGCTGACAACTATGGTAGCACGTATTCTTGTTGAAGTTACATCATTTTGCCACTTGACAACAGCATGGTGCTTTGTGTGCCGGGGATGTTTTTCTAACCTCAACGTATGGACATACCACACGTCCTACATTTTGATTTTCCGAAATCTACTCTGAGGTGAAACAATGACAGACGATACAGAAAATGAATAAAGATACAGTACTTTCTGTGCAGTGGCATCTCCATCTGTGTCCCATCACATATCATCACATAACCAGAGGGGTGGGGTGACTCACTGGGGGTAGGCGGGGTCCACCATGCGTAGGATTAGCTGAATGACGGTGCTGTAAAACTGCAGACATCTGCGGAGCAGGTTCTCGTCCAGAAGGCCGGCGTCAGCGCAGGCTTTGGCCCGAACCAGTTTCTGAAGAGACAAAGTCAGACATAATCAGCGTCATCGTTTAGAAAAATATACGCCGTCACAGGGATCAAAAGTGATTGGGGGTGAACCCGTTTGCATCGCTTTGTTTCTACTCGTGTGAGAGGAAAAAAGGATTTATGACAAATGAGCACTGATACTTTGAATAGTATTACAAATATGACTACATTCTTCTGGATAATATTCTTTTGGATATATATTATTTGTGATTATCACAAATAAATACACAAGTACAAACCACTGAACTACTGTCCATCAATTTTCCTTTAAAAGGGTAAATCATAAGATAGTCTGTGTTGGGTGGATAACATTGCAAGTCCAAGAATTCCCTTCAAAACTGCAACTGAATTTGCATTACAGAGACACACCTTCAGCTGGGTTTTGCATCTCTTGAGCATCTCTCTGTGTCGACTGGCCAGAGGGGAGTCCTTCCACTGGCTCTCACTGTTCTTCAGCTCCTCCACAGTCCTAACATCACACAACCACACAGTTTATCTGGATTGGTTGGACATCTCCAAAAACAGGCACATGCCTAGTGCTCAGCATCACTAGTGATTGCTTACGTTAAGAGCTGGAAAATATTCTGACGTGTAAAATGGCAGTTGGCACACATCTGTTACTTTATTATGTGAACACAAGGAAAATAATTAAATCCAAGGGCTTTTAATCATTGTTTCATAATCGCAGCACACTAAAATGAAAAGGAATGGTGGGGTTTACTTTGGTAAATATTTAAAGACCATGATCATTTTCCTCTTATTGTTCATTGTTATTAGGGGCGTGAGGAATTATCAGTATGCTCGAGAATTGCAAGTCTTTGTATTTCAATACAGAAGCAATTCTCAAAATAATCTTAATGTATCGCAAGAGGAAATATCGCGATATATCCTTTTGCTGTATCGATTTTCTTTGTCGCAACCCCAATTGCCAGTGCACAGCCCCATTCGCTATGCACCAATCGAGTCCTTGTAGGTGCAACATACTTGGGAAATAGATGTAATTCGGACATTTGATTGACATGATATACTAGGACATCTGTGTGTGTGTGTGTGTGTGTGTGTGTGTGTGTGTGTGCGCGCGTGCACCTGTTCAGCTCGCGAATGGCCCGCAGTCTGCGGATGTAGCGCCTGCAGCCCGGCAGTATGGACAGATGGTGGGTGTGCAGCGTCAGGAAGAAACACTCGGTGGGAAACTTGGGTTCTGAGAACTTTGTCGGATCGTCATCTTCAGAGACCGAAAAATAAAATAAATTCTTATGAGCTGTAAGCAACGGAAGAATAGTGACGTCACAATCTACATTACCCTCGAGACTCCAAGTGCTCCGTTATATCTGAGCGGGTGCTAATGTATGCAATAGGATGGGATTTATAAAACATATGAGTAAATCGCTGCAAGCATCTTTTACGGTGAGGGCTCCTTGTATAAAGGAGGGAATACAGATGGGATGATTAATCTCAGATAAATAGGCCAGCTCTGAATCACACACACACGTCCATCAGGTAAATCGATCACTTCAGGAGTTGATAAGTAGGCCTGTCACAATAACCAATTTATAGAATTATCGTACGATAGATGGACATGATCTGGACTATTTTTCTGATCTCCAAATTTCCACGTTGTGCTTACATGTGTGTTTGCTGACATTAGAACGTCGGCATCATTTTAGCCAACATGATACCAGAATAACAGCAGGGTTTTCTCTGCCATTATAAGACTTGGGCGCAGCGCCTAAGCATTTTTTGACAGCACCGAGGTGCGATGCTGCCACTCCAAGCATCAACGTGACAAAGCCTAAACAGCACCTCAGCAACAAGAATCCTCCAAAATTAAAATCTCCTCCTTGCCACTGTTACTCCTGCATTCAAGTAACATGGGAATTTACAATCAAAACAACTTGCTGCTCTCTGCTACTCATAACAGCAATCTGGTTTGTTATATCCATAACAGCCTGCTTATATATCAACTTATGGAAAATATACTTGGAAATGGCTTTGAACAAAAGTGTCAGCAAAATAACGTACAGTAATGTAGCCGAAATGTTGCATGTTTCAAAGTTAATAAAAACACGTTATGGAAGGAATTATGCGTCACAATTCACAAATACATATAATGCAATAAATACAAATGGGAAAAGATCAATAAATACTGAAATCTACAACTCTGTATTAAAGTTAAAAATCATCAAGAGACATAAATGTATTTCTAAATCAAACAATAAAAAATTTATTACTTGCATTTTACATATGAATGTAACTGAGCTCAATAAACAGACAAACTATGCTGAGACACGTTTTTCTGTCCTTTCTGGTCGCACTGCTTCTGTGCTTTCATCTGCTCTGTGTCAGTTTCACCGTGGGCGGGGCTCAGGCAGCTGCATACACACGCACACACTGAACCAGGTAAAGATAATGTAATAATCGAGCGCAAGAGTCTATTTCATTTATTGTGTTGGTTGAATTTTATTTATGTTTTATTTATTTAGGATATTTTCATATTTTTTTCACACTACAGTGTGCGACTATTCTTAAGAATTAAAAGTACATTGCTATTTGAAGGGGTGTATTTGCATTACGATGCTATTATATTATCATTATATCGATGGCAAAAAATGGTCTTAAAATGACAATAATATTGTTTATCACAATTATTTCAGGGACAATATATCGTCCAACAAAAATTGTTATCGTGATAGGCCTATCGATAAGCATGAATACATGTCCTCAGCATCTGCAACTGCACAGAATAACATCAATACTCCTCATTCAGAGTGAAACGTTGCTGACGAAACAGTCGACACGTCAACTAAAATGAAGCAACCTGAGGCAGTAACTTGTTTTGGATGCGTGGGGGTGTTTGTGGACTCACGCATCTCGGCCAGCCAGCTCTTCAGCTCCTCCATGGTGGCCTTGAGACGGGTCTCCTCCGGGCTGACAGCCAGGCGGCAGCTTGGGTGAAAGATGTAGAAGGGGTCCACCGTCTCCAGCTTGATCTTCATGCTCAGCTGCTGCAGTACCCACAGGAAGTTGAGCATGAAGCCATCCGTCGACACCAGCTTGTCGTCCGTCTGCAAGTAGGCAACATAAATAACTCACGTGAGTGAATATGCACTGTGGCCAGATGTGGCCCCTGGGCCTGCAGTTTGAGACCCCTGGATTAATACGTTCACCCAGCAGTCTGAAAAATGACTTCTCATTTTCGCAAAACGAGAAACCGGGAAATCTTTCACGAGATATCACGAAACCGATCAAACTAATTTGATCAAATTTCTGCTGACCATGGAATTAATTGATCATTCACCCCTGAAGCGAGTGGCGTTCCTGTCTTACCTGCATCTGGGCTTTCTTCACATTACAGTTGACCAAAGCTGCCATGTAATTGAGAGCCAACTCTCGTGTTTCTCCGTTTAATAAGATGTTGTGCAGTATTTTGAACAGGTCGCCCTGAGGAGGCGGACAAAGAATTGAAGGTCATTACGATGTTTTATTATTTTTGCTCTGTGAAAAGCTGTAAGACACGGAGTAACATACCCTCGCTGATTCCAGGTAGTGTTGGAGGGACTGGCTGACCACTCTGGTGTTCTCCATGGTGATGGCTGGGCCTGAGAAATACTTGTCTCCCACTTTGGTCTGGGAGCGAAAAATAAATCAATCATAACCTATTACAGATTATATCAGTACAAATTGATCCCCTTACAGGGCCATTTGAGTTCAATCTAATGGTCTCACTTGGAAAAACTTGATTTGGAATTTAATTTAAGTTCACGCATCTGGACAAGAACATTTTAGTGCTGAGCTTAGTACTGTGATTTTTTCTTTCCTTCTGCTATGTGTGTTAAGTAATTGCACAGTATTGCACAGTATTTTCAAAGACGTTGCTTGAGTGTGAAGGAAGTAGATCACACTGTCTGGTATTCTTTAAATCCTGCGCGAGACAAAACAATGACACTCACATCATCCTCAGCGAAGACGGACAGGCTGAAGAAGGCTCCCAGGTAGGACAGTCTCTGCACCTCCCTGCCGCAGCCCGGGCTCAGTGGCTTGGGACACCACAGGGGCAGCGACGTCATCTACGTGCAGAACAGACCGACACCGGTTCATATAAAGTTGAGTTCACAATTGTTTGTTATTTAACAGACCTTGGGGTAAAACAGAAATAATAGGGCTGGATTAAAAAAATAATAACCTGATACAATTAAATTATATTGTTGCAATTGCTGTATCATTTGAAAAAAAAAAAAAAAAAAAAAAAAAAAAAAAAATATATATATATATATATATATATATATATAAATAAAATACTTTGTTTGGAAGTTATGCAAACATTTTCCATTTAAATTAAATATGGCACTGTTCTAGGAGTCCCGAATTTACAAATGTCATGTTTTTCATATAAATGATTACAATTTACAGTTCAAATAAAGAAACCCTTATTGTTAGGTAAGTAGTATTACTGTATTGTATTATATTATATATTTATTTCATATATATTTTTAGATGGGAATACCAAATGGGGCAAAGTCTAAAGTACCTAAATTGACAATCAACTATAATTCTAAAAATAGACCAAGCTCGGGAAAATGTTTTTTGCCTCTTGTCTTGACACAAGCCACGAGGAAGTGTTATGACTAAAATGAAATGAGCACATTGTGCTGGTCCCTCCTTATCTAGCTGAAGAATTTAAGTTGTGAATGCAGTATGTCCTTAAATGGTCAGAATGACCCTTGGCATAGAATGAACACTTACCAGATTACACACGGGATGAGTCTTTCCAAACTTGATTTCACAGAGTTCGGCTAATGCCTGTGGAAGAAGTCGTTAGTTACAAAATGGTTCCTCACTTTGAACATTATTTTAATGTTTGCGTATTAAAACACGGCCCCTTGGAGGTTTTCAGTACATTTATAGATTCCTTCCTACTTAACCGCATTATATTCGAGGCCACATGCCACCAGATTATGGGATTTTGCACTTGCTGTGAGACTGAAAGCACAGCAGAAGCTTCACTCAAGGTTTCCAGATTAGATAAGCAAGAGAGATCCCACCTCACACCACCCAATCCAATACACATTTGGACAGACTTGCACGCACACACATAGAAAAATACACGCACACATACAGCGCAGGAGCTGTCTATGCCAAGCAGCATTTAGAAAGCCACATTAGGCGTGTCGTCCCTCCTAAGCACATCAAGCCTGACCCACTCTGCTGCCTGGTGGGGTGGCTGTGGCAGGCGATCCTTACCATGAGGGGGAATTTAAAGTTGTCACTGTCAAAGGAGCATTCTTTCACTGCCAGCGTCAGCCCTTGAAGGATGGGAACGAAAATCTGAGAGAATAAATACAAAGATGATATAAAGAGTTAAAGCAAACACGGCATGGAGGTCAGATGCTTCGTCAATCTCAAATCCAGCCCACAGAGAAGTCCTCAAGGTTGATCTGTGCACGTGTGTGTCATCTGGTTTTGCATGGGCTTGCAGTCTCTTTGCAGGGATTTGAAGGGAAGTTACAGTATTTCTGAGTCTAAACATTATTTTTCCAATCATTGGAGATTAACCCAAGTGATTGGCATAAGAATCTTTTAAATGTATCCAGTATTGAGAGACTAGCGTCAATGGACGGGCGCGTAGTTGGGCAATCACGTGGCAAAAGAACATGGTCGTGATTGCCAATACTGGACCAATTGAAGAGATTCTTTGAGTGTGCGTTTGATGCTCTGTTTATGTACTCAAGTCTTAGTCTCTGATTTGATCGGCAGGGCTTGACATTAAGCTTTTTCAGCCACGTGCCATTGGCTGATGTGTTTCACCTGCCCGACTTATTTGGACAATTATTATAATTTATATAAGGTGTGTGTGTGTACACACACACACACACACACACACACACACACACACACACACACACACAGTTTATACATATACACATATTTGAACATTAAAAAATATATTTAACAACAATGTCTCCTCTATAATAGAGGAGACAGTATTATGTGAGAACATCATTTTCCGTTTAAAATTATTATCTTGTCTTTAACATCATAATTTAAATAATATCCATAACGTTAACTACTCTTATGGAATGAGAGCAAAGTTTTGGTGAGCAGGCATATGGAGAACAGAGATGCAGAGTGTCAAAATGGCACGGACATGCCGCTCCACTCAGTGCTCACAGTGGGCCGGTACTGGCACTTCTACGTTTTACTCTTTGGCATACCGGGACCTTTTTCTTGCGTGCTGCTGCGTACCAGCACTTCTCACATGCTGCCTGCTCTGCTCGCTCAAGTGGACAAATCGATTGGACTGGAAAATATCATATTTTGGATTGGAAAATATAAAATATTTTATTGAGTCGGAGCACACTTTTTCTTGAAATTATTAGAACGCAGAAGCTACGAGCCCCGGCTTGGGCTCTGGCGCCGCCCCCGGGGTGCCGCCCCCGGGGTGCCGCCCCCGGGGTGCCGCCCCCGGGGTGCCGCCCCCGGGGTGCCGCCCCCGGGGTGCCGCCCCCGGGGTGCCGCCCCCGGGGTGCCGTGCCGGCTCCGTGCATGAAAGACGGATTCCACGTGAAGCTCAGCTGGAAAAGCTCTACTTCAGCGATACAGTACGCAGTTAATTTTCGTGCAATTTTACATTCGAGATCACATTTATTTTTCACTTGCACCATCAGACAACTGTATGAGACATTCTACCTGACCGAACACAGAGTTTTCTTGGCCCGAGCAAGCGGACAAGAGTTAATGTCGTGCCCCGATCGGTGTGGTACAGTGTTCCCCACCTGTCTGAAAACCTCTTCCTCTTGCAGGGTGATGCGCACCAGCTCCTGGATGAAACCGTACGGAAGGTTCCGGCACAGCATGTAAGGTACCAGCAGAGACTCTTGGAGAGGACTCCTGTGTGGAGAGACAGAAACCCAGCACAACATGCATTAGCATGTTGTGTACTGCGGGGGCAAGTTGATTGAGCAGTTGCCATGGAGACTGAGATGGGTGCCAAGGATGTCAAGGAAAGGAACAGAAAGTAGCTGTACAAAAGAAGGAAATATCAAAAGGATGCAGGACAGTGGGGGAAAAAATTATGTCAATGTTTTGTGGTTTGTCAACAGACCTGGGTTGGGTGAGGGCGCCTTGCAGCACCAAGGTGGCGTGAGAAATACATTGAGAGCGTATGTTGCTGAGCAGCTGGCTGACGCTGGGATGGCTGCACATCTAATGGGGAAAGAAACATTGAAAAAAGACAGACGTTAAGACCAGTGAATATGAATATGAATGTGAATATGATTTTGATTTATTTCGAGTCACTGAACTACAAGGGCCTAAACAATTCCAATTTTAATGCTCGGATAGACCTGTTGGTCTTTGTTTTAATTCAACTTCCAACTCATGATTATTTCATAAAAGATTGATCTTTGGACGATTTGTTTAATCTATAGGATCATTTTACACAATAATAACATTGTAAAATAAAATGATGCCTCTTGTACATACAGCTAATTAACATTTCTAGGTGCAACACAAATCTAAAAATATTTCAAAATATTGGTCGTTGTTCACAATGCAGTCATACAGGCATTTCATCACCTTTTAAGTGGACCTGTATTGCTCCTTTTTACACAAGTTAATTTAGGTCTCTGACATCCTTAAAACATGTTTTTGAAGTTTTTTTTTGAAAATATAATAATAATAATATATATATATATAATAAAAACTCAGATTACACATTCTAGCCATTCTAATATACTTCTAAATCCATTGTGTTCCTGACACTCTTTTTAGTGGGTGGAGCCACCCTGATGAGATTTGAGCCTGATGAGCCACATTTATTATGAACATCCAGCGTGGTAACATTATATATGCAGTGACAGAAAATAAGAAAAGCATAATAGGTCCCGTTTAAGCTTTATAGAGACAGACACCTGTAATGCTTTATTTGTTAAAGGGGTACTGAGGTTTTTGCAAAAATATGTTTGTTTTTTTTCATATCTTACACAGAGGTGGGGTAAGATATGAAAGATTGGGCTAAGTCAGAAAGCTTGGGAGCAGCTACCTTGGGAGCCTTCCTCTCCTCCATACCAACACTGTCAAAACGCTCAATGAGGTAGTTCAGCATCTCGGTCTCTTTGCACGCTTCAATGGTGAAGCGGTCGCCGGCTGAATCGCATGACATTGCTCCTCCGGATGCACCCAAACTAAGACGAGAGAAGAGGATGCAAAGGAGGAAGAGGGACAGAAAGAAAGATCGATAGAAACTCATTAAAACAATAGGAAAAATACACTAAATGACAAATAAAGAGCACCGAGAGATGAGTGACTGGCAAATCTTTTCCACTAGTCCTGAAAGAAAGATTCAGGCATTAGTGACAGCATTGCAACTGAAGAAGCATCTTACTGTTGCGCTCCAAAAGTGTATATTCTCATATGCTCTGGGCATCTGACAAAAAAAAAAATGTAAGTGGTCAGCTTTAAAAGAAAAACCTTAGTGTGTGAGATCCTGCGCAACACAACAAACCTCAGGCTAAAATGCAGTTATTCTTGTTTTACAACCACAGTGCACAGCTTGTGCCCCCTGATGCAATTTTCTTTAAATGTAATAAAAAAAATTATGTCCAAATTCTTAATCAGCGATTCCATTAAAGTGCTGAATGACAGCATTACAGATTGTCTCTTCTCCTCAGAGAACAACAGCGGTTCTAATCAGAAAAAGCAATGCGATTAAACCAACTTTATCAACCCATAAATTAAGAACTGAAACAAACAATTTCCACAATTGTGCAATGCGTGAACTGATATTTCAACAAGTGGGAAATTCAAATAATCTTCCTGTTATCATAGAATTTGGGAAAGATTCACTTGGGCAAGGCGTGTTTAATACTTTTTAAACTGCACATGAACGAAGATACCATGGCTACCAAAATTGCTTTGTAAACTGCTCAACTATACACAACAAATGCCATGACATTCTTCACTTAATTAAGTTTTACCTCAAACTACGAACAGAAAAGTAAAATTCAATAATAATAATTCAGTTCTTCAATAATATAAGGGATTTTTTCTTTGCTACACATCGAAACATTATAACCATGATTTAAGCATGCCCACTGGAATCCTCTTTAAATGTTGAGGCTACTTCAGAGTAGTACTTAGGAAAATACCATGCATCTCCTTGTTTCCCTGGTGGCGTGGTTTGACGCCTGAAGTTGTCATTTCTTGAACCTTATTTTTATAATTTAAGTCACGCATACCACCAATAACCCTGTTGGAAAAGTAATTATTACTGCCGGCATGTTCTTATATGCGTTATTGAAATATAACCCATTTTCGTTTGCTGATTTAAGCTTAATTCACCGTGAAAGTGGATGGATCTTCCTTATCCCACAACTAGGATGCACATTGAATTCACAATTTTCCATCTCCTCCTCGCTAACCGTACAATCTGCCTCCTACCAAACAAGGAAAACCAGTGGTGGAATGTAAGAAAGTACAAGGACTTTGTTACTGTACTTCAGTTCATTGTATCTGTACTTACTTAACACACTTTGTCCACAACAATGCTGACACAGTTGCGTTATTTTAGTAAAAAAAAAAAATGGATTTATATTTATATATGAAACAGAAGGCACTATATGCTCGGTTCCTGTCATGGTATTTATGACAAGTTTACATGTAATACTTTAAGTACATTTAAGAGCAACGATGTATATTATTTTATTGAAGTAGAAATGTTAATGTGGTACTTTCACTTCTACTAGAATAATTATGTGCCAATGTATTTGTACTTTTACTTCAGTAAAACATCCCAATACTTCTTCCACCACTGAGGAAAACCAAGATTGTATGTTCAAGTCTGATTGGATACCAACACCGTTAACGGACACAAATAAAGCCAAGCTTTATCCAGAACTCTCCACTCTGCAGTGGTTGGTGCACTGCTGTTAGTGGCAAGCAACCTGAGAGCACTGAAGAATGCACAAGGGTCACACACACACACACACACACACACACACACACACACACACACACACACACACACACACACACACACACACACACACACACACACACACACACACACACACACACACACACACACACACACACACACACGTGTACCTGGACCCAAACTGAACCTGTGCAAAATCCTCTTCTTCCTCAGACTCTTCATCACTGCTACCCTGAGACATGTCAGAGAGGGCAAAGAAGAGAAAGGACAGGGGACTGGTGTGGTGGAGGAAAGGATGGAGGAAATACAGGGGTGGAGGGAGAGGAGGTATTGTGAGAGACGGGGCAGAGAAAGCAGGAAGGTGGAAAGAAGAGCTGTCACAATTGTTACCTAATCAGCTGATGATTTGAGCTGATGCGACCATTTTGTAATACGGTCAGATTCACAATCATTTTGTTTCCATCAGGATATGAAATTTTGAATTTGGTTTGTTTGCATCGAATGGTTTGAGAGCGTCAAATGGTTAACAGTCCACCTTTTTGCCAATGCTCAATGGTAACTGTTATGCCAGTATCATAAGACGAGCAAAAAACATAAATTGATTGTTCATCAAAATTATTTGTCAATTAATCATCGACTAAAATGTCATGCTTGTGACAGCCCTAGTGGAAAGCATGAAGATTGGTGCATAATGGACACTGCACATGTGGAAAAGAGGTAGGATAGAGGGGAGGACTAAGAAATGTATTCGGCAGTGAAGCCATCTTGTCGTCAAACTAGTTATTGTCCTGGTTAAATTAAACCAACGCTCAACCAAAACGATCAATGCTTTTATCTACAGACAAACACAGCACCTGTCTTCTTCAGCCCAGCTTCACAAACACAATCACAAAATCAATCAGCAGCGATGCTTCCAGCAAGCAATACCCCAAACAGCATTTCATTATCTGACATTTAAGTATTCCAGCAGACGTCCTAAAACCATAAAGCAACATGGTCAAGCCATCTGTCCATTAAATATCAATAACAATTAGGGAAACCCAGCTAAACTAAGGATTTCCATTTTTAATTTTTTTTTGTTCTTAAGTGTGCAAGCAACTTTGGTTTTGGTGATAAGTACTTAGTTAGAAAGAGGGCTGCACAATGTATCACAATCAAACAGACATCATATTTACCCTCGATAGTGCAGTTAGAAGCAAATCAAAAGCATACAACAAGCGAATTAAAAAAGCATATAAAAACAATTCGACCTGCTAATTCTTGCATCAAACAGTCAAATCCATTACGTGGGGGGTTTAGTTCAAATTCCTTTGGGTCACAAAAGGTTAGCGGTTAGCTTAGCATTGGTCTGCGGGTGGGGGCACCACACACTTATGGAGATACCTAGACGATGGGTTCCGGGCAGCCGTGGCAGCTCGTTGGGCATTCGACCTGGGCGATGGGGGCACTGCGGACACTGCGGGCAGGGGCATTGAGGGGGGATGGGGTTGAGGTCTAGGTGAGCTGAGGGTGAAGGACTGGGGGCTGGGTGGTGGTAAAGGCGCCGGGGTGTTGGGGGGTACAGTGAGCCCCACGGAGCTTGGAGAAGGTCCAGGGAGACCCACACCTCTATAGCCTGGGCTGGGGGGGGTGGGAACAGCCCAGGGAGAGCTAACGGAGTAGGGCCGGTAGCGCTGGGAGATCGGCACTGGGGCCGATGGGGGGTTGAGGGAGAGCCTGGTGGGAACGGTGGGTGTCGGCGGACTAGGAGGCACAACGAATTGTGGGGTGGGAGGGGTCGATTGGACAGCAGGTGAGGTAGGAGTGAGGAGAGGTGGGGAGGTCATCCTGGCCATGTTCAGTGATGCCAGGTGTGGACTACACCCGTACAGACTGTGGACAACAGCATCACATTTTGATCATCTCATGATAAGTAGGGATGAGCATTCTTTCTTTTAAGTAGTCGATGACTAACAAGAATTTAAGTCGATTAGTCGACAAGCCGTGACGTCATCACCCCCCGCCCCCCAACATAGACCATTAACTGCACGTAAAAACAGTTAGCAGTACATAAATAACATAACTACAACAGATACTATTTAAAAATATCATTTAATTTTTCGAAATAGGCCAAGTGCTACAGTGACCAAAGAAAAACAAGTCTTCCCAGAGATGACAAAACGAAAATGGCAAAAATTGCAAATGACTCCACATCACCGTAGTAGAACCCTGGTAAGACAACTTCATCCCACACAACGAGCATTCCACTTTTTTCTCAAATTGGGTAAAATAACGGCACACATCGCTCTGTCTCGCCGCCATCATTCTCTTATACAAGCACGTTACTTCTGTGTGCTACACTTATGAGTGTCTGGGCAGAGTTTCTCATGATGCGTGTGCTACACTTAATCATGAATAGTTTCCCAGAAGTCACTGCCTGAGTCAACTAATCAATTAGTAAACTAATCATGCCCATCCCTAATTTTGAGCAAAGAAAAGTACACATTCATATCAGGGACCATTAAAATAAAACTTTGAATCATACATCAATTAAGAAAAGTCATATTACAATATAGGGCTAGGCAATATTGATTAAGATCAAATAATACTATTGTTTCACTAATATCTCGATATTGATAATTTTACGATAATTGCAGGATGGCTATTGATGCTTTCATAAGATACAGCATTACACACAAGATATATCTCTTGTTTGCCAACAATCGTTAGTAACGTGGATAATATGACCAAGCACCTCAAGTGACCTAGAAACTAAAACAAAAAAACAATCAATCAATCAATCAGAAGGCAAGCATTAGAGTAAAGAAAGTGATTGTAGGAGTGAGCGAGCGAAGACGAGGGTGATCTTGGATGTTTAAAAAAACAAACTCAAGCTGCTCTTACACATGCACTCCGGACAATGTCCGGATAAATGTCCGGACCTGATTATCGGGACATTGTCGGGATTTACCCTTTCACACATGTAGCAAAAAAACGGAGATTGTCTGTGTCAGAGGCGATACACTACCTGGAAATAATCTGTTTGGTTTAGACCAGGGGCAGAGCCTGGGTAGAGTGTGCGGGAGGAGGCAGGACGTGACATAATGACGCTGCAGAGTTTTACAGCACACCCAAGATGGCGGAACAGGCTACAGACTTATCAGTAGTTGTTTTTTTTGTGTAGATATGACTGGCGCATGAGAGAGACGTCATCAAGACATGCCCACTCACTCACTATGATTCGGACAATTACCTGCTCTGTTCACACATATCGTTCAATCGGACATTAACCAGACTTTGTACTAGGGTGCTGGCTGGGTAAATCTGAGCAATGTCCGGGTCAAATGATTCTTACATTTCCGTTCACACATACAGCTTATCCGGGTAATATCCAGAAAATGTTAGGTTTACAGTGCATGTGTGAAAGCAGCTCCAGACGATAAAGATAACAATATTATAACTATATATCACTAAGCCCTACTATGTAACAGTATACATATACAGTATGCAGACACCGACTGTGTGTAGTTACTTGCCTGGACAGAGAGCTGGCTCCAAAGGACCCGGCGCAGGGGGCCATCGGGCTGCTGCCCTGACTGGAGGGCTGCACCAGTGTTAGGCGGTGGTCGGGGGATTTGGCAGCTGCGATTGGCTGAGAGGTGGCAGTCAGACTTGCGAAGGGGTTGTGGATGCGTGACTGTGTGGACATCATGAGCACCTCCATGAGGATCTGGCCAATGAGGTCTTTGAAATCAGAGTATACTGAAGGAGACAGGAAGGAAGTTGTCAATATACAGAAAACACCTAAATTAGGTGTAACACGCCAAATTAAAAGTCACTGACATAAATTGTTTCAAATTTAGAAAAGGGAGCAGTGTTTCCCCACATATAGGCTTAACCTGGATATGCTGATCTCGTAAATTAGGAACTATACTACTATAGTATAGTATATACTATATACTATGACGAATTGTGTCGGTTGAATCGGATTTGGATGTTCAATGCAAACATTTGACTATTCGCCGCAGGTGGGGGCGGGGGGTGTAAGCTGGCCGGGCCAGGCCAGCTCAGCTCTTCCTATAGGTAAGCTAGACAGCCGCCTAGGACGCCATCCTAGGGCGGGGTGCGGAGGGAGTACAATTGGGGCGCATTTTGCTGACCTGTCTCCCTCTCCGTCGGTACAGACCATGCACGCACTAGCGATGTGCAGACCAGCATGTGTAATGGGGACATTTATGTAAATAATCTATAAAGGTATTCTGATTATTGTAATATTACAAGAGAGCAGACAGAAGTTCAAAGTATTGCTCAGCCCTAGGTGAGACTACTAAATTCTGAGTCCTAAAAATTTTCTTTTTTTTTTTTTTTTTTTTTTTTTTTAATTTAAACAGGTTGGGTTAGTTAAGCTCAAGACCTCAAACATCAATATAAATCAGTGTAAAATCAGTTTCAAAGCCCATCATTGCTGGCTGTGAGGAATCGGGAGGCGGGAGGTGAAATACCGTATTTAGGGCTCTGTTGGAACTCTGTGGCCAGCAAGGGTAGATATACGACATCTCTGTCCTGGTCCTTCCAGGACACGCGGAGGACCTTACAGATGAGCTGCAGAGCCTGCTCTTCAGAGACATCTGAGTTGGCAGAGGATTCCTGATATACAGAGGCAAAGAGGACAGCAACATGAGCTTCATTTCAACTGGTAGCCATAAAAACATATTCAAAAGGGTCGCTAACATCCTAATAGAATCGTCATTCTCACTTATACCCTTGAGACATTTGTTACTGGGGCTAGGTAAAAAAAATAAAATAAAAATAGAACCTGAAGGCAGTAAACTGCCACAGAAAGTCCCCAACTGCCTTCCAGAAAGAAAAACAAAACACAAAAGTTGTTTTGTCTTACACCTATTCATGTAGATATTCACTCTGTCTGAAGAAACCTTTGATAAAAGTAAAGTAGGTCAAGCGCAGACTAGACACCAAGAGCCTCATGGTAGGGTCATACTGGCGGCGATGGATCTGTAGTGTGAAGCCAAGCAGCACTCATCACCGTACGTTCACACCACCAGCGTTTGTGGGCGTGTCGGCTCAAAATCAATTGACTGTTGTGGGCCCGCCGAACATTTCAAACCTCTCCCCCTTTCCATATTAAAATATACATTATATAGATAGATGGTGGTTTACTTCGCAAAATATATCGGCCAGCACTGCTCATTTGCATAAAGTTTAAACCTGCCCAACTTTTCTTGTCGTCGTGACGCTGTCAGTTCGTCCCTGTTCGTCGCTCCACCCCCTGCAGATGGATGAAGCCGAGCTTCGTTGGAAATGCATTGCAGCCTGCCGCTTTGCAGCGCCCCATCGCCGGCGGTGTGACCCTACCATCACGGTTTAATAAGCGCTCCTTCGTTTAGTTTACCCGCATACCTTTTCCGCCAAGTTCCTCTTCTCCCTGCGATCGCTGTCCTCCACCTCCATGTTTTCTATCCCTGAGTCCACATCCACCTGGGACATGCTGGGAGTCAAACAGAGAGCTCAACTGCTTGAAGACCCTGTTAACACACAACCTTCACCCTGTGGTCCAAATCAAGTTTCTCAGCCAATGACAACCGGCCAGGTCCTATTCGTACCATTTGATTTACGGTACCCTTCCACCAGATCCATCATTTTGACACATTCTATTCATTGTCTCTGCAAATGGTGAATGGTCAATGAATTCTCAGAACAGTCTGACGAGGTTTACGAGGCTGTGATGTGTCAGATGTTGTTGAGCAAAGTAAATGCAAACCAGGTGGTCAGAGCATATGCACAGTTTCTCAAAAACCTTCAAATATCAGCAACAAACTTTAGAGCTCGCCATTTTGGATCAAAAATTAGTCAAGATATAGCGCCAGATGTTGCACAAATAATCCAGACTTTTTTTTTGACTTTTTAGGTCAAATAAATGAAAGTTTCCAGAGAAAGCGCCATGTTTTTCAAAGTTCAAAAACAAAAAAGAGAAACCAAGGACAGGAGTCGCATGTTGTTCACACAAAAATAGTAGTTTTGGACTGTTTGTTGCTTGTGATCAAGGAATTTTGTGGCACATTCATGATGTATTGGATATTTGGAAGCAGTGTGCGCATTGTCTTCAAACAAATTGGCCATAATTTAGTGTGGACTACACAAAAACATCAGTGAAAAGCTTGATAAATGCATGTCCATTAGGCGTTAGAATCGCGGAGTAACTCACGATATGTTTCCCATGATAACGATGGTATCACCATACAGCGATTCTGCGATACTCTATTATGTTGCAAGACAATTAATCTACAATACATCACAATCTCTGTGTAACTGAAGAAAAAATATCAATAAAAACCCAAAAAGCAGGAATTATGTATTTATCCACTGCACTGTCAGTTTCACCGAATTTGAAAACTGAGATGAAACAATGTACAACAAAAGATACAACAAAGAGATGTCCAATGTTTAAATAATATCTTTAAATATACAATCACTACTCAATTGTGAAATTAAAGCAATATGAGGCACAGTACCGAGTTAAGCAATTACAGTTTATTTTATAGAGAAGTCTGCATCTCTCAATACACATTGTGCAATCCGCGGCTCACATGGGGGGGTGACCCGTACAGATCATGGATCATCTACGTTCCGTTAGACCAATAATTTAGAGCACCAGCATGTTTTAATAAAAATATAAATATTTGGCGCCAGTGTATCGATAACGTATCGCAAGAGGAACTATCTTGATATATTCCAGTATCAATATTTTGTCCCACCCCTAATGTCCATATGTTCCTTTCATATAATGGGGAATTCTATTTTAACCTTCCATATTAAGGTACTAAGCAATTCATCTAAGGTGGGTAGCTATGTAATGAAAGCTAAATTTCACTAGAGGGTTTTCATTATTATGAATAAAAAACTATTCTCAATGTGGAAAGAATTATTTGAATGATTCCAAAGGGTAAAACACAGCAAAAACAACAATGCCTTCAACCCAATTCAGACACAGTCAATTAACACTATTGAATAAAAAAAAAACATCAATGCTCAAAACGCAATAAATTACTGTTTGTGATGACCCAGATGCCAGTGACGTAGGGGGGGTGGAGAACAGCTTCGGTGGAAGTGAAAACTGTTATCCTTGAACGAGGGCTAAACAATGAGCCCTCACAGAGCGGGACAATAGGCCATTTTCTGCAAGCATTTATCCTCACCTCTTTTCACAGGAGGCGGTGTCGATGTCCATGCTCTGGGAACGGGACAAACTCTGGGACTGAGTCTCAAGGCTGTTGGAGGGAGAGCTCGAGAGGGAGCTCACTCCTTCACTGCTTTGACTGCCGTACGCCACCCCTGGAAATGTACAACACGGTCCATTCAAGGCAGCATGGGTTGACATTGATATACAGCAATCACAACAGCAATTGTTGAATGAAATCCGCTTTCCTTGAAGACCTGCAGATTTCATTTAACTACCTCCACTTCATGGATACAACAAATAGCTTGACAGTCAAAATAAAACATTTGAAAGGCCTATTGTCTGGTGCACGCACGCGCACACACACACACACACACACACACACACACACACACACACACACACACACACACACACACACACACACACACACACACACACACACACACACACACACACACACACACTTTGCTGTCAAAGCCATAAAAAGAGGTCTATTATGCCAATGGAGCCACACACAGATGCCAGGGGGCTTTTATTGTGTTAGATCATGTTCACAGGCCAGTAGTGTGTAGTTTCCAGAGTATTGTATGTGTAAAACCATCTTTTAACAGAATACAACACAGAGCCTTCGCTAAATGTAAAAAAGTGATACTGGCAAACACAACAAGTTGTTTCTGCTGCTGCTGCTTTTGTTGACATCAGAAATGGTTTTATATGACTACCTCTCACCTTTCAAGTACTAAGGTGTATCGCTCGTTTGAGCGAGTTCAACCTCCAGTCATAAAGGCTGTTAAATTTCCAAGCCTCAAATAAAGCATAGTGAGGCTACCAGATCAGACTAATAATATAAGTCTGATCAATGTTTATTGAAGTAATAGACAAAAATACAAGGGTATAACAGGGCATTCTTGTTTTTGTTTCATCCATTTTGTATATCCTCACGTGATCCTGTGGCACATTCCTATGTATTATTGTGTGATGACACAACACAGTGGTCAATCAGAAATCCTATCATCATCACGACACACTAAGACTATCCAAAGTGGGAAATTGCATTTTGAATATTATAGGCATAGTTCATACCAGAGGCACCCATGGGGGACGTTGCGGGAGTACCACTGTGGACATTGAGCCCCAATGATTGAGAGGCAGCTGGTGGCAGGTGCTGAGACGTTGCAACTGAAGATCCAGGTAGGGGCCCAGGTGGAGTCTCTCTCTGTGGGGACGTCAGGGGGGTGCTGAGGGGGGTGCCAGGCTGGGACGTCTGTCCTCCTGCAAGTCGGGCCAGTCGCCTTCTGCGAATCTTGGAATAAATGGGTACGCCGAAAAAAAAATTACAATAGCCAAATCCCATTGGAATAGCACTGGCCTTTGTTAATAATTAATGGCGGCGGTGGTATTATGGACTGATGAAGAGAACATGAGACAAGCTGCTTTTAGGTTTGAACACACAGTCCACTCCGCCTCTGTTGTTCCATCGTGCACAATGTAGATTGAGTTGACTGATATTATCATCATACTTCACTGCAAATACCGATACATTTTTCCCTACTACGGTTTTTTAACCTCTAGCTTTAAATTTGTGTGCGTCAACAGAAAGAAAAAGCAAGAAGAACTAACCTAGAAAACCAATCAGATTATGTGGTCCCTCTCACTACTTTTGAACTCATCTGCATGAGCATCATCTGCAAAACAAGGTTCAGCAGCAGCTTTACCGTATTACAGGCTATATCAGGGCACTGGATATGACGCCTACTTTCACTTTTAGTACCTGATATAGCAAGCACGTTTACTTCAGTAGAAATGTTGAGGTGGTACTTTCACCTCCACTCGAGTCATTCTGTGTCAAGGTATTTCCGCTTTCTACTTCAGTGAAGGGTGTCAGGATTTCACCGCGACTACCGTAACCTCCATAGGCCTGGTTGGGAGGATGGGGTCTAACCAGCAGAGGGAATGTCACCTCTGTAGCCCCCAACTCGGCTGCTCCGTAAACAACCGCAGCGCGAAATCCACGCTCTGCTTTATTGCGTTGTCGACACACTGTTCGTGCTGTAAATGTCTCTTCTGAGCTGCCCCACACCGGGTCCAGAGCCGGTTGAACAATGATGGTGGCCCGCTGGGTTTTATGCTGAGTCGCCTCACAAGCTAATGTCTAGCTAACCAGCAACCACATGTACTAATACAATACAATACAATACAATAAATGATAAGACACCTATCTCGAACAACAGGTGGAATTATCACGCCGTAAATGCCGTTGGTTAATAAAAAAAAACGGTGGCATTAATCACAGGCACGTTAAAGCCAGTGAGTGACTAGCTGCTGTAGCCAGCGAGCTAATCTAGCTGGCTAGCCAGCACCAGAGCCCTCAGCATCGAAACGAAGGAGCGTTGGGGAGAAGGTGTTCACAGAAAAACAAAACAAAACAAAAAAACAAAAACACACGAGTATTGGTTAAAAACGCACATTTCCCAACTGGTAACTCACCTCATCGGCACTGAGCTCCTCCATCGCGGCTCAGCGGGCAGGTGTTTCACTTCAGCCGCTGTCTGCTCCCAGCTAGCTCTTAGCCTGTTAGCTCAGAACCTAACATGCATAGTCCCACTCGCCGAACAAACAAGTGTCACTCTCGATTGTCTCCGAGATTTACAAAAATGTATAAAAATGCGAGGGGGTGGGGGGGGCGCAGGGTGGCGCTGGGCAGAGTTTGGGTTTACCCCCCCGAAGGTATTTAGTTCTTAGTATTCTACTAAGAAGGAAACAAATAGAAAAGTAAGCTAGCCATACGTCAAATTACGACGGTGGCCATTTTGATTTGGCGTGTCACGTGACCCGAAACCCCCCAAAGCGGCGTCTCCCTCGCGCTGCGCTCAGTGGACGTTTGGTTTCTTTGATGTTTTGTTACAATGAACAAAACATCAAAGAAACCACGAGCGTGTCCTGCCCGTGCGTCGTGATCAAGCGCAGAACACACTAGACGACGTCATTAGTAACACATCATAGCACGTCATAACACGTTATAACACATCATAACACGTTATGACACATCATAACACGTTATAACACGTCATAACACGTTATAACACGTCACAACACGTTATAACACATCATAACACGTTATAACACGTCGTAACACGTTATAACACATCACAACACGTTATAACACATCATAGCACGTTATGACACATCATAACACGTTATAACATGTCATAACACGTTATAACACATCACAACACGTTATAACACATCATAACACGTTATAACACGTCGTAACACGTTATAACACATCATAACGCATCATAACACGTTATAAAACTTTATAACACTTTATAACACATTATAACACACTATAGAACATTATAGAACATTATAAAGCAGTAACAGCAACACTAGTGTACAATTATTATAATTAGTTGATTTGATTACAACAATATTATTGTTATGTTGTTGTTAGATTATTGTATTACAATATTAATAATAACATATATAATAATAATAATAATAATAACAACAACAACAACACTATGCAATTATAATAATTAATATATTTATTATAACAATTAAATTGTTATATCATTGTTGTTGTTGATAGATTATTGTATTACAATATTAATAATAACATAATATAATAATAATAATAATAATAATAATAATAATATGCAGTATAAAAACAATATACAATGGTAATAATTAATAAATGTTATCATAACGATTAAATTGTTAAATCATTGTTGTTGTTGATAGATTATTGTATTACAATATTAATAATAACATAATAATAATAGTAATATACAGTATAACAATAATATACAATTCTAATAAATATATTTTATTATAACAATTAAATTGTTTTATCATTGCTGCTGTTGATAGATTATTGTATTACAGTATTAATAATAATATACAGTATAACAATAATATACAATTATAATATATTTTATTATAACAATTAAATTGTTATATCATTGCTGCTGTTGGTAGATTATTGTATTACAATATTAATAACATAATATAATAATAATAATAATATGCAGTATAACAACAATATACAATGATAATAATTAATAAATGTTATCATAACGATTAAATTGTTAAATCATTGTTGTTGTTGATAGATTATTGTATTACAATATTAATAATAACATAATAATAATAATAATAATAATATACAGTATAACAATAATATACAATTATAATAAATATATTTTATTATAACAATTAAATTGTTATATCATTGCTGCTGTTGATAGATTATTGTATTACAATATCAATAAGAACATATTAGGTACAAAGTAAACAACTATAAACGAATTGAGATAGAATGGAGAACATTTTTTAATAATAATACAACAAACAAAATATGATCAGACACATATTCCAAGCATTGTTTCCAGCGGTCAACACAGACCTGGAGCAGACCACGGTTATAATAACTGTCAAATCAGACCAACACGAAGGGGTAAAAATCGCTGATATTTAAAGTTTGATCCTCCAGCCTCGCAGCCCGGTCTCCGGCAAAAAGACAAAACAGTAGCTCCATCTAGTGGTGTAAGTCCGTACTGCACCACAGTTCCAGGTTGTTTTGTATGCGCCAACAATCAGCCATCCCAGTTCAAAACAGAAACAAAACAAAAGAAAAGAGCAATTATAATAACAAATAGCTGCTGTACATCAGAGAATGGTAAAATGTTAATAAATAAATAAATAAATACATTAAAAAAGATTCATTTTGGTGACAGACTTCTTCAGGTAAACATTTCTGAATACATTTGATCCGCCGATGTGCATTTCTTATGAGTGACAAATTGAAGAGGCTCAAAATAACATTCAATTTCAATTCGAAACAACTCAAAAGATGAGGTTGAATTAAGAGATCTAGCATTATGGATATGACATTTCCCTAATAAAAACAAAAAGGTAAACACCAGTGCATAGGTAGTTAGCTTTACATTCATAATGTGACGTCATATTTCCCGTCAGGGAAGACTGCATGTGTTGTTCAGCACAATGTGTAATTCTCGAAGCCTTCCCAAAAGGTAACATGGGCAACCACAGAAAAGATGAGCTACACTTTCTTGTTCCGTTTTGCAGAGAGTACCCTTAGAAATCTTGAAATATACATGTTTGCTGGATATATGTCATGTAATACTTTCAGATCCATGTCCCTTATTTGGTTTGGGATGAAGGATCTAAAAGGAACAAGCCAGGCCTTGTGCCAGTTAATGTCTGTAAAATAGGAGTTCCAACGTGATTTTCCACGTGGTGTTATTTAAATAGTACATACAACTCAAGGAAGCCTTTCATTCTAATATACCAGTGGGTTCTGAATGGATTTTATTACCAGGCTAAATTCCGTCGACTTGATAGGGAACGCTTTGTCCTTCAGAAAAGCTTCATGGTTTAGAAGTGGACCACGAGAAGTCGTGTAAGGCCTTTAGGAAGGCGATGTTTCTGTCAACCGAAATTAGTATTTAAAGCGACTTGTTCCTTTCAGCAATACATTCACTGTTCCGCGTGATTCCACAAGAGCGCGTCGATCGAATCTGGGTAGTTTCACCGGTTGCCATGCAATACTATAATCACACATCAATTAAAAAAAAAAAAGCAAACAAACAAAAAAACAAAAACAGCTCCTACTTCTTTAAAATGTTGCCTGGGCTGAAATGCCACACCGAGTTTGGCGCTTTTAAACACCCTTTAATCCGTTTTACCTCCATTCCATCGAGTCCGATAACTAAGAAGGCCACGATGGATGTCGCATTACTGCATTTATCACCGCAGGGACTAACGCCCCGTGGCAAACAAACGCTGACGATCCTTGAACGTCCCTTTTCCCCGGCATCGCAGCCCTCGCAAACCAACGCGGCCGCCCGAGGTAAAGCGCCGACGCCAGACCGCAAACAAACCCCGCCGCGGTCGCGTGACTTCAACGTCACCGCCGCCGCGCTTTCCAACCGGTCGTTTGATGGCGCTCGTTGACGTCATCCGCGAGCGCCCGAAGGTTTTGCGCCTGAGCGTGGGGTCGTTCCCCCCACGTCACAAGTACGCGAGGTCCGGCAAGCTCGGCCCCGGGAGTGCAGGCCCCCGGGGGACCAACGCCGCCGCCGCCTGCTGCGAGGTGCGTCCTGGGATGCTTGGCCGTGCCAAGTCGGAGCAAGTCCACGGCCGGGCGTTTGGGACCGGACTCGGCTTGACGCGTACTTCGAATCGGAGCAGTATAACCGTCTTCTTTTAGCACAAGCGAAAGCTGCGAAACGAACCAGTGGGTTATTCACCGTCGTTTTTTTTTTTTAGACCGTAGAAGAGAACGTGAAAATCTGAACCATAGACCTTATTTCGACTTATATAGATATGTCCAGAAACATTATTAACAATATTACATGTACAATAATCCATGTTCATATATATTTATATGTTTGTATATATAACATCTCAAAAAAATCAATCCAAAAGCCAAGTATCCAAAAATATATCAACAGAAACAATATTAACAATATTACATGTACAATAATCCATATTCATATATATATATATATATATTTGTTTGTTTGTATATATAACATCTCAAAACAATCTATCCAAAAACCAAGTTTCCAAAAATATATTAACAGAAACAGTATTAACATTATTACATGTACAATTATCCATATTACTATATATATATATATGAATATTGAAAATATATAATACATGCATATATTAATATATTATATATTTATTTATAATGCAAAATTAATATTATTTTTATCCATTTAAAACAACGCCACAACCTGCGCAGGCACCGTTGGCCTGTGTGTCAGTACTGCGTTAGTAGTCCTAACTTCTGAGCTAAATGTGTTCTTCCATTACCTCCGTACGGAACAACAACATGTTTGTTTGTCAAGCTTGTGAAGTGTACAGGCTACAAAACGGATGCTGGCGTAGCGTTAAAAAAAACTGTGTAGTTCAAATCAAAGTTCGACGAGTTTTTATAATAAAGGAATTCTGATTTAAATGAACGTTCCTTTACACCCCCCCCCCCCCCCCCCCCCGCCCCACACACACACACACACACACACGAAGGAGGTCCGGTTTTTCCAAGTTCCCGCCTCAATGGAACGCAGCACCAGACATGTCAAACCAGCGCTGCATTTCCCAGACGCTCGGGCGCGGCATCCTCTCCGCCACCATGTCACGGTCCTCCATTGGCCCATTGTGGGTTTAAGGGTAACTGGATGCCGACAGTCTACAGGCCGCAGCCGGACCCTTCTCATGAGTTACTGCATGGGGTAACACCGACCCCAGTGACCACGGATTTTCAATCCTCTTCACTCCCATTCTTCTTAAAAACTTGCTTGCAGACCTGTCCTTCGCAGTACAGCTCCTTCGCGGGAATAGATTCAATAGACTCAATTTAGAACAGTTTATCACGTACATCAAAAGTTCAAAGGTGCTCACATAACTCTATATCAATTGCTTTATAGACAACATATCCAAAATATACAGAATATACAGGATGTGTTCCATGCATAAGACAAATTAAAAGGCTGTGTCGAGGGCTAAGTGGAGATATGGTTGCTGTGAATACTGAGTTTGGGTATAACAATAAATATGGATTAATGGATATGTATACAATAATAGAGGATGGACACCAATGGATAAATACGAGTACAATATCACAAGTCTTCACCAAATGCAGCTTATCCTCTTCAATCCAGTGAGCCCAGCCCCGCCTCCTCTTCTCTCCAATCTGCTCGCACACCAGTTTGTTTCCCTCCCACGTAACCAGTGACTACATCACAGGAAGAGAACCGGCGTTTCAAATCAAAAGACTCATCATATACATCCACTGATTCCAATAATACTCAGTCCCACACAGTCCCACCAATCACCTCAAATTCAGCGCGAGAATCGTCAAACCCCAACCCTTCATTAACTCCTCTACCTTGACGTGTCTGTTGTCCAGTCCCTGGGTGTGTTCCTCAAACTCCTGGCCGACCTTGAAGGAGATGCAGTAGCTGCGGATGGAGCTGAGGGTTTTGACAATGTACGTGTTCCCCTGCTGCTCAATCACTTTCCTCTGCTTCAGCCTCAGAGCAATCTTTCTCAACACAGCACTGATATCTAGAAAAAAGAAAGAAATGATCCCAAAAATGCACTGACGGAACAAGCAGCGCTGTAATCTGAGAATCAGAACGTGTTTATTGCGCCAAGGGCAGTTCCATATACAAGGAATGTGACTCATCTTGTTAAGACGAGTAGCATAAGGGAAGAGAAGGCTTAACAAAAAACAAAAAATAAAATACAATATACAGAATATACTACTGGTAAATGTGCTCTATACACCAGAGAAAGATAAATTACAAAAAAAGATACTGATCAGCCACAACATTAAAACCACTGACGGTAAAGTGAATAACATTGCTCATCTCACTCCAATGGCACCTGTCAAGGGGTGGGATGAATAAGGCAGCAAGCGAACAGTCAGTTGTTGAAGTTGATGTGTTGGAAGCAGGAAAAATGGTCAAGTGTAAGGATCTGAGCCACTTTGACAAGGACCAAATTGTGATGGCTAGACGACTGGGTCAGAGCATCTCCAAAACAGCAGATCTTGTGGGGTGTTCCCTATATGCAGTGGTTAGTACCGACGGAAGACAGAAAGCTAGCCCGTCTTGGTCCGATCCCACAGAAGAGCTACTGTAGCACAAATTGCTGAAAAAGTTAATGCTGCTATGATAGAAAGGTGTCAGAGCACACAGTGCATCACAGCTTGCTGCGTTTGGGGCTGTGTAGCTGCAGACTGGTCAGTGTCCATGCTGACCCCTGTCCACCACTGAAAGCGTCTACAATGGGCATGTGAGCGTCAGAACTGGACCATGGAGCAATGGAAGAAGGTGGCCTGGTCTGATGGATCACGTTTTCTTCTACATCATGCGGATGGTCGGGGTTAGGGTCCATGCCTCCACAGGTCCAAGCGGTTTTGGCGGCACAAGGTGGAGCTACACAATATTAGTGGTATTAGTGGTGGTTTTAATGTTGTGGCTGATTTGTGTATATATGAAAGGTGCTAAGGGGCTGTAACGATGCAAGTATCGACTGTATAAATATGAAATTAGTGGGTATTTCAATATACTGTATATTTATTCACAGCAATCACATTGACATGAAATCGCCGCTGCCTCATTGTCTTTACTCATGATTGACTCCCAAGCAGCTTTCATATACTAATATACAAGCATTAAAAATGACCATGATTCTATGGCAAGAAGGAAAACACATTTCAAACAATTTGGCAAGATAATGCTGCTAGGACTCACCCAGAGCCACCATGTATCCCTCCAGATTGACATTGCTGACTATGTCCCAGGTTCCACAGAGGCTCGCTGGCATTTTGAAGGCTTAACTGCTGGACGTAAATGGAAGGAAAGTGTTTACCAGAATCTGCTGGGCCGGTAAGGACCTGTGACCAGAAGATAAACTAGATGGTATCTGAATGCCGTTGGAGGCGGGCCCTGGTGCCTTGTCACCCAAGGGCCATGAAAGGATGAGGAAGGCGTTCCTCTGTCAGGTAGTTGGGAGAGGTGCCAGATGAGACAAACGAGTCGCTCCCACAACAAGGCTCAGGCCTCACCCACGGTGAATATTTCAGCTCCTCTCAACCGATTGCACACGTCAAACTAAGGCCTGTGCGCTGTAAAGACTTTCCACAGGCAATGGAACGGACTAGAATTCTGCCGAACACTACATTTCACGACTGTTTTCATTCTTAAAAAATAAAAACAGAAATAAGAGAAATTGGTAACCAAAATAACAGACCGTAGCCACACAGGTTTTCGAAGAATAGGAATGTTAATGAGAAGTGTTTTTCTTTGCATTTCTTGTTATGCGGTAGATGTGTCAACTACGGCGCTTCTGAAATGTCGACATGCTTTTCTGCGTGACGTACATTGGAACAATTACTGAATTATTTCCTTCAAAACAAATCCAGCAACAGGCTTACTGTTGTAACCAAAGAATTCCTTCATCACAACACCTTCATTTGGAGGATCCTGAATTCGACCTTACTACTTTCTCACATTGTATATTTGTGAATGTTCTGCATATTTGTATATATACCTATTTCTTGCATGTACAATGCACATATGTACCGTTGTAAATAAACATCTCTGTAGATCCCTTTGATATTTGTATTTATTCAACGCATCATACATTGTATATACATACATGTTTTCCTTTTTGGATTATTTTACATGTTATATTGTGAATATTGTTTCTCTTGATTATTTTTGGATTGATTTCTTTGGGATGTTATATATATATATATATATATATATATATATATATATATATATACACACACACACACACACACACACACACACACACACTATGTGCGTGTACCCAGATTCCAAAAATATATCAACCCCTTCACAAGAAGTTTCTTTATTTTTCTCATCTCCTTACAAGCTTTGGAGTTTGTCAATGAGCATTTCACTGCATCTTGCATTGTATATCAGGCCAGTCATTTCTGTCTGCTCCCCTCAACGCAGTTGTGGCGGGCCAAGGGGGTGTGGTCAAGCTGCCACTGCCCACAGGTGGAGCAGGCTCCCATCCCGGGGCCGCTCAGCTGCTGCGGACCCGGCGAATCAACGGAGGGACCAGGAGGTAATAATATTGGGTTTGTTGTCCCCGCAGTCAAGGGCGGTGGCGAACGTGCCGGACACGTCACAGGGGGGCCCCCGGGAACACACCTCCACACCACAGCATTCCACCCCCCAACTCTTCCCCTTCTCTAATACCTCTCTCTCTTACGCTTCTTCCTTGAAGTCTTTACCGGCCGTGTGCACTGTTTATTTAGGCTCCAGGGCGTTCATACGCTCTGATGCATAGCAGTGTCAAATGCTCTGGGAAGAATTCAGTAAGTTGACCTTCCTGTTCTGTCTGATTTGTTCACCCAGTTCACATTTGATGCCAAGTGAGCTGACGCCGTGTGGATTTGACGGCAGAATTAAATGGTAATTCAAGTTAATGCAAATGCAGAATGGTGTGGGTTAAATTTAATCAACGGGTTACTGTCAATTTGGCTTTTTGGTTGCACATGCGAGTCCTGGGGTCAGTTCAGTTCCTAGGTAAAGGAGAATCACCTGCTTGAAATTCACTTACTTCTTACAACTTCTAAATTGTTTCAATAATATCCTTTTGAGGATCTCTATGTGGAATAAGTTAAGATCCAGTATTTTTTCGGCATTTGTTTTGTTCCACAGCAAACCAAAGAAAGATAAAAGAAATGCTGTGGCAGCTTGTGGTGTGTTGTACACACAAGCACAGCCCATTCCAAACTGTATTTTGCCCATGGGCACATTCACAGAACCTTGTGAGGAATTTCATTACGAAGAAGAAGAAGAAGAAGACAAAACTACATCAGTAAATCATTTCACAGTCAGGTGCCAACTGAAGCTATTTCATTATCACAGAAAAAAAAGTTTGCTAAGAAGTCCCCAGGCTGAGCGAGGTATAATAGTTCCTGCAAGACTCCATCGTTTAAATAAAGTACGATCTTATCTTAGTTTATAAAATAAAGAATGCAGAGACGCAGCAGTTGGCCTGCCATGTGTGCACATACGGGAAACAGAAGAGACTCCATCAACTCAGCGATAGCACAGCGCTTTCTTTGGAACCATCAAACACAAAACTCAGTTTGTGGTTTTCCCTTCTGGGTAAGCCCTAAATTGTTTGGGAGATGTATCCCCAGTTGCTTTACTTCCATTTGATACTCCAAAACATCCTGATAAGCAGATTTGAAAAGTCCGCGCCACGTCTTCTGCGGTCACCGTTGCTTTTTTCCCCTGTGCCCAGGGTCACTAGTCTGGTTGTATGGGTGGCTGTCATTGGTCAATGGGCTGAATGACTTAAGCCCCATTGAATAATGTGGGCGTGTCACTATGTGTGGGTACACGAAAAAAGAGCACTGGGGCTGAACTAGAACTCGCAGCCTGATGGTACTCGTATCCTGCGTTTTTCTCGCAACTATTTGGTGGTGCTGTTTCTGGCGGTTTTTACCATAATCCAAAGTCGTCCGTTTCAAGTTAGTTTTTTGACATGAAACAACAGCACAGTTCACATTTCTAATTTTCTCTTTCACCCACTTGCACCAGCCGCCCCTGCTCCCGTGTATCTCTCCAGAGGGGCAAGGACAACGTCGGCATTTTTCTGCTCGCTCTCTGCAGTGTACGGCTTGTTCTCTTCAATGTAACGAACCACGGAATCTGGCAGGAGGTACCTGACGCTCTGGCCCCGCCGCAGCGCCCGGCGCACGTGAGCGGCCGAGATATCGTTGGCCACCCACTCTCGGACGATGTGGATGTTCTTGCGATGCCGCCACAGTGTGTCCGACTGGTGGATGAACTTGTGGGGTTCGCTGCCGCGGCGGGTGATGCACACCAGGCCGTAGCGGCCCACAATCTCAGCGATGTCCTCCTTCTTCCAGAGATGGGGAACCTCAAAGGACTCCAGGACGTCTGCCCCACAAAGCAGCATCAGCCGAGGATTATCTAGGAGGCCGTGGGGGGATGGAGATCAGCTCGCAGATGGGAGTTTTGTTTTCTCACAAGGAAAGCTCTGGGATTTGATCAAATTCTATCCCTTGGAGACGGGTTCAAGTAAGCATCGGTGAAATGAAACGTCGTGTCATGACATGTATGACATGACAATGTAGTTTAATGTGAAAATATGTGCATATTATTCCTTTCGGGCCAGAGTCCTTTCACTTGCATTCGCAACTGTCGTTAGGTGGTGGCGTAAAGACAGTTGACTGTGAAGTGTCATTAGGTGGTGTGAATGGGTGTCACCTTACACAATGCAGAACTGCCTATCTGTGTCGCAGTGTCGTATAACGATGGTATGCGCTCATGACAGGCACTAATCCAATAATACAATGTCAAAAAGGATAATTAGAGAGTAAACAGGACCAGGCATGCCCTTTAAGTCCTCCAAGTCTAAACCCAACCGGTCTTAGCTCTAGCGGCCACTATTGACCGGCCGGCACTGGCCAAGATAAAGGTCAAAGTCTAGTCAGGTGAAGTCTTTCAGGTGCGACAGCGCGACCACACCCAAAAATCCCAAACTGCTGAGGAAAAACCTGTAAAAAGCCCAAAGGGGAAAATGAATCCTTCCTCCTGGCAGGCAATAGGTTTCATGCGGGAACATAAAACATGGCAATGAGGACACCAAAACAAATAAATAAAAATGACTGGGTAGTTCTGGAAATTTAGTAGCGGTAAAACAACAAATACAATTTTGTACAAATTTCACCAAGTGAAGAATTTATACCTCTCTTTTTTAGATACTTCACAGTGTCCACATCGTCCTTTTTCTGCTCTGCTGCTGCCGCTTCCTCATAGTGATGCCTGGGTCAACAAAGACAGATTGTTTTAAAGCTTTCACTTTCGGACTTGAGCTCTTTAGTGACCTCTGTTTATGAAGTCGGGCTTCCCTTAAACACAACATTTAAGAGTTCAGAGTCACTGCTGAGGCCGGCGACAATGACCAAGGTGTCGTGTTTGACTTTGCACAGTTGACTGCACTGTACTCACTCCATAACTTTAGCCGTCTCCACCCACTCAGGCTGGGAGCTCTCCCAGGAATCCACTGTGATCCACTCAGAGTTGGCTGAAGCAAGTCTGGCCATCATCACCCGGTGAAAGGCCTCGATTAAGCCCTTCTTCTTATAACCATCACCCACCGGGGAAATGATTCCCCCCGCCACCTTGTACCGGCCTAAAATACAAATTAAATGTGTTTGTCTGTAGACAGGCAAAAGTAAATAACAGCACAATTGACAGAACGATATATTTCAGCAGCGAGTGCAGACGAAAGAAAAACATTTCATCGTCTAACGTAAATGTGACTGTGATCAACCACATCATGTGTCTATTCATCCAATGTGTGTTTATTCGACCTGTTTCTTCAAGGTCATCCCGGGCAAGTTCAAACATGCGTAGGTGCATGTTGGTGATGGGGTTGAAGGATCCGCAGGCCAGCAGGACCACTTTGATTGGATCCGGAAGCTCCATGCCTCATGCCGGAGTTGACCTTCTATTATATACGTCATATGCAAAAAAACAAAAACAAAAAAAAGCAAACACAATATCTCATTATCACCTCAGGAGTCGTTGCAAAAGCATTTACGAGCGCACTGAGGTGCGACCCCCTGCTATGAGAGTTGCGATCCTGGTTGATTTGACGCGTCGGACAAGCGATGGGAGCCAAGTGTTACAGCGGAAAGGGGAGGCGAGAATGTCTTGTAGCACGATAACGGATGTTTAATCAGCTGGAGAACTTGTTTTTAGAAGCTTCTGTGATCCATCTTTCTCCATTTGCCCTCATTCATTCATAAGTGGGGGCGTGCACCCCTCCCCTGAAAAATCTTCCACTTTAACACAGTCTTAAAAAAACAAAAAATATTTCAGTGCACTGCTGCAAACACGCTTCATCAATTAATGTTTAGCCAATATTGTATTATTAATATTCCCTTGTAGCTATGTCAACTGTTCCAATCCAATGCCTTACAGCCTTGGCATTGAAAGTGATGCAAGATTTGTAAAGAAAGAAAATCACAAGCTTGCTACCCGAGTTGGAGTTTTTATAGTTTCATGTTCTTGTTTGTTTGCAATATAAAACAGCCAAAACTTTGCCCGACGCTCTCTGGGTTCAGTGATCGCGGGTCCGTCTTAACAACTTTTCACACCGGCTACATGACACAAACACTGAACCTCGGTTTTACTGTGTGGGCCAAAATCAATAACACGTGCATAGAAATGTTCATTGATTTGTGCACGGACTCGAGACGCGTGCGTACAAGCCAGATTTGCGGCCGAGTTTGTGAATGAGTATGCTGGCGGCACCGCACACTTAGTATTACGCCTACTATTATTTTGGGACAATTCTCTGTGTGTTTGTGTACATGTACATACTGTATGCGCCTTCTTTGGCATAAACCGACGGAAGCTTCTTTGGCATTTTACCGACAGCGGCGGCTTCTTCTGGGTTTTGCTCACAGCAGCTTCTCGTTCTTCATTGGAGAAGAGTTTTGATGTCACAAAGACATCACACGGCAATGCTGAATGAGGTGCTGCAAATACTATGGGGCAGGGCTTTGAGGGGAATTCCCCAAATGTGATAATGTGTTTCCATGATGAATGCATGGATTCCTCTGTTGCAGTCTACTTTCCCATGGGAAAACCCCACGGCCAAGGTTTTTGGCACAAAAATAATTCCCAACATAGCATGAACCTATACTTTGATCATGACACTAACACTGACTTGTTTGAAGTACTCAGCATAGAAATGGCTAGCTCTACTTCCGACACCGGTCCAGGTGACGGCTTGTTTCAGCGGGACTTACGGGAAGATGAGGACATGGAAACTCAGCATCAGAGAAGCTCATTCGGCAACAGACTGAGACGACCACTGTGCTTGTTGGGAGAAAAATATCCTCCTCGAAGGACCACCAAGTTGTTCAGTTGTAGAAAACCTTTCTTAATTTAATTAACTTAATTACTAAATTTCTGTTGGTTAATTCAAGTATGATAATTACCTTCGTGGTTCTCCACATGTTCGTTGATGGGTTAGAGAGTCAATCAGAAGACGTACCACGAATTTAGGAGTTAAGTCAGATTTATTGTCAAGCAGAATCAAAAAGTATAAGATACAGAGTCTCTGGGTCCGGTCCCTTGTATCCCTGACAGAGCTGTCGAGCAGGGTCAGTTCTCAAAGTCTCAACCCTGATTCTTCTTCCCTGGACCCTTATAGAGTCTATTCTTAGCAAGTGGTCACAAAAGGACATATTGATCACAAAGAACTGACTCCAACCAGAGGCGCACGAACAACATGAACAACATCTACGCAAGCGGAAAAATACAGGAAACAACATGTGTGCGACTGATCACAAAGAACTGTTTCCGACCAGAGGCGCCATATTATTAAAACAATCCCCCTTTTGACCTCATGTGGTCAATCTAAAACAGTAAACAAAATATGTATTAATCAAGGGAAAGAAGGTAAATAAAACATAGAAGTGTCCAACACAGACTGGTCGACAGATCAGATCCTTCAGCTGGACCTTTCTCTACCTAACAGAATCTTACCCTAACACGAGAAATAAAATATAAAACATTGAACTTCCTCCAAGATGACATTTAAAACAAACAAACAATTCTGACAGTGCATGGCTCCAGAAGTGATTGGCAGGGAAAACCCCATTTGTCTTAGCGGGAAAACCTGCCAACATCAGTATTATTGAACGTGCGGATGGCATTCACTCACCTCCTGGACCATTTACAATAAAAGAGCAAACTAAAAGTACAGAGTAATTATTATTATTATTTTTTTTTTTTAGGAGTTGTCTCTCTGGGTGTGATACTGGATCTTGCATCTTTTTAGCTCTTAACCTCATGCGAGGTGTGCTGACTTCGCTGTTTTGATCTTTCTCTCCTGAACCCTGGTCAACTAAATGCGGTCATTGTGGACAAGCAAAGCAACGCATTGTTTAATCAAAAAATACACTTGGACAGTTAACAGTGAACTCTTAGCTGACGCAGAAGACGAGCAGCAGCGCCGCGACATTGAGGACCAGGCCCTCCAGGAAGACGTAGATGACCAGCTCCAGGGACTGCATCAGGTGGTCCACCGCGTCGAAGGAGCAGTTTGCCGCCATGGTGCCTTATCACACTGTTGGCCCCGTGGATACGCCGTGGGGGTCCAATTCAGCCCTGTCTAGGCGAATGCATAGCCCCAGGAGGGACACCACCTGTGTAGGAGGTTTGAAGCAAACAAGACAATTGCAATACATACACACTCCCCGGGGATTATTTCCCCGCGGAGCCTATAGGCCCTTGTCGGGGTGCCTAAAACAACATCCATCTGTGAACAACGTCCTCACCTCCGGGTGGGAGATTTTTTCATTCTGTAAATATCCCCGAATCTTTACATCCTTTTCTACCTGCTTTTCACATGTATGAGGAGGGAGAGGATCCATATGATCCGCCATATTTACTCCGTCCGCCGTGTATGTGATGTGTGGTTGGAGTAGTGTTTGTTCCAATTTTTTGTCGCAGACTAGTCATGGTAAATGCTTTGGATGAGATGAACGACGTGACGCTATGTGTTGTTAGGACCGTTAATGGGTGGCACATAACCATGTGGGCTGTTTTCGTTAATGCTTTTGCTACTGCGGCTGCAAATCGTGTGCATGGCAGTTGGCCTTTTTCTACTGAGTCCAGGTTGGAGCTGTGATACATCAGGACTAGTCTATCTCCCCCTTTTTTCTGAAAAAGGGCAGCATTTGCCACTCCCCCTTTTTCAGAAACATCCAAATAAAACGAAGTGTGTAGTCTGGGACGGCGAGGGCGAGCGAGTGTTAGAAATATCTGGCTGTTAAATGTGGTGTTTAAGTATTGGATTACACTTTAGGTCTGTTCCTAACTTGTTGAAAAATAATCGAGTCACATTGAATTTGAATGTTAGGAATAATTTGTTGTTAAATGTGGTCGTGAGTAATCAAATAGGGCGTACCACTGCAGTTGGTTCTAAGTTTGCAATGAAAGCGTCATGGTAAACAAGATCTTGGGTCGTTTAGGGTGACAAGGTATGGGTCTTTCGGTGGGACGAAGGGGCGAATGGACTGCAACCAGGGTTTCGATTTGGTGTACAGGGAAAGTATTCCCCTTTTTTCGAGCGTCTCTGGGGATACTCTGCCCCAGTATACATCGGCTTTGGGGGTCGGGGTTCGGTTTGAGTGTCCGGCGACAGAATCATCTGAGCTGCCACTGTAAGGTAGTTAGGTCCACACGTCATGACCTTCCCATCCGGGAACTTGATTCTGGTGCCCGATGGGAGACACGTCACTTCCACGCCTCTTTATTTTTATTTTTTAATTTTTTTTTTTTTTTTAAACACAGAATGTCTCTGGTCAGTAACCATGAATGGTAGCTGCGTGGATTCGACAGTCATTGGGAGTAGGGGCTCTGCCAGTCCCTCCTCCGGGGGGGCCCCCTGGGCACCCCTTCTCCTGCCAGCTGGGCTCCTGCTACATCTGGGGAGCCGCCCGTGGGTTGGGGGCTTGGTGCGGTGGTGGTCCCTGCTGCGCTGCAGGGGGTGGTCCTCTGTGGTCTGGGGCTTGGGACTGCCATGGTACCGGGCATTTGCGAGCCCAATGTCCGTTTTCCCCACAGTTGTAACATCCCTGTGGTTGAGGATTGGAAGCAAATCCCCCTCTCCCTTGTCCACCGTATCCCCCATGACCACGTCTGTTCGGATTAAAATTAAATCCCCGTCCCCTTTAATAGTAGGTTGACATAGTAGGTTGGCCGCCGTGGTGGGAGACCCAAGCTCGCCTGTGGGGGAGGAGGACCATATGGGCCTTGGTACATCCGTACTCCTCCTCTCGTGGGATCCCTCCACGTGGGTCCAGTTTAACCCTCCAAGTCAGGCTGAGGAGGTGGGACAGGCATCACAGGAGCCTGTTTACTGGGCTTTACCTTGCCTGCATTGCATTTGGCGTCAGCCTCTTTTAGTTGCATTTTGAGTAGACGCAGCTCTAAGTCCTTTTTATTGCCGTCGTCCTCAGTCTGTTTCTGCTTATGAGAGCGTAATTGATGTGTGACATGTGTTTCCCATTTAGGGAGAGGCTCACTGTTTAATCCTGGGGTGTCGGCTAATTTATCCCACACGGGAGACGGGAGTCCTGCCAATATCGCCTGTTTAAACAGGACTTGATAGCCTCCCACATTGAATGGATTCTGGCCCGTGTGATCTAGCCACAGCTGTTTGGCACGACGTACAAATTCCTCTGGGGACTCATCGGGTTTCGGTGAGAATCGCAACCCTTCACCCTCAACCATTTTTAAAGGAAACTGGGTGCGTAAGGCCAAATTCAATTGTGTTCTGACAACCCCATATTCACTTTCATCGCAGGTGAGAGAAGTCTTTGCTGTTTGTTCTAGGGCGGCGAGCTCGCCTGTGGAACTGGAAGCGGATATAATCGCTCTGAGATCCCCTAACGCCAAGTTTAATCCCATGGTCAGGCTCTCAAACTCTCTGAGCCACGGTGCTGCCCCGTCTCTTAAAGGGGGGAGCTTCTGGAGGAGGAGGTGCATGTCAGTCATCTTCCATGGGCGGTATATGTCGCTTCCCCCTCCTGGTACTGTCATGAGGGGTGCTTGAAATGCAGCGCCCCCTAGGGGATCCTTGTGGGTACTGTGGCGTTCCCTTAATTTCATGTTATGCGCGGTGGCTCTTTTGGCTTTAGACCTCGTGAACATTCCGCCCTGTGGCGGGGGAGAGGTATGTGTAAAATTTCCTGTGAGATGGAGTGAGTGAGTGAGTGAGTGAGTGAGTGAGTGAGTGAGTGTGTGTGTGTGGTGCCACCTCGGTGAGTTGTTCTCGCGTGACGGGGGTCGGGTAAGGGGGGTGCGGCGGGTGACGCGCGTATGGTGTATTGTCCTCCTCATCAGAAGAGTACCTCTGTCTGTACTTTCCCCTTTCTCTTCTCCATTGTCTCCGTTCTATCCTCTAAATCACTTCCCCTATCGCCATATCCATGCCATTCGCTTCGTCTCCTATCTCTGTCCCTCCTTCTCCTCTGCTTCTGTCCAAAAGCCCCGTCACTTAACTCCTCTGTGTCCTCTGACTCCCCACCTTCCCCCTGGGACCTGCCATAATCATTCATAGATCCACACTCCTCGCGCAGTCCTCTGTATGGCGCTCTATGGCGAAGTTTAAAGCTTGCCCTCTACTGTCTGGACTGAGGTTTTCAGTATCTCAAATTGGTCGTGTAGGCCCTCGGCGTGTTCCATCATTTTCCCATTTTGTCCTCAAACTGTCTGGGTCCTAGTTCGCTGCATTCTATGACTCCTCCGTCTATTTTAAATAAAGGTGCCTGAACCGCAGGGTCAGGCGGGGCATATGGTGGGGGGCGCAAGTTGTCAGATGCTTTGGCATATGACGATGTGGCCTCACGGTGTTTGTTATGGGCATCGTTACACGGCAGTTGTAACTCGTGACAGACTGCCATTAATTTTGCCGCATCTTTGTGATCTTTTTTCGCTCGGGCCAAATCATCAACTGCTTGTTTATATACAGCGCAAAATGCCTCGCATAATACTTTCATTTCGGTCTCTTTATCATCGTCCGGGGGTAATATATTTTTGTCCCGTAATTCATTTTTAATGATGTCAATTGGAATTCTCTTTTAGGTCTTTTAATCGGACTGAATCCTCCCATATATAGTCCCTTTATTACTTCCCATTTTTCTCTGAATGTTTCCATGGTCATATTTTACGAACTTACTGATCAAATGTACAAGCATCCTTAAAAAAGGCTCATATATGTTTTATCAACTTTATAAACGTCATGTAAAAGGCTCATATTTTTTATCAAACATCCTTAAAGAAAGGCTCATAATCTTTTACAAAGTCCGTAAACAGGCTCATATTTTTTTTTTTATCACTAGGGGGGCAAGAAATGTTTCTCACCACACATGTATTAACTGCCACAAGTTTGAAAATGTATACACGTGATCAACAGACAATGTATGGTCGCAATTCCCTTATTTGGGGACCTAATCGGCAAGATTCTACAGATTTTTAGGGAAAACTGCGGCCGACTACTAGGGGTTCTATCCCAGTCCAACGAATAGTTTTAATACATGTCCGTCTATTTCACCACCCCACTGTTATCCCATACAGACTTTTCCTTTTATTCCTCGGATGATTCATTCAATAGAAATAATCGCTTTGAGGAATTTCGAGAAAAGGACCCTCCCCACAATATTGGACATAAACATACACACAAAATCTCTCTCAAACACAGAGCCAGCAATCTAATTGACGTGAATTGGGCCTTTAACCCCTAAATGCTTGGCTTTTTTACTAAAAATCTTCCCTATGACAGACTGTCTCATACTTTTTTTTTTTTTACCTAAAATTGAACAGTCACGGGTGACTGAGACTTACCTGTCTCATTTACCTAATTATGACAGTCACCCGTTACCTGTCTTTATTTCCTAAAATGTAATGCGGGGCCTTTCACCCTTAAGCACTTCTTTACTATCCTTTTACCCTTAAATGCATGCTTATACCTAACTGTGCATTACCTAACTATGACAGTCCTGTACAGACTGTCTAAAGGCAAGAGCCGAGAGAGAGAGAGAGAGAGAGAAGGGTAATGGAACAGTTGAGAGGAAGAGAGAAACATAACCCAGTTTCCCGAAAATTTGGCAGTTCCTCTAATTTTATGCCGTTTTTGATTCTGCCTTTTATTTAAAACATCTGTTCCTTATCCAGACATCGATAATTTGATATAGTCAATATACACAGCTTTTGTTAGAGGTTTGTGCTTACCTTGTTTTTATGAGGGCCCTCTCGGCTTCTGGACAGGTCCGGATGTTGTCTAGGGGACTTCCAATATCCCCGTTGACTTTTTGTTTAAAACAAATTGTAATTATGTCAATTGTTGTCGTTTTTGACAATATTATTAATTTGTAGTTACGACCTCTGATTTAAACTCCTTCCCATCACGTCGGGGTCACCAATTGTTGGAGAAAAATATCCTCCTCGAAGCATCACCAAGTTGTTCAGTTGTAGAAAACCTTTCTTAACCTGTTTTAATCAATTACTAAACTTCTGTTGGTTAATTCAAGTATGATAATTACCTTCGAGGTTCTCCGCGTGCTCGTTGATGGGTTGGAGAGTCAATCAGAAGACGTACCACGAATTAAGTAGTCAGATTTATTGTCAAGCAGAACCAAAAAGTATAAGATACAGAGTCTCTGGGTCCAGTCCCTTGTATCCCTGACGGAGCTATCGAGCAGGGTCAGTTCTCAAAGTCTCAATCCCGATTCCTCTTTCCTGGACCCTTATATAGTCTATTCTCAGCAACCGACCAGAGGCGCCATATTATTTCTAACATGCTCCAAGACTGTACAGCTCCTCCTCCGGCTGGTCAATCAATCACTTCACCACAACGTGTAGTGTTGATAAAAATGGTTTATTGTATATTGCCAATTCCATGTCAATCACTTTTACTATTGGTCTTCTAAATACGTTGTTTCTACATTTTTCAACTCTACTTTTACAAAATACGATATCACAGCAACTAGAATAACCTCAATGGTTCACCACAGGATTTCTATTTTCTTAAAAAATATATATATTCCCCCCCCCCCCTCGCAGAAAAGGTTCTCACTAAAGGAAGCACTTGGCAATTTAACTCAATTAAAACTTAACTTACAAATTATACCATCACAACACATTCAAACCAGAGCCACCTTCAGTGACCTTCATCTATGTGATAAGAATAGATAAAGAGAACGCAATCAAACAAATGACAAAAATACAAATATTTCCTAATTTATTGAGAAAATTATCCAACATTGACTGTCGCAAAAGGTATGAACCTTTGCTTTCAGTCACTGTTGTGGCCTCGAGCAGCAATGCCTTGACCCAAACATGTGTGTTAAGTGTTGATCTGAACTTTTTGCCAATTCGTCCTTACAGAACTGCTTCAATCTTGATTGAACTCCTAGCTTGTAGATCTATTTTTTTTGTCCATAGAACATTCTTCCAATAGCCTTCTGGCTCATCTACGTGGTCTTTGGTAAACTTTAGCAGCATTGTTCTCTTGAAGAGTGGTGGCTTCCTCCGTGCCATCCTCCCACGGACACTTCCTTTTCAGTGCTTGCCTGACGGTGGACTCATGAATACCAACATCAGCCAAAAGGTCTGCCGATCCTTGGACTTTCCACTGAAGTTCTTTGTGGATTGGTGGAGCCCAAACTCTTTTGAAATTATTTTGGAACCTTTTCCAACCCGATGAGCATCTACAACTCTATTTCTTAGGTCCTCAGGTCCTATGGTTGAGCCATGCCTTGCTTCCACATACCTGTGTGGTGAAAACAAGACTTTGATAATCGAGACCCACTTTTTTTTGTTTTGTAAATGGGGCAGGCTCACTCAAACTCACTCCTGATTGTCATCCCATTGAATTCAAACCTAACTCTTATTATCCCTTCAAATGAACAAATAATCCTAATAAGGTTTCACATACTTTTTCAGACAAAAATATTTGATGTCGGATTATTTTACTCAATAAATTAATACAAGTATTAATGTTTTTTTGTGTATTTTGTTTAATTGGGTTCTATTTCTTATCTATTTAAGGACTTGGGTGAAGATCTGATCATGCTTTAGGTCACATTTATGCATAAATTCAGAAAATTCTTGGGAGTTCAAACTCTCGAGCACCACTGTATCCTATGGGGTAGCTCGTACTGTGCTGAGCTTCTTCAGCTTGAGGAGGCACTCGTGTATCGCTCCAGAGGAGCTAGGACAATGTCGGCATTTTTCTGCTCGCTCTCTGCAGTGTACAGGTCGTTCTCTTCAATGTAACAAACCACGGAATCTGGCAGGAGGTACCTGACGCTCTGGCCCCGCCGCAGCGCCCGGCGCACGTGAGTGGCCGAAATATCGTTGGCCACCCACTCCCGGACGATGTGGATGTTCTTGCGATGCCGCCACAGTGTGTCTGACTGGTGGATGAACTTGTGGGGTTCAAAGCCGCAGCGGGTGATGCAGACCAGGCCGTAGCGGCCCACAATCTCAGCGATGTCCTCCTTCCTCCAGAGATTGGGAACCTCAAAGGACTCCAGGACGTCTGCCCCACAAAGCAGCATCAGCCGAGGGTTATCTAGGAGGCCGTGGGGGGATGGAGATGAAATGCTTACATTTTTCTTTTGGAGCAAAGACTTTTCACTTGCATTCACAGGTAGGAGTCTTCAGGTGGGGTAAATGAGCTGTCTATCGTTGTTACGGCGTCTTATAACCATAGTCCGCTCTCATGACAAGCACCAATCCAAAACGCAACATAAAAACGGACGACGAGCTCTTCAAAGTTATGGAAAGAATGAAGCAGCAGTTCAAGATCAAGTCAAAGTCAAGATAAAGGTCAAAGTCAAGTCAGGTGAAGTCATTCAGGTCTATTTGAATGGAACTTTATTTCATTTGGAGTTTCGAAGGGCTTGAAAGGCCGGTGTACTGTAACGACAGTTTGATGGCATGCCTAACCCTGTACACCCAAATTGGCTCGGAAAAACAAAACCCCATGGTGGGGAAGGAAAAAAGCTGGAGGATAAAAACAAAAAAAGGAAAAGGATCTTTCTTCTCGGCATGCTATAGGTTCCATGTGGGCAGTTATAAATGGTAATAAGAACACCAAAACAATCAAAGTGAAAACTACTAGGTAGCTATAGTAATCTAGTAGTGGTACACAAAATATACAATTTTTGATCTTTGTTACCTTTCCTTAAGTAATAAGATGAATCCCCAGACGAATTTTCCTCTATGCGTCTCTTTTTTGCATACTTCACAGTGTCTTCATCGTCCTCATTCTGCTCTGCCGCAACCGCTTCCCCGTGGTGATGCCTGGGTGGAGAGAGAAGATTGTTTTATAAGCTTTCACTTCATGACTTCAGAACATGAACAATCTTTAATCACCACACACACACACACACACACACACACACACACACACACACACACACACACACACACACACACACACACACACACACACACACACACACACACACACACACACACACACACACACTTTGGATGGTGGCCGGTGAAATGAGGCCTCTGCATTTAACCCATCCTGGCTTGTCCTTCCTCCGGAGACACAGCCAGGAGCAGTGGGCAGCATTCGTGGACGAGCCCGGGAACCTGGTGATGAGTGTCCATCGCTGGTCAGACAATGATGTGTGCAGGTTTTTGGTGGGGGTCCTTACTGACATTTGGTGGAGGAAACCCCATGTGAGCACGGGGAGAACATGCAAACTCCACACAGAAAGGCTCCTATTTGGGAGATAACCCACCGGAGCACGGTGCCAACAGCGCCCCAGGCGGGAACCCAGGACCTTCTTGCTGTGAGGCAGCAGTGCAATGCACTGCACAACTGTGCCATTCAGAAGCAGGTTAAATAATCAATGAGGATCACAACCGTTCTCGCCGGATGCTAACCCTACATTCTCCAGACATAGTGTCCATATTTACAGATTAGATTAGATTGCACTGTACTCACTCCATAACTTTAGCCGTCTCCACCCACTCAGGCTGGGAGCTCTCCCAGGAATCCACTGTGATCCACTCAGAGTTGGCTGAAGCAAGTCTGGCCATCATCACCCGGTGAAAGGCCTCGATTAAGCCCTTCTTCTTATAACCATCACCCACCGGGGAAATTATTCCCCTCACCACCTTGTACCGGCCTAAAATACAAATTAAATGTGTTTGTTTGCAGACAGGCAAAACTAAATAACAGCACTAAAAGATTCCATAAAGAGCGCAGGAAAACAAAAACATTTGATTGTCTAATGTAAATGTGACTGTGATTAACAACATACGTGTGTATTCATTCAATGCGTGTGTGTGTGTGCGCGTTCATCTGACCTGAATCTTCAAGGTAATCCCGTGCAAGCTCAAACATGCGTAGGTGCATGTTGGTGACGGGGTTGAAGGATCCGCAGGCCAGCAGGACCACTTTGATTGGATCCCCATACTCCATGCCTCATGCCGGAGTTGACCTTCCTCTATGCACAAGAAGCAACACCATAGCCATCACACTACCATCCTGGGAGTCGTTGTCAGAGGAAAACATTCTCTCTGACATTTTGGAGTACAGTTAAGGATAATCACAACCACCGCATACATAAATCTCAGAATTTTGGCGTATGAACATGTAGGCAGGATGTCTGCGGGTTCTTAAAAAAAAAAAGTTGAAATGTAGTAGAGTAAAAGTGTAAAGTCTTTGCACTATATGCACTATATACTTGTAAAATGTATCTGTGCTTACCAGTGGTGTACCACACCGGTCATCGGCCGGTACTCCAGCACAGCGCATAAAAAAACCTACACCCAAGCCAAATTCGCGACAACCCAAAGGTCGCGTCAAAGCCCACGCAACAATCGCTCCCCAACGTCGGAGCCGTCAAGTGTCACCGGCGGCGAAAGGTGTGCGAAGCGCAGGGCAACGCCTGGGTCGCACACACCCCCCGGCGCAATTACCTCAAAATGATCAATTACGGCAGGGAGATTCGAAGTGCGCGCGTTTTGGCGTTGCGTTTCGGCGTGACGAGAAGGTGCAAACCACTCCCATTGCTTTGCCTCGGACCTTGCGCTCATCTCCCGCCGCGACCGGGGAGACGAGCGACTCCCGGGAGATTTCAAAGGCGAAACCCGCCACGAACGAACTCGTGGGCGGGTCTCGCGTCACAAACACCGCCGGTCTGCGCCAGTTCTCCTCCTGTCTGATAATCAACGTCGACTGGTGCCAAAACGTCGTACATCGATTCAATTAAAATGTATATATGTATATATATATATATATATATACTGTGAAACGACGTATACTTCGATCAATGTGGCGCAACAACTGATTACGTAAACGTCGGTGATACTCACGGGCGGCTCCGCTGCGCTCTCGGCCCACGCTCCCGCATGTGATTCGCTTCCGGCATCGCCGCCCCCTGATTGGGCGAGATTGAAATAGCGCCATCCGATTCGCCAGGGCTGAGGCAGACGCCCCCGATTGGGCGGCATCGACCCGGAAGCAGAACCGGGGGACCGCGCCCTCCGGCTGGCGGCAGCGAGCGAGCCGTCGCTGCGGACCCGCTCTTACGACGGTGCGCGTCGTTTTCGCCGCGTGACGGGCGATCGGGGTCTGAATGAGGCTGTGAACTGTTCCGCGGATTCTGCGGCCAAACGAATCGCCCCCCCCCCCCCCGGCTGTTTGTTTTTGTTTTGGTTTTGTTTTTTTTGAGGCGTCGTCGCGTCTCCAGGGGAGAGGTAAGGACGTGTCCTAATCAGCTGTTGTGCGTTCCGAGCCTCTGGGATCCCATCTCTGCGTCCTCGGTCGCCGGCGCTCCGTCCGGGTGACGCGCAGCTCGTTTGCGGATGTTATTAAACGCCAGCGTGTGCACGGGTGTCCTCTTGTCTAAACTACTGCCATTTGCTGGTCGGCTAGCGACGACGACCGGTAGTCAGCACCGGGTTCCCGTCGCCCGACGCGGTCCCCTTTGTGTTGTAACCTGTGGCTCTGCTCGTTCTCTGGAGGTTGGAGGCTCCGCCCGAAAAGATCCGCCTCCTCGAAAGCATGGCTTCTCGGGGGAAATCGGAGACGGGGAAGTTGAGGCAAAACATGGAGGAGCAACTCGACAGACTGATGCAGCAGCTCCAGGACCTGGAGGAGTGCAGGTGCCCATGGCGGAATTGTACTCGGGTCACTTTGCGACTCACACGTTCCCTGCTGTGTTTTGGTTTTGTTTTTGTGTTCACTGTGATCCTTGCTCTCAAGGGAGGAACTCGACCAGGAAGAGTACGAAGAAACCAAGAGAGAAACCCTGGAGCAGCTGAGCGAATTCCACGACTCCTTGAAGAAAATCATGACGGGGGACATGACGCTCGTGGACGAGCTGAGCGGAATGCAGCTGGTACGGACCGGACGCGCTGGTCCACTTGGTCATAAGACCCGTGTGACCTCGGCGCCGATTCAGCGGCTCATGACCGCAAGTAATAGACGCACGACAACAAGTTTGGTAATGCGTGAGGTGATGGGGTTTTAAAAGCTTTCTTGTGTCTTCTCCATCAGGCCATCCAGGCCGCCATCAGCCAAGCATTTAAGACCCCAGAGGTGATCCGGCTGTTTGCCAAGAAGCAGCCGGGACAGCTGAGAACCAGGCTCGCAGAGGTTTGGATAGGTTCATACTCCTTTTTAGCTCCAACCCAAGCTTTAAGTTCCGCCTTTGTTTGTTGTCGTACGCCCGTGGGCCGCATGCCTGACCGTGTGGCGCCTGACGCAGATGGATCGGGACGCCATGGTGGGGAAGCTGTCCAGGGACGTGTACACGCAACAGAAAGTGGAGATCCTGACAGCGCTGAGGAAACTGGGCGAGAAGGTCAGGACCAGTTTCCACCCCCCCGGCCTATAGATCCAGCCACAACTCTGCTCGGTGCTCTCTGGTTTCTGTGATCGTAGCCCTTGTGTTAATGACATGCCATGAACACCAAGGCTCAGTCGGTCAAGTGTTATTTCAAATTTTATTTTCCTTGTTGTGAAGTACAGTGCCATTTCTCGCTCGCTTATACACTGTCAATGTCATCCGCCTGGAACTAGTTGCGTTTTCCAGCCGATGTAGTGACTCACAGTAAATGCTCCTTTCAGGCTGCATTGTTTCCATACTGACAGGCAAATTTAACCTCTAACCAGACTCCTATTCCCATTTGGGCGTGGCGTGTGAGATTGAGGACGGCTGCCTGGGGATCAACTTGGCATTGTTTTGCCCTTCATAGTACATTGAATATTATGCTCGAAATAATCGCTGTTTTTGTTCGGTTATTTCTTTATTTGCAGCTCACTTCAGAAGACGAGGGCTTCCTGGCGGAGAATGCCACGGCTACTCTGAGTCAGTTTGAAAGAGTGACTGCAGATCTCGGTGAGTCGAGTTTAACTGTGTAGCACCTAAAATATTTAAACTGCGCAGTGGTTTGGTTTTCGTGTGTTTTGGTACCCAACTGCCTCTTTTGCCTTCATTTTCAGGGTCGGAAGACAAAATTATGGCTTTAGCGAGCTCCGGAGTGAAGACAAAGACATAGCAGCGCCAGAGCGCTTTCTTTTCGTTTCAAGCACCCATGTCAAGAAAAGTGCCAAATTTGTGATTAATCGACACATTTTTAGGCATTTAAGTATACACTAATAATTTTTAACAGTATTGTTTTATATACAGAATCTTTTGTATAAGTCTTATTTGTGGATATGATTCTAACTTGTATGTGGACTTTTAACTAGTCTACAATTTGGTAATTGCTTGTATTTTAAAATTCAAGTGTTGGTCCAGTTGTTCCTACAAAATATTTTCTTGTGACTCTCGTGCTCGTTTGTGTGTCAGTCTTATGGATTGTAAATTTCTTGTTCTTAGGATGTTGATCAGAGCGTTTCCTTGTCCGCTGAATGTTTGCATTAACCACTCTGTTTTTAAATGTCGAGTGCAGTGGATCTCCTGTTCATCCCTGAAATCATGTCTGTAACCACTTTATAGAACCTTTGAAAAATGTCTTGGTTTAGAGTGAAGTTTTAAACTTTCTGCCCATTGTTTAACTTAAAAGTTTTGAATCACAAGTTTGTCTTTTAAAAGGCTTATTTCTTCCACTACGGCTAAAAAAACTCTGTACCTTATGTAAATCCTGGGTTACTGCAAGATCAGTAAGTGTAGGCGTTTAGTTGTAGATGTTTTACCACTAGGGTGCACAAGCGCACCGATGTTCCACTGCATTTTATGTGTGGCCACAAAATGACAAGAGAAAAGTATTGTACCCCATCTCATCGTCCTTTATTTTGTTTAAGAGCAAGCATCAACTTCACTACAATTTGCCTTTCAATTGGTAGAAAAGTGAGAGCAGCCCCAACAAGCACAAAGGGAACAATCAACACTCCTGAAGACATTGTCACCTTTCGTTTTGAGCAAAGATTTAACGGAAAACCCTCAAAATTAACCCTTTTTTTTTTTTTTTTTCGAGTGGCGTGGACTTGTGAGGCATACCATCAGAGAATCAGCAGTTTAATCACCCCTCTCCCTCCGGTCTCACAACTCCACGTGCAGCGTACACATTAATGTGGTTCATGCAAAATAAATGCCCCTAATGTTTCAGTGTTTCTGCATTGCAGTTCAAAAGGCAGTGACATCCAATTCAATGCAGAGAAAACTAGGGGCTGACAGGAAATGACCCAGAAACTGTGCGATGCCCGAATTTTTCTGACCCTGCACGCCAGGCGGTCAGCGTTCCTTTCAAAGAAATGGCAGATGAAATGTTGACCAAGTGTTTGACAACATGGCATTGTGAGAATTTCGGAGGGAACAAGCTTATATACTGTACTCTGGTTCTTGTGAATTCCATGCTGCCCTCAAAACAAAAAGTCAGCAATCCAGGCAATATTACACTGTTCAAAATCACCTTCCACTATACACATATAGGTAGATTTATACCCACGTATTTGCCTAAAACAATTCAATAATGTACATCTTTTTAGAGGTGGATTCCGTCAACAATATCTATAGAAGAGACAATATGGATCTGTTTTCTCTACACATCAACATGGACACATGACACCTATGTAAAACCTGTTCACTTGTAATAAAACTAGCGGGTGACAGTCATTAAAACAAAATGAAATAAAAGTACATCCCCCAGCTCTGCAAGAACTCTAGCGTTAATAATTGTAATTAAAAATAATTACAAAAAAAAAAAAAAAAAAACGTTGCCACAACTAGAAGAGCTCGGATGTTTGTTTTTTTTTCCCGTTAGTTGTGTTAATTGCGCTGATGGGCAAAAGGCACTCCCAACTTGACCGGTTTGTACCTGGGCCCCACGGGCACCAAGTCATGATGAAGGGGGGAGACTGTTCATCAATTTCCACCGCTGACAAAAGATAAAAATAAATACATCGGACCAAAAAAAAACAAAAACTCCAGACACGTGGTTTGCTCAAAGCCCGGTGAAGGAGGACCTGCGACCAAACTCGCAACGCGGCAGATCGAGACGTTTTCTTTTGCGATCTGAAGATAAGTTGGCATGCGAACGACGAGAGCCTCCGTCCCACATTTTGTTATTCCCAACGCGTCCGGCCCTCTGGCAACAGACGACAAGATGATCCAAAATGCATGTTTGCATGATGAAGGTTGAACACGTTTTACTTGTAACGCGAAAAAGCATTTCATGGAAAAATATACTATGAGCCGTGGAAGTCCGTTTGTAGCTGTTACGAGAGGGATACGCGACACGTTGGACACATCTTCCCAACCAATTGTTTGAGTTTTACACGAAAAAGCAGAAGGAAAAACGAGTTTACCAAATGTAAACAAATACCTCAGAACAACTCTACAGTACAGTTCCATGTACAATAAAATCTAGTGGTCTACTGCAAAAAAAACAAAACATTTCCGGTTTCAGATGAAGATGAAGAAATAAAAATGTGATTCGTTTTTAAGTTTTCCTATCGTTACGTGTGCAAGTGCCCCCCGCCCCCCGCAACGAGAAACGAAACGAGAAGGAGAGACAGCCTTTGTTCTGCAATAAGCCACCGTTCCAAAAACAAATCTCATGTTAATAAAGATTAAATAGCGGTGCCGCAAAAAAAAATCTGTGAAAATATATTTTTTAAATTTTATATATATTGTTAAAGCTAAAGCTACTCTGTCCACTCCAATAAGCTCGGTCGTTAGTTGCTGGGGAGTCTGTGGAATACGGAGGAGGGGGCATTTTAAAGCTCTTCCAGAAGCATCATCTACTGGTTTGAACGCTAGGAGCCACTATCCGTCTGGACAGCTCCACGTCCCCAAATCAAACACTTTATCCGGGCGCCGTTCGACTGAATGGGAAAACCCAAAAAATACAAATAAAATAAAAGGGTCTGTACATACAATGGTGAATCCGTCTGGGGAATGAAATGCGGCGCTGCCACCTGTGCAAGCAAAGCCGGGCCGGGCCGGGCCGGGCGTGTGCGGAGCCCAGAAAAACGAGCAGTCCTGCCGACGCCGGAGCACAACAAACAAAACAAAACAAAAAAAAAACCAAAACCCAAGCGAGAGAAAACAGACACCGTCACGTTGCCGTGGAAACCTCTGCGTACAGTCCCGGGTTTCGCAGCTGGAAGCGGACATCTTTGTACAGTTTATGACAGGAGGGCGTGGCTAAATGTTTTTGCGACATGCTACAGCCTTGGTGACACGGATAGTCTACGTTACGTACTGCGCCGTTTTAGATATTGGACCCCGTGGTTCAGGCCGCCACTAACACACTGACTAATTACACGGTTTATTCATATTTACAAAATCTTTAAAAAGCAACTTATTTCCTCTACACATGTGACTTTTCAAATATTCTCATGCACTAAAAAGGAGAAATCAACAAACTGAGGCCTAGTTGTTCAAAGCATCCGTATCACTCTACAAATGAAAGAAAACTCATGTAAAAAATATTCATGGTTTTTGCCAAATGAAATGAAAAAAACAACAAAAAAAAAAACGACGCGCCCTGAACACATTAAAAAAAGAAGAAGAAGAAAAAAAAAAAGAAATATCCTTCATTTGAAAGCCGTACGTGTGAGGAAAAAACACAAAGTGCAAGGTTGGATTCCTCACATATTTTCCAAACCAAATGTAAAAACGCAGGCCGAGATTTCCTGGAATTAAAATGCAATAAATAAAAAAATAAACAGTAAAAATCAGCAAATCCGGTGATGACTTCACTACACAGAGTACCATCACAAGGATAAACGACAGGAAAAACCCGGACCAGGTTCAGGGTGCGGGGAACTGCCTAGCTTTTTACATCATGGCTCCGCGGAGAGGGATCGGTAAGAGCGAGAGAGAGAGAGAGAGGAGGCGAGCGAGCGAAAGAGAGGGAGAGCGAGAGAGAGAGAGAGAAAAGAGGAGAAGTGTGAGAACGACCCCCATAGTGAGGGCGATTCGAAAACGCTCATGAGTGGGAGTGAGGGGTTATGTGTAGGGTTCTCTTGTATACAGAGCTGTGTGTGTGCGTGTGTGTGTGTGTGTGTGTGTGTGTGTGTGTGTGTGTGTGCGTGCGTGCGCGTGTGTGTGTGCATGTGCGCGTGCGTGCGGTGTCCTAGTAGGTGAGGGTGGAGTCGTCCCACTCCAGCTGCTGCTGTCTGCTCGCCCCCTGCTGGTCCTCGGGCTCGCCGCAGTCCTCCTCCTCGCTGGTCTCCGACTCGGCACTGGTGATGTCGTCCTCTTCCTCGCCGTCCTCGCTCTCCTCCTCCTCCTCCTCCTCCTCCTCGCTGCTGTGCTGGTCCTCGTACGTCTGCGGGGGGGCGGGGGGGGGGGGGGGGCGTCGCAGGGTTATCGGGTGGGGCGGGCAGCCACCACATTTTTTTTTTTCCCCCCATACAGACGTGTACATACATTTTATTTCATTTGATCTATTATTATATATGATTTACATTAGTATTATTTATTTATTGTATTCATTTTGTCTCTTTTTTTTTTTATCTTGCTCTCTCAACTTCTGCTGCTCTAACACCTGAATTTCCCCCCCAGAGATGAATAAAGTTAAAAATAATTATTGAATTACATTTTTTTTTTTTTTAATAACATTGACATACGTTGTTATCAGGGTTTCATTTGAAAAGGACAGTTGCATGATGGGTATTAGCGGTTAGAGCTCCCTAAGAATAACATAATAAATAGCCTATCCCATATACATAACTCTATCCCATATACATAAGCCTCTTTCCTTTATCTATTTTGTACCCCCACCCTGCATTACCCTTGAGTTCTTATTTTATTCTATATATTTTATTTTATTCTGTAGTATTCGACTTACTGCATTACGTTTTAGGAATCAGTTTGTTAGTCAAGTAGAAATTCTCAGGTAGCCATTGTGTTCAGTCTAGAACATATTGTGTGTAATCAACGGGTGCGTTGCATTGACATCTCACTGCATATATGTATGAAAGTATGGGACGAATAAACCTCTTGAATCTAATAAAACATTGAACAGAAGGCGATCAGAGAGTGCCAATAAAGCAAAGCAAACAAAATGCCTTTATAGAGTAGAAAAACAAAATAATTAAAAGGATGAAATTGGTCAAAAACAGGGTAAGCTAATTATTTTCTTCTTTCAATGGAGTCTTGGATTTTGCTATCATGTAATCTATCATTGTTATGTTATGAGTAACATAATAACAACAATACCATGAAATAAGGGGAATGCAGGAAATGCTGAATGTTACATGGAAAAAGAAAATTAGTGAGTCAATAATTACACTGAAATTATACATTATATGAAACAAACGACAGACTAACAGGAGCTGACAGAGATGGCAGAGGATCACAGGAGCTGCCGCCGTGACGCAAGTCAACAGTTTACTCTGCTCTACGTAAAGCCTTTTCCCTTTTATGTTTGTTTTGATGCCGCTTCCTTTGAACAGCGACGGTTCAATATAAAACCGTTGCCTTTTCCAAACCCAGAGCAGAGAACCCTTTTTTTTTTTTTCATGGGCACGTTTACCTCCATGGGGTTGACGGTGATGGTGAGGGCCGAGTCGTCCCAGTCCATCTCGTTCTCCTTCCCGCTCTCCTGGTCCCGCATGGTGCGCTGGTGGGCCGCCCGGATGCGGAACACGCCCAGGATGATCATGAACACCAGGAAGCTGACGCACACCACGATGACAATGGTGGCGGCGCTGGGGACCACTGCGGGGGAAGGGGACCAACGGGGGCGACGGGTTAGAGGCCGGGCTTCGCTGCGACGTGTCACCACCCGCCAGCGCCGAGCTTTGTTTCGTCGCACATTTCGCTCCGTCTCTTTCGAGACACCTTCCTCCCGATCCTCATCATGTCATCGGCCGCACTTGTTGACATGCAGCCGATCGGATCAAAGCGCCACGTCGGGGAGCCACGCCCGCGTCAAGGAGCCACACCCACCCGCCGAGCTGAGCTGGCTTCACGTGGACCGTTTCAATTCGCCCCTGTCGTTTGTCGGTGAGCAAGTTTGTACTGTCATTCAAAGGTCAAAGGTCAGCTAGACCACTCCTTCTCAGAGTCATTATGGATCAAACTATAGAAACATATTATTAGACACGTGTTAATAAAAACATGCTGCTGAATGTTTTATAATGCTGTGTTCAAGGGTTGCAGATGTAAAAAAGTGAGCGCCCATTTATGATTTTCCGGTCTCTAACGTATATTTCTGCTGCCACAGCAAATCCCGACTCCATGCCCAACGGGGTTTAACGGGAATGCAGCTTGAGCCGAGGGACTTTCCTCTATTCAAACGCCGCCTCCCGTCCTGCTGTGACTCTGCCTCGTGCTGCGGGAGGCTTAGTCGTCCTAATAGATTACTGAAAATAAAAAGGTTGTGCCTGCCCAGATGTCACACACACAGTGCCCCGGCGTAATCCCTCGACGTGTGCCTCGGAAAAACAAACCAAAAAAAAAAAAAAAGAGAGGGAAAATAAAGCAGTGTTTGATACTCGTCCCACTTCTGGTTAATTGACGGTAATCATTGGCAATACCAACAAAAAATAATTAATACGCAGATTACTTATTTGCAGATGTGGGTGTGCTGGATTTGAATAATAGATAAGTACAATACTCAAACAACAAGTTCTGTCGTGCGGCATGGGAGCAGTTCCATCTCGCAGAAAGAGAGTTGATTTTATTTTCGCTCAAGTGGCAAAGTCAACCTAAGATTCCATTTGCGTTTGAAATAGCCTTGTTGTCGGGCAGGTATCAGAGGGTAGGCGTGGGGCAGGTTATAAACTAGATCAGCGCTTCTCAAGCTGTGGTCCGTAGGGGGGAAAAAAATTAAGAAAAATTAATTCGACAACGATCTAAAAATAATATTATAATATATTAAAATGAAATTAAAATAAAATCGTAAAATCGCTGCGTAATTTAGTGTTATGGCTTATTATTCTTTCATATTACGTACGATCATTGTGGCTAAATAGTAATCTTGCGTGTCCCCTCCGTGGCTACACCCGATTAGGTAAATAGTGGCGCTTGTGGACGATGTCAGTTTTAAATGGCGCTCCGACGCTCGCCGCAGGTGAAACAAAACGGCTTGCGTCGGGGTAATCTCAAAGGAGAAAGGTGACAGATAATCCAAACGAGGAGGAGTCTCAGGCCAGCCAGACAGGCCGGACCGAACATTAACAAGCAAGAAAACAAAGGTAAAGGGAAAATACGGCCAGGCATACTGAGAACTGGGATTTCCCATACACAGGCACCGTCTCCCCATCAACCCTATTTGTACTCGTTTATTTTCACGGTTTGCATACGAGGGGGTCCGCGAACGGTTCTTGATAACCCTCAGGGGTGCCACGGTACACGGTATGTTGTCGAACCGGAAAAACAAAAAACACTCTGTTCTGGCGCCGATCGCGGGCACGCCATCGCTGCACCGCATCGCCGGTGCCGCGGGAGGGCATTTCGCGGTCCCACGGTACCGACGATGCATGTGCCCGCCCCCCTCAGGACGGTGCTCTAGGCGGCCGCCTATATGGGCTACAGGAAGAGCCGGCCCTGCTAGTTATTTATGGCGGACTACTGTGAAAGCTTTTTTTAACACCGTTTAACTATTTTTATTATTTAAATATAAAGACACCGAAATGTACTGTTACCGTGGCCCCAAAACCGTGATACGCGCCGTGGGCCAACTGTACCGTGGCATCTCGAATAACAATCTAGTGGTCGGCGCAAAGGAAATGTTTGGGAACTGCTGTACTTGATGGTTCCCTCAGGTCAGATCGCAAGCTAAGTGATTAGGGACTGGAATTGAAATCAACCACTACTTTTTTTTTTTTTTTTTTTTTTTTCCCCCAGACAGGTAAGGTACAAGGATTGTCTTGGAATTCTCCCCACAGGTAATTGCAGCAGGTATGCATGAGGGTGGGTGTGAGGGCTCAGTGGCAGGCAAAAATGGCAAACTACATGGGTAAATCTAAACAAGATTAAAATGTTTATGTTGAAATGAAGACGACACTAATGGTGACATCTCTGGCGGTTGTGCAGCTCGCTACCTGAGGCCTGGTGAGCGTTCACCAGGTTGTGGCCGGACAGGTCCACCGAGGCGTGGTGCACGGGGTTGATGAAGTTTGGCTGAATCATGGCGTTGTTAGCGTGCTCCAAGGGGTTGGCGGTGTGGATCACGTTCACCTGGAAACACGCACACGCACACGCGCACACGCACACGCACACACACACACACACACACACACACACACACACACACACACGTCAGCTGTATGGCAGTTTAAGGCTCCCGCTTTGCCTTTTATCCAGATTTTAACACAGAGGAGCTCGTCTACCATTTTAATGACACGTATCTGACTGCCCTAAAACGCCGCAGCCCTGGCTGAATGAATCCACCCGGGTCGTGAAGAGAGACCGTGGGAGAAAGGAACGGAAATGGAAAGAGAGGGGTTTAAGTGTATTTTCATGAGATCTGGAAAGAGGCTACGCACAATTATCAAAGGGCAGTTAAAGAAGCAAGGGCATCTTTCTCCTCTCACCTGATTGAGGTGAGAGAATCCATCTTACTCAGGCCTAACAGAGATGTGTGAGGAGTTTTTAAACTTTTTAGCAAAACAAGCTGAGAATATAAGACAGCAAGTTATCTTCATTCTTTTAGATGTAAGTGCAGCCTCTGATGCTGTAGATCACACCGTTTTAATTGAGCGTCTTAACACCTGGGCTGGCATCAAGGACACTGCAGTTGGCTGGTTTTATTCCTACCTTTGAGAATGAACCTCCGCAGCCTCCATGGGTAACGACTCATCCTCCGCAGCTCAAATGACCAGTGGTGTACCGCAAGGTTCTATTCTAGGCCCTCTTTTACTTTCAATCTGTGTGCTGCCGCGCGGGACTCAACGTCCCTTTTCATTGCCACGCAGACGACACACAGATACACCTTCCCCTGAGACCCGGTCACCCAAACAGCCTCGCTGCTGTTGTCGATTGATGTCTCAATGATGTCAACCGTTGGATGGCGCAGAATCTTCTTCAACTCAATAATTCAAAATCAGGAATCATATTGTTCCCTCCCCCAAATACCACCAGTCAAATTGAGGGCGGACTTGGCGCCCTGTCCGCAAATGGGAAGTCTGTTGCCAGAAACTTTGGAGTACTGTTCGACTGTGACCTAAACTTTGAACAACTAATTAAAAAAAATGTCCAGTCCTGCTTCCTTCATCTGAGAGCCATTTCAAGAATCAAACCAATACTATCGCACAGCGACCGGGAAAAAGTCAACCACGCCCAAATTTTCTCATGGCTAGACGACTGTAACCCCCTCCTTTCTGGCATCGACCAAAAGTCACTCTCCCGCCTCTGACGAGTTCAGAGCGCGGCAGCTCTGCTTCTCACCGCTTCCAAAAGACGACACCACATCACCCCAATCCTGGCTTCTCTCCATCGGCTCCCTGTTCTGTTCACAATCCATTTTAAGATTTCACTGATCACTTTTAAAGCATGTCCGGGTCTGACTCCAAGCTTTATAAAAGATATGTTGACCCCATATGAGCCGGTGCTCAGCCTCAGCTCCTCAGGCGGGCGGGGCCCTCCTGTCTGTTCCAAAGTCTAGACTTAAAACTAAAGGCGACCGCGCCTTTTCTGTCAGGGCCCCTCGACTTTGGAACGACCTGCCTGAGGAGATACGGCTAGCTGAGTCAGTGACTTATTTTAAGTCATTAATTAAAACCCGTTTTTATAGATCTGCCTTTATTTTCTTATTTATTCATCTATCCATCTATCTATCTATTTACTTGTTTATTTATTGCCTCTTTATCCGCTTTTACAATTTAATGAATGAATTCAATTCCTGTTTATTGATGTTCCTTTGCCTTTTAAATTCATGATCTGAACACTCTGCTTTTATTTCATCCATCAAAGCACTTTGTAAACTGTTTTTTGAAAGGTGCTATTTAAATAAAGCTATTATTATTATTATTATTTTATTTATTTTTATAAATAGTCTTTGGGTATTAAACATCAGCTTCTTTCCATCACATGCTAAATCTCCTCCTCGGTTATTTGATGGTATCTTCTACGGCCTTTGTAAGGGAGCGTGGGGTCGTACCTCGACCTTGAAGTCGTTGCTGATGTAGCGGCCGTTGAGCTCCGAGCAGACCAGTTTGAACTTCCTGTCGAAGAGCGCCTCTGTGTGCCAGTTCTTGTAGTGGATCAGGTGCAGGACCTGCTCGTAGTGGGCCATGGTGTTCACGCCTGGTGAGCAGAACGGAGAACGGAGCAATGTTACCTTGGATTTCTATTATTCAAATATTTAGACTACGAGTGTGATGAAATAGTACTATGTGTGTGTGTGTTTTTCTCTTGTGTACAGTTCACACCACTATGCTGGGCAACCCATTGCTCATTTTCCACCAAATTCTGTAAAATGATCTCGACTTACCTTTCCTAATTACATTTGCTAGTTTTTTTTATATTTCTTAGTCACTGCAACGTTTTGCTGCTATACTGTATATCTGCCCTGTTGAGAATTGACGCAGGGCACAGTGATACAGTATAAGAATTTCAGCACTAACATGACACTTACTCCTGGGCCACACCCGAAGCGACATCGTCAGCGTCGAGTCAGCAACACCAAAGCGTCGCGTCATTTGACGATTCCTGAATTTCTTCCGGGTGCGTCTTCATTGCGTCTGCAATGCGTTCGCGTAGACAGCATTCTCGAGACTTTAAACTTTGCATTTGGAGTCTGTGTGTTAATCGACCTAGTTGGATTAGTATGTGAGTTTAGCGTTTGTTTATATTTCACACATCAGCTTCTGGCTTGAACACGACGCATTTTTATCGCTTGAATAAACAAATACAACGCGCTTTATCGCTGGGATGAATAATAATCTTTAAATTCCTAGCGCCTATTGACAAGAGGAATCCAGTACCAGTTCTTCCCCGTGGGTCCAAAGGAGAAGGCAGGGACGGCAGTGGTGGGTTTTGTCCCAAGTAGAATATTAAGTCTATTCCTAGACGTGATATTTGCTTTCGTGCTGGAGTGATAATATTTTTAATTTAGTGAGGTTTGATTTGTTGTGGGGGAAAATGTATTAGATCGTGAGTAATCCAGCCAGGCTTGCTGGCTGGATTACAATATTGTCACTAAATACATCTTTTGAATGGACCTCTTTGGGAACGCCCCAGTTTACGCTTTGCCCCGGTAAAAGTAGAGCCGAGTCCTAAAAAAAAAAACGCGAGGGGGATTAGGAGCCTCGCGTCCTGCCGCTCTTGTGACGCTGACGCTTCTGCTTGGTGTGACCTTCCACATTGATCAACATGGCAGCGTATCTGAAGCGTTGCCGTGTTGCTTCTGGTGTGGCCCAGGGGTTCAAATGTTGAGATTATAGCGTAAAAAAAACAAACATTTGATTGATTTATTTACCGTTGTTATAGTTCTCATATCCGTCATTCGTCCCGATTTAAAGGCATTTCCTTGCTATTGTATGTCTGTGCATCTTGAAAATAAAAAGAAATATAAAGTCATAAGAAATGCGAGCTTGTACCGGTGATGACGAGGCCCACGTTGGAGGAGCTCATCTCCAGGCCGCGCTGCTGGAGCTGGGCCAGGTCCAGCTCCAGGCTCTCGTGCTCCCCGTCCAGCTCGTCGCCCACGGCGCTCACCTCGCACGTGTCCAGGTTGTGCATGATCTCCTCCGACACCACGGTCTCTTGGACTGCACAGACCAAGGGGACGTTTCAATCAAGTCACGAGTCCATCGATGCCCATCACGGCAGTAAGATGGGAGCTTTTGTTGAGCGATTCCAGACAACTGCTGTCGGGCTGGGCATCATTAAACAACCTTTACTACCGTTTCCGATACCCAAGCCTTAACTCGAGGTTCTTAAAATATCATTCTGGAAATACTAAGAAAAAGGTAACATACCACTTTAAAGTGGTAATCCATAAGAACGTCTGAGTCGAATGTCCCAGAATTCCATTTTAAACTGCAACATCACTTTTTAGTTTTTTGTTTTTTGTTTCCCTTCTCTGATCGTTTTGTTTGCATTCTTGCCGGGAAAGGCGGACCCCGCCACCAAGAACAGAAACATCATGTGGGAGATTACATCGGTAAATACATTGAATGGCTGTTTCTTAAGTCAAATCAAATATGGGATTTTTTTGAACAACATAATTTTACGGATTATCAATTTAAAATCAAAACATTCCAGTTTCACCTTTAAAAATCCCTCTTAACAAAAATAATATAACAAGATGCATTTACTTCTCCTTAAGCCAATGACATTTGTAATGGAATCTGAATGATTTTATGCCAGTCGATAGTATGGATGCAATTTGGTCAATACCATAAAAAACAGCATTGAATTTGGACACCCAGTCCTACTCTGGAAGCATATAAATAATACAAACATAAACATATAAACTACTTAGCACACTGATAGCGCTGTCTGGGTCAGCATGTAATGCGTCTAACGGGTAGAATGATTTTTAATGGTGAGATTTAATTCCATTTTTACATTTTGACACCGTGCAAACAAAGGTCGACCATACGCAGGTCCACCTCCTCCGTCAGCAGTTCAGCTTCTCGTGGCTGCTCCGTCAGCTCATTAGTGTAATGTAGTGCGAGGTGCAGCATGGTCGTAGGTAATAGCACCAGATCTGTGTAAATCCCCTTGTTCCATATGGTCTGTTGTTCTCCAGCGCGCGTTGGATGTCCTGCTCTCTATATCTGCCCCTACCCGGTCCTCTTTTTTTATTCTCCTCCCTCCCTCTCTGCTGACAATCAGGCCTAGCAGATGGTGTCGCTGGTCGAACTGCCCCCCTCTCACAAAGATGCAGTAAACAACTAACCCCCCCCCCCCCCCCCCCCCCCCCCCGCCCCCTCCCCAGCGACACCCCCCCCCCGCCCCCTCCCCTTCTCTCATTTTCCAATCCCTTCCTTCTCCGGCCTTAATCCTTTGTGTCACCAGCTTTATCTCCGCGCTATCCTCATCGTGGGTGAAGAAGCCTTTCCACGTCCACAGATTCAGCCGAGGCCGTGGACGGATCATCGATCATGGCAAATCAAACCGCCTCGGAGAGCCAACGCTAAGACGATTAGGTGTGTCGCAGCGGCAGAGTCAGGACCCGACGCGCACCTCAGATGGCGGCTCGTAAATCACCTTTGTGAGCCATGAACGAAGAGGTCAGATTGAGTTCTCTACAGGTCACGTGGTTACTCTCGTCTGTACTACAGTACTCGGTCCGTGTGTTCGGGTGAAACTGGTTTGAATAACAAATCGTCAGCATTAAAATACATTTAAAAAACAGTAATATCATCAATTTTGATAGCTCACTGGAAATTAATATAAGGTAGGGTATAGTAATAAGATAATAAGATAAGGGTAATAAATTGAAATAATTATACAAATACAGTTTTGTATAATTATTTCAATATTCCTACCTTATCTTGTGCCATATCTGATACAGACTAGGAATGCCACAATCATGACATCTTAGTTTATGATTAACTGTCACAAAAAAAATTGTGATTAATCCTCAACCCAGCTGATGGAAACTCACCTAATTCACATGATATTCATGGCTTTTCTAACTTAAAAATCCTCCTTAAATTTCGATGGAAATTATTTGGATGATGGTGCCATCCACTGTGTGCGTTATTCTCACCTGTCGGGTCGTCCTCCGCTCCCTCGGTGGCCTCGGGCTCGGCGTCGGCCTCCACCTCGCGGGTGATGGTGCTGACGATGCGCAGCTCGGGGAACAGCGTCACTCCTTCCTGGCTCTCGAACTCGGCGGCTCCGCGGGCGAAGTGGTCGATGCCGCTAAGGCTGATTTTGGGCTCCTCGGGCTGCAGCACCATCACGTAGCCCTCGGCGTCGGGCACCGTGACGCATGTCTCCTCGTTGAAGCACCTGGAGGGAGGGGAGGAGGACGTTAGGACTATAATATACTCTTCACAACAATGGGTGTTGAGCTAAATCACTGAGTTCCCTTCAACCCTGAGTAGAACCTCTCCACCACAGAAAACTCAGAAAAGTCTGACCTCCTACTTGGACGAGTGGACTCCCTCCACACAATCCCCATTGTAGTGAACACCTTTCTGACGCTTAACTCAGTAGCTAAAACCCGCCCGGATGAGTTCAGATAAAAAAAATTGTTATTTAAATTTGTGCCAAGTGACTTACTTGACGGTGGTGGAGACACGGAGGTGTCTGATTCCGGGGGTTGGGAACTGACGGGAATTCAGGTAGGAGATGTGCTGCATGACTTTATCGAAGGCGTCAATGTCGTCACCCTCCACGGACAGAGACGACTGATTGGGGTTGAACTCCACCTGAGAGGGTGAAACAAGTTGTTATGGGGAGTGTGATTTAAGGGGCGATTTTTATAGCGCAGGGGCTGGTAATAATTCGGGGTCTCAAACCGAAAAAAACGTGAGCATGGCAGCATACCAGCTGACTCCGCTGGTAATGCATTAAACCACCATTTTAAACCGTATCCTTCTTGTTCTTGTTTCAGGAACAGACTCCACGACCACATCCTGTTGCCTGGTCATTTTAAATGCTTCTGCCTGTTTGCTTAGAAATGAGGTGCAATAACATAATAATTATTGCATAATAATAATGCATATTTTAATCGTATTCCTCAGAAAGAAGCACCGTTTACATTTTGACAGTGGCCTCAGCAGATAAAGATACTTTTTTGTCTTTGTTTGTAGTGTATGTTGTAAAGCACAAATTATAACCTTATCAAGGACCCTCGCTTTGAAACGATTTAGGCCACAGAATCTTTTTGACAAGATTTTGTCTCTGGCACCCTAATCTGAGAGGTTTTATATTATTAGATATGATTGAGTCCAAACCACCATACCTGTCTATACTACAGTTAGGGAGGGAGAAAACTAAACAACTTACCATTGTACATTCTCTATTGGAGCCAACATCTTGTAAATTAAATAATGGTGAAGTTGAACTATTATGAATGTTCTGATAGGTGTATTGTAACAAGGCAACCAATCATATCCTACTGCAGCCTATTGCCATTCTGACACATTCTACATGTGTGTGAAGGCAGCAGAAGACAGATTCTCTGTCTGAAACCCAAGTTTCTCAAATGTCAAGCAACCACTTATAAATACATTTTGATATTATGAATTTATTCAAGTGTGTAAATCTATAGTTGGTCTTCCTGCTGTCCTATACCAAATGATACCCTCGTTATGTGCCTGTATGTATAAAAGAATTACAGTTAATACATTTCAAAACCTTTAGGACTCATTTTAACAACATTTCAGACTGATTTTGCAGTAGGCTCAGGGTTTTATAAAAGCCAGAAATGTTGATTGATGCAGAAGAACTTCATCAATTTTTACCATAGGACATACAGTATATGGATAAATAAAATCAGATGTTATGTATATATTGAATTAAAGATCTCAGAAATTCAAATTCAAGACTATTCAACTATTTGACTTTAAGGCCCTTTGAGTCATTTTAAGGACATTTTGGGTTTGACCCTTGACCTCCTCACCTTGATAGTGGAAGCCACCTCCTCAGGCAGCTGCACGTCCAGGCCTTCCTTGCAGGTGTACAGACAGTCGATCACCTTCTTGTTCTCCAGCTTGCCGGAACGGATCATCAGCCCGGCCAGATTCCCCCGGAAGAACTGAGCCATGCGGGCGTTGCCGCCTGGGTCGGCCACAACGGAGAGGTGAAAGAAAAACATCCAGTCAGTCAAGTGCGCAGTCTACGGGCTTGACCTTTTCCGAGCTGGGGAGCATGCCGACTCAATTTGGAAAGCCGATGTGACTGGAGCTCATGCATGTTAGAATGTGTTCCCTTACAAGGGGAAAGAGACACACAATGGGAGGATGGATGAGCTGATGCGTAGCTCTGGCCCCATGCAACATCTGCAAAAACATAATGGGCCGATGCTTTACTGTGGAAAGAGAATGAATAAAGTAATGGACAGACAGCCAAACTGATGGAAGATGAAAGGCTTAAAATGATGCCGTGGGGAAGTCAGTCCTTTCTGTTTAAACTCTTTATTTATTTAACTGTAGAATGTATAGGATGTACCTGGACGATTGCTTTCTCGCTATATTTTGCAAAACATACATATTTCAATCGTCAGAAATTCCGGGACTTTTTGAATTAACTGCTCATCTAATCGGCTTCGTACCATGACAATTCAACACGACTTGTCATTTCCTGATTGCAAAGATTGCAAGATCACCCCCGCTGAGTGCAAGGTGAAAGAGTTCGCTGTGTCCGCCTGATAAAGCATGACGAAGCAGATATCTGCGTCACTGCAGAGGCAGTTACAGACCTGGCCTACCGCATCTCAAGGTCACACAGACACGCAGCTTACGGCGTGTGTGTGTGTGTGTGTGTGTGTGTGTGTGTGTGTCCGTGTGTGTGTGTGGACTGTTATCTGATACGGAGCTTGCGCTTCTGATACCAAGGTCCCGCTCTGGAAAAAAAGCGTATAAGAGTACAGCCAAAGTACTGCACTACTCCTGTTGGGTTTTCAATTATGTCTGATCTTGTCTTGTGTCAGCTAGCGAAAAACAACAGCTGCCTGGCTGGTAAAACCGGGAATAAACGGCACTCGTGCAAATGGGAAATAAATAAAAAATGGCATATAAAATGGTGATGAGAAAGCAAGAATGAGGCAAGCAGCAATTAAAAACCACATCAACTGTCTCATCCGTATCATGCCATTTTCACAAGTCCTTGCACGGCTAGAATGGGTCGAAAGTCGTTGTAGTTCTCGCAAAATGGTGTGACGATGCAGTTAGGGTAGGTGGAACATGACGGATATAGTCAAGGAATAAGGGAAGGAAATGAGCAACCTGCAGCGGGCTCAGAGACTGTCTCAGTTTCATTGTCATGTCCTGAGTTGTCTGTGAGGGACAGAGACAAAAGAGCAGGGAAAGAGGGGGAGGACGGTTGAGGACCTGAAGGACAGATTGAGATGCAGTCATAGTGCATCATCGCAGAATCTAGCAAGGGGAGAGTTAATACTGTAGCAGCTAGAACAGTGATTCTCAGCCTTTTTCATATCGAGGCCCCTCAATTTCATACAAATTTGGAAACAGAACTGGAGACGCACCGATTGCAAATCCGATTGCAAAAGTCTGAATTGCCGAGTCCGAGTTTGGCCGATTCCGGTTTTCATTCAACTGCACGTTCATAATAAACCATGAACTATTAAATAACGTTTACCTTGCCGTTCGACCATTTTAAATTTATTTCCGTGATCGGAGAAATCTAATTTTATTCTTATTTGGTCTCACTGGGTCTATCTGCTGTACGTCAACGACAAACACATCCCGTGATCTGATCATGCTGCACATTACGGACTAACGCTGAAATTTTCAGTTAGAACAATAGTGAGAATGCTGATTTTGACACTGTATATTATTGTTCATTATTCACTATGGAACAATAATAAATAGGGGTTTCATGATTCTCCAAATCCACTATTTGATTCGATTTACCATTTTAAGGTCTCGATTCGATTCTCAAATTAAACATATGTTTTTGTCTTTTTCCCGCACTGATGGTTATGCCATTGTTAGGCTATCAAGTCTTGATTTTTAAAGAAAAACACTTGTTTCTCAATGAGTTACTTTGAGTCCAGTCACATTAAATCATTAAAAATAATGTTGGTTTTTTTGTAGTTGAATAAATATAAACAACATATATCATATAATTTCATAGATAAAATAAATGCTTGGGGGCCGTGAGAGCTGGTTCATTTCATTGGGCCAGATCATCCGGCTCGCTGCAATCAGAAACTTTTCAACACATGGTAAGTACCTGTCTCTCCTCCTCCAAGTCTGTGTCTGCTGTGTACGTTCTTCTCTAATCAGACTTTCCCCCCGTATTCTACTCATCATATCACAGCACCATGTTGCGTTTTACATTATTATCTTATCTTGATTGATTTATTTTTTATTATATTGAATCGGAGCACACTTTTTCTTCAAATTATTGAAGAAAGCACAAGCTCCACTCACTTCGATTGATTTTCGATTTTGAAATCAGAATTGATACAACCCTAATAATAGAACATGAAACTGTCCCTGAGTTCCAATAAAATAAAATAGAACATAAAATTGTCACTGAGTTCCAATAAAATAGAAGATGGGACTGTCACCAAGTGTCAGTATAATGCAACCTGTAATGCTCACTGAGTTTTAGTAGGACACAACATAACTAACATGGAAATGTCCAGTTCCAACTTCAAATGAAAGTCTCTTTCACTTTTAAGTGCAAATACTTTCTATTATATGTTTATGGTGCTTGCCATTCCAAAGTAAATTCCAATCATTGCAAAACAAAAGTTAATAATAATAAATGGCTGACTCTTCTGACTCTCATTCACTCGAAGTCGTCCTTCGCTCACGGCGCATTAAACCAACTGAATCAAATCCAACGACTTCTTTTACTGAGTGAAGAGAAGAAGCTTCAAGAACAAAGTCTCAAAAAAAGAATTAAAACCTTTGATCACAAGCTCGTGCACTAGGAACAACCAGAGCAGATGCTCCGCTGCAGTGACAGCGATAGATACGCAGTCTGCACAATGTTGGAATATTGTCAGGCAATAGATAAATGATCGATCTAATCTTCTTTGTTTACCTTGAAGTGCCTCCAAACAGCCGACATTTTCTTTCTTTCACTTTCTTTTTTTAGCGTCAACTACGTTACATTACGTCGGTATAGGGTTCGACATTTTTACGAGTAGGAGTACATGAGCACGAGCATGAGCAGCATGAGTATCAGGCGTGTAACTCTGACCAGCACAGAATCGGATATATCTGACACTGATCTGGCCGTTCAAACTGAAAACCGGCAGATTTAGTCCAGACTTTCATACCTGTCTATACTCTAGTTAGGGGTATGACGGTGAAACTCTGGTCGAAACAGTCGTCATTGTACATTCTCTAACGGTGCCATCATACACCATTATTTCATTTACAATGAAATAATGGTGAAGTTTATCTATGAATCATTTTATTAGGGACCCCAATATTGGAACGCATGTTGAGAACCACTGAGCTAGAAAATACATGCACATCGACTAATAAGAAACAAAAGGTTTTTAAAAAAAAAAGGGTTTGAAGTGTGATTACCTACATTTTAGCATGAATTATCAGCATCCCAAAAAGTTATAGAAACCTTGGAGGAGGCATTTCGGTAGGATACACTTCTCGTGAATTATGGTGCTTTTCCACCACTGGGGCAGTGCCTGAACCAGTGTATTTTTTACTTTTCCCATTGCCACTAAGTCGTGCTGTGCCGAAGTGCCCGTGCCGATTTTAGCCCCATGCCTGGCCTAGTACAAGCGCACCAAACGGGCCACATGGGAGATAAGCGATTGGTCAATCCCAATTGTCACAAAATCACCATCCCAGGTTCCTCTTTCAGCGGGTTTTTCTCTTTCGGCCTTCCGCCTTGCGCTCTGAGGCAATTTCTTCCGCTTTCTTCCTGCATTCCTTGAAATAACTCACATTAATACAAAACCAAATGTCAACGAAGAAGTAATCTTAAAGCCTCAGGTTCCTCCATCGTTGCCATCGCTTGTTGATGTTATGTTGCATCACCGCTGTGTCCCGCGAGAACGTACGTCACCCGGCCGTGTTCTTCAGACGCTTCAGATTCAAATTCTAAGATTCCTGCTACCCTTCACGGCTGAAAAATGACACAGGGGACTGGGCTTGGCGGATTGCGATACTTGCCGCGTTTCGCCACTTTACGCAATGGAAAAGCACCATTAGACATCTCTGTAATTCATCATATTCTCTGATCAACAGATTGGGCCACTCGAAGGATGTTTCGGCTTGTATTTGCGGCAGCATGGGGGTGGATTTACCTTGCCAACAGGCGCCGATGGTGAGCTGAGTGTCGATCTTGGTGGCGTGCAGGGGGTAGTCCTCCGTCACCAGAAAGGGCTCGTACGTGGTCCCGTCCACGAAAAGAGACACAGTGGGAAACTCAACGTTGACCACGTAGTGATGCCACTCTTTGTCACACACCTGGGGGTGGGGGGTGGTCCCAGAGTACTTGTCAATGCACAACATCACAGCAAGTTTCACGGTCGCAATGAGATTCTTAGTCAATGTGTCCATTCTCAACAGCGCAGAGAAATACTGCAAAACCAGTTAGATAACTGATCACAACCCAGTTGAAGTGATCTAATGTAATTGAAAAACAATATCGAACATTACAAGAAAATCAATGAATAAATTGGAAGATTCCTAATGACAATTTAATAATAAGGACTCCTGTGAACATCGCACTGTTTTATGACGTCCCCGGCAGTTTGGGCCTCCACTAAGCTGGTGGGTATTGACCGACCTGGTCCAGTTTCCAGTGGAATTCGGCTGGTTTGTAGTTCTCCGCCTCCGATGGGTCCTGGCGGAGCAGCAGAATCAGTCTGCAGTTGTGAACGTAGAGCGAGTAGTGGTGCCTGTTCATGTCTGCCGAGAGAATGAGAGAGGAGATCAAGGTCATGTAAAATGCTAAAAATGTCTTATGTATGTGCAGTATATATCCACACACACACACTTTGACATGGCTTTATACTCTAACCTGAACAAGGCAACATAAAAAACACAGCACTAAATGACACTACATGATTACACGGTCAGGAGCCTGAGGAGTACAAAACAGCGTGTGCACAGCATATGCACAGTGTCTTTCTTAGTTTTTTGTTATGGTGAGACGACTGTCACTTGTCAAAAGCCCCGTTTTTTTATCTATGACATTCGTTTTTGCCTGCACACGCTCCAGAGAATTCCTGCATTTGCAGTGAACTGTGACTAAGGATGTGCAGCACATGGATTTTATGGATATCAATGCCAAGTCTGACTCCTCTTAGCGATTCTATTTATTCTATTTATATACTGTATCTGGTAACACGGCACTAGATTCGCTTACTTCATATACAAACGCCTGCAAAGGTGAAAAAACAGTGGAAAAAACAGCTGCATGTGTTTGGTAGTTTTAAATCATTTACCAATTTTATTTCAGTTTGGCTTATGGAATGACAGGTCTGGCAGTGACATGACTATTATTTTCGGGTCTACAATAGGATGTTTCACCTGAACACGCTCTATTAGAGAACCTCAAACAGCCCTAGAAGTTTTACCAATAATTTAATATTAAAGCCCATCTAAGTCACATCCACTCAACCTTAAGATTAGCTTGACTTCAGTACAGTATATCTAAAATCACACAGCAAGCAAATGCCAAAAGGATATATTTTGATGCATTTGATTTGTCCTCTGTAATTCTAACCCCAAATAAAAATAAGGGAAAACTGCTATCAGGAGGTCAAAGATGGAGCTGAAGTCAGGTTTATGGATGGAAGGGCACAAGCAGCCTGACATAATCCCTCTTATATAAGTGGTGGTGGAGCGGCTGATAACACCCCTCCTTCTCCCCCCAGTCATCACATGAAAGTGATTGGAGCTTTTCCGTCAATAAGATCTGGAAGCTTTTGGCCAGACGCTAAAATTGAGGGCCGGCGACAAAGAAGGGAGAAGGTCAGCGATAAGATTTAAAATCCTTCTATGTCTTCTACATCCATCTAACAGGAGCTCGGTTCTGATATGTAACCCAGTGTTTTCGCCAGCCGAGTACTCACTGGCTGTAGCCTGAAGGTGCACAACGTAAAAAAAAAAAGGGGAAAGAAATGGTTTATTTTCAGAAGCCGTATGTGCTGCCATAATGAGCTAAAATGTCCCTTGTGTACGACTTCAACTTTGTTGCCCAACAGATAAACTGACTTTCATCCCGACAGAAATAGGACAGAGTGACGGCTTGTGTCGACACTGCAGCAGATTTCAAGCCAGTCACTCTCTGCCTGGCTGTATGATGTTGCAAACAGAGTTTGTGATGCCATGTGATGCGGAACGGAGCCCTCTCATACTTTTCAATCCTGACAGAGAGCGGAATAATTGGAAGGGGTTCATCCAGTTTGCGGTGAAGTCCATCAAGTTCTTAAAGAAAGACAAGGAGAAACGTGAGTTCACTTCCAATTGGAGGCTCACTCTCCAGCCTTCATCGGGACACGGCGGTTTTATCACGGTCATTGTACATCAAAACTGATAGCATTGAACATAGAAGAGGGGTTCTCAACTGGTGGGCCTCGGTCCAAACCTGGGTCGCACAGTCGTTTCAAGAGGACCGAAGAGCATTTACTTAAATAGGGCGAATAATCTAAATCAAAATATATATATATATATATATATATATATATATATATATATATATATAGAGAGAGAGAGAGAGAGAGAGAGAGAGAGAGAGAGAGAGAGAGAAAGAGAGAGAGATTTTTTTATCCATGTGTTTTTTTAAATGAAGTACAACCTTCAGTACAGTCTGCTCTCTTTCTTTCCTTCTTTCTCCTTGTTTTCTCGTTACCTGTTTTGTCGGAGTTGCAAAGGACGGTCTCCTTCTCGTGGGCCCCGGGGCCGTGCCTCATCCAGACGGAGACGGTGAACGGCTCCTTCAGGGTGGTGGTCACCACGCCCTCGGGAACCTTGATGGCCTGCGTGCCGTTGAACTCAAACACCTGGTCGCTGTCGTGGCCGTTATCCGTGGGAAGGCCCACCGTCCAGTTGGCGGAGCTGCTGGGTGCGGGCAGCAGCTCCACGGTGCCGGTGGTGGCACCTGAAGCACGGGTAAGGAGAGAGAGAGAGAGCGAGAGAGAGAGTAAATACTAGGCTGTATAGTGAAGAATCAATAGGCTATGCATCATCATGAATCACGGTGTATTATATGAAATCCTAATTGTTTTAAATTCTGCCGTTTGCTTTAATTTCGCTATTTTAGTTTTTCAATCAGCACAATTTATGTATGAAGAGCGCTATATAAATACATGTATTGTCATTATCAGTATTTTTACAGTCGTTTAACACTGCAATAATACTCCAATACTGTAATATTACAGTAAAACACTTTCCTAACTTTGTTGGTACATAAATAAAATATGCTGTGCTTTTGAGAACCAATACAGCATTGCAAAAAGAAGAATCCCGATTCTCAAAGGTGTATACACATATTTTTATTCACACCTAATAGATACAGAAAAAGCATCTAATTAAGGGTGAGATGGTTCGCTTCACTCTGCAAGTGACTTTATCACACTGGACAACCAAATGTTCAGTTCAGTTCCACAAACAATAATTATTCAAGTCCTCCATTCGATAAATTGCACTCGCTGGGCACGGCGATCAGTTGACGTAGAGTTGTCTTACCGCACAGCTTGTGCAGAGACTTCTCAGAGTAGGTGTCTCTGTCGCAGCCCTTCCCAATATGGTTGGTCTCCAGCTCAATGCTGGCCTGGATAGAGGTGATTGGCTCATCGCAGGTCTCCAAGTGCATGCTGGGAAACAGGGCCAGACTGCCTGTACCTGGCTCATACTCAATCCTCTTATTGAAACCTTGAGAAGTAGGGGCAGGCAGGCAGACAGACAGACAGACAGACAGAGAGAGTGGAAGGTAAGAGGAAACAAGGAAATAAAAATTAAAAAAAGGCACAGGAGGAGAAAGTGGAATGGAAATGGAAAAGTTACCTTGTATTAGTATACGAATGGGAGTCCAACGAATGTTAACCAAAGATTTGTTTTGTTCCGCAATATTTTTCACTTAAGGCTACAAACCTTGGGGAATTCATTTTAGAATTTTTTTCAGTGTGATAGGGGAGGGAGAGACGGAGGAAGGAAACATGTGGGCTCTCATACCTGTCCAGCCGGGCTTGCAGGTCGGCTTGACGTTAATCTTCACCAAGACGTCTTCAGACGCACGGTTCTTCCCACAGTCGTAGGCGGTGACGGTCAGCTTGTACATGTGCTCCTTCCCATAGCTCAGTTTCTCTGTGTTCTTGATAAAGCCTGCTCACATAAAATCACATAAACCAAGAAATTGACACAAAACGCCCCTGAATAATTTCTTAAAACAAACAAACAAATAAAATGTCACCTGATAACAAATAATTATCGGTTGTTCCGTTGCTCACAATTAAACTTCCCATATAAACCAACATACCCAGGTCTTCTCCTTTAGCTCACCTCATGCATGTCCTGGCCAATGACATGCAAATCCATGCAGAATGAACCAAGGTCAGATTTTCATATCGAGCCATCTTTGAGTGACACATGATTTAAAACCCAAATCCAATAGGAACGGCTGAGCTGCTTTGGGCTGACCCTTGAAGGCTACCGTCTTCGGCTCTTAAGGATTTGGTGAATTATAAAACACAGCTGTTTGCATTGATAGATGTTGAATGATCCGAGTCAATAAAGCCGGGCCCGCGTTTTGGCAGCGAATGACAGTGGGCTGCGAAGCTCCTTACCGTCCTTGTCGACGGTGAAGGGCACGTCGGGGGTGACAATCTCATAGCTGCAGATTTGGCTGAACTGGAAGGAGCAGTCGGCGTCCACAGCCTCCACCTTCAGGATGCTGTCGTACTTCTTGCCCTCGATCACTGTGGCTTTGTAGGACTTCTCTTTGAACACTGGCGAATACTCGTTGATGTCATTCACCTGGATGTGGACGGTGGCCCTGAAAGAGGAATATAAAATATTTAAAAGATAACTAAAACTAAATTAAATTAAGTGGGACTTGTAGTCTTAGTTGTAAGACTTGTAGTTGTAGGGACTTGAAGTGTAATCCACCCAACACAGACGATCTTGTGGATTGGCACTTTAACGTTTATTTTGTAGAATTATCTCGAGGCACCGCAGAGGTACCTGAGCAGCCACGACACAAATCCTTGCGAAAGCCCGATGGGCAACTTACTTGTGGGACTTCTTCATGTTGGCTCCATCAGGGCCCTCTCCACAGTCATAGGCCTGGATGGTGAAGGTGTGCTCCTTCTGGAGCTCACAGTCCAGCTTGTCCTTGGCTCGGATGACCCCCTCGCCAGTGGACTTGTCCAGGACCACTGCTTCAAAGGGGACATTCTGCCCGTGGATCCGGAAGCCGCAAATCTCACCTGAACATGTCAAGAGGTCAAAAGAGCGTTTGCTATGAAAAAAACCCTGAATCAACTTTTCAGGGTAAAAGAAAATTGTAACAGCAAAACCAAAAACATAACACGCAAACAAAAATAAGATCAGCCAAAAGTTTTGGCAGCCAGGGGTGTTGCACATTGGGGTGGGTAGTGTCTGTGGAGGAAGCCAAAAGCACTGTTGTATGGGTGAGTACTCGAGAGGGAGAGGGTGTGGGACAATTAGTATCATAGAGGACTTATTGCCTTTTCCAAGCCACTTGATTACATTGCATCCAATCATGCAGGTAAAAACCGAAAAATAACATATGGACAGGCATTTCACAGGAGTACTTTAGATACTAAAATAAGCATAAAAAACAAACCCAAAAATATATTTGTATTGAAAACCACATATCTGAGTGAGGAATGAGAATTACCACCTATCTAAGAGGAAAAAAAATTATTAAAGTAGAAAGCAAAGGAAATAATCAGAATAAAATTAAAGATGAACTATGTGATCCGGCACCATTTCTGTCAGTCGTCAAAAAACCAAATTCTGTTAGAAAGAAAAAGTCCCACTGCGACATTATATCCAGTAAAGGTTCGTTTATTTTAATTGAGGGAAGTCTTCCTGTGCAATTTTGCCTCTCAGCCCAAAAACACTGAGAAATAAAAGCCAAATGAAATCATAGGAGGACCAAAGCAGTAAATTAGCCGTGGTCAAACCAAAAAGCACTGGATGAGAACTGGGGTTAGAAATATCACCTTGCTTGACATCCAAGTGACCACTGCAGCCCATGCTATGGTAAGAGATTATTGGTGGAATTATAACTCAGGATTTCCATTGAGGAAAAAAAAAAAAAAAAAAAAAAAAAAGCAGCAGTGAGAGTTTGCATTAGTTAACAATCTCAGCGGCTTTTATTTTTGCAAACTCATCGAGGAGTCACCGAGCCCGGTTAGGTGCATTAGCTCATAGAGAAGAGAAACCCCAAAAAGGCCAAATGTTGACACCTTTATTCAAAATGGTCACTGTCATTATGACGCTGCCGCCTTAAATATCAATTGCATTAATTCCTCCTCCAATTGGATTCAAAATGGTTGTCGTGTTGTTAACAGCTGAAAAACTGTAAGGGTCTGCAAACTGCAAGGGATGTCTCATGCACAGATATTTCTCGGGTCACCCATCCCCCACAACACACTTTTCATCCAGTTGTTGAAACTCTTCAAAAAAATAGAAAAATAAACAAGGTGAAAAACTTAAAAGAGTTGGAAAAACCGAATGGGAGGTTACTGAGCATGACAAGAGTTGTTTGTGTGGAGTGCGGATGCTTGTTTTGCGTTAGTGAGTTAATAAGAAGAAATTCATCGCAAGGCAGAAGAAAGAACCTATCATCACCTTCTTTGGTGAGGGTCACCTCAAAACTCTCTACAGGAAGGGAAAGAAGATAGGACCAGATCAGTAAACGAAGGAGAAGAAAAAGAAGAAGAAGAAGAAGAAGGAGAAGAAGAGGAAGATCACAAGGTTATGCAGGAAGGAGAAGGAGGAGACATGTTTCACCATTGATGGATACATGTTTTCTTTCGACAAAAAGTAGGATTTACGGTCAAAAACGTCCATAACATGAAAGGTTTTTAATCTTCCGCTTTTCTCCAAGTCTTTGTTGTTTAGCTCCTGGTTAGGAAGGAAAGAAGTATGAGAGGACCGATATCAGCGTGACAAGCTTATGTTTCTTCAGCATCTGTGTTGAATATGTTGATGCTTTCTATAATTGGTAGCTTGCTTGAGTAATTAATTCATACTTACAAAAGGACCACAACGACCATTTAAGAGTTTTAGTCCATTTACTCGTCAGCACACACATTTTACATCACCCCCGATGTATGCACGGTCTACAATGAATGCATATTTTTGTCAAAGTTACTTAATTTGCTCTATTTTGTATTTGTTAAAGAAATGGCACTTTTCCACCTTTTTCAAATTGAGTTAGGGAATATAAAATAGGGAATATTTAAATAATTTCGACACACATATCTGTTACCATAAATAGAGGCCGATCGATATACCGGTTAGACGATATATCGGCCATTATTTGAGTTTTTTGACCACATCGGGATCTTCAGTTATGCAGCCGATTTGTCCCGATTTTTAAATAAGTATAATAAACGGGAAAAAACACTTGTAAGAAAAAACACTCTGTTTTACACTACTTTTAAGTTACTCACCAAAATAAGCTCAACATAAGTCTGACTAGGCCTTATAAATCCATCCGTGTTTGTTGACACTGGCGTTTATTTGTTTGCTTATAGGTTAAATGTCCTCAAATATAGAGGATTAGAGAATCTGGCACTTTTTGACAAAATATCGGTCAAAACATCGGTAATCGGTGGGCTAGGCACCAGAACCCAAAATCTGGCATCGGTCGGCCTTTAACCATAATTGTCAGCAGAACCAGGAGATCAATTTAATTTTGACAAAAATGAACGTTACCATAATTGTCGGCAGGATCGGGAGATCAATTTACGGTAGGTTTCTCACCATACTGTTCTCATTTTCCAAAATGCGAAAGTAGAGACAATATTGAAAATGAGCTATGATCAGGAAATGGTCAGTCATGTAAAATGTCCAATCTGACTACAGGCTAAGACTCAACATTATCCTTTCATTTTCCATGCAAACACACATTGCAGGAGGGGGCCAGCCCTATATAATAATATAAGCTGTATAAGCCAAAACAATGACAGTTTCCACCAGAACCCTGTTCTGTTCTGTTCTGTTCTGTTCTGTTCTGTTCCGCTTGACTGCTTGCATGGGAGCCCAGTCAGGGCCTCTCTTGGGTTGTAGCTGTCCATGTTGTTTTCACATAGACAATTGGAAATGGATTTCCCATTAAGGATTGCATGCGGGGAAACTGCGCCCCTGCCCCCCATACCATGGTCATTCCAGCTCTAATGGTGGGCTCAGACCACCTCTTGGGGAATTCCACAGCGTTTTATTAGCCAAGGTTCCCAGTTCCTCTCGCTTGTCACCTGCTGCTTTTCTGGAAGCTCTTGTCTGCTAACGACTTCAACTGTTATCTATGATGTAAGTAGGGTTGTTTTACAAATACAGTCAATGATGCACGTTAAGAGCAATGAATAATTAAAGAGCCAATACATATTTACTACTGTGAGCACAAGCCGATGAGAAACTTTTACATTTTAAATGCACACGGGGCTGGTTTTTAAACGTGCTCGGCTTAGATTTCCACCGTTACCGTTCCACCCTTCTCACATTAACACAGACACAGCCACAAGCACCAACACACATACTGTACTGTCACCCATGCACTTATTGTAAATATATTTAAGCAGTGCTCACATCCGCGCTCAAGCTTCGAGCTGTACAGCCATACAGTAATACAGTAAAGAAACTTTATTGACAGTCACAATACACAGTCACCCCTGATGCCACGTCTTCAGGCACACTGTCCACTCGCGACGGCCCACGCATCAGAGAGGGAGCCCCCGCTGAAAGGAGAAGGACTAAGCTCTGGGAATAGTGTTTGATTGCACCATCTCTGGAACACTGAACTTTCTTTTCTTTTTGAGGCTCGAACTACTTGTCCGTATTGTCACATTGTTTGAATTAAATTCCGTGCCAATCATTACTTTTGTGAAGAATAAAATGTTGTGTATTATTTCGTTTTTTGACTATTTTCGAGCCATTAGTCATTGGGCACAGAAAATAACCGTGAGAATATTTAATTGTCTGAAATAATCTGTGATAAAATGGGCATTCTGTATGAAGAGGAGCGGAAGGGAGTGGACTACAAAAGATCACAGAAGTCACAAGATGAGGTGGAGGGAAATGATTCCCTATGCCATACTTCTTTGAAACTCAGCCAAAGCCGACCATGATGTGATTAAAAGCTCCAGGCCCTAATGTTGCCTGGGCAAAAAAGACCTCTCTAATTGTGCTGTTGCTTAGAAGGGAGAAAAAAAAACATTAAAGGGAATATTGATTGATCTAGATATCAAAAAGGGCTTATATATGGGGGCCAGCTGTATGTAGCCTAGTCATAAAACATCTAATGTTGAACACGCCTCCTAATAGGATGTGCCTGCTTTCTACAGTGCATACACAGGACAATTATTCCACGCTGTAGGTAGAAGAGAGTTTATGGAAAAATTGAAAAGTTTATGACGCTGGCTCAAAATTCTTTATACTCCATTAATGAAAATGAAATATTCACATTTAGGTCAAAAAAGTAATGCACTTTGGGTGGCTTTGAGTTTGCACTTTTTCAACAAAGGGTAAAGCTGTATTATGTCTGACTTGTACGAACGCTGCACAAATTCTCGTAGGTAATCTAATTACACAAATACGCTGATTTCTGCCTAACTATGCTGCAATTCCCTTGAGCTGTCTGGAACGCCACAAACGAAACAAACTGGTTCTCGATGTCGAGTCAGGTACATCTACGTGCTTAACATGATACGACAATAGTTTTTCGCTTTCAACCTTGAACAAGTTTTGGAAGAGGATGGGTATTTAAAGGGACAGGGAAGCGGGGCAGCACACGCACGGAAACGTCAGCCTTTCTCACCTGCGTAGCGCAGCGGGGCGTCTTTGTCCAGGGCGATTAGGGGCGGATCCAGCAGCACCTTGTCATCGTTTTCTGTCACGATCCCGTGGTACGTCGTCTCGATCCACGGCTTGTGCTTATTGACTGCAGGAGAGAGCGGGAGAGGAGGAGGCGCAACGTCAGCAAAGAGAGCAATAACAACCACTTACCACCTCTCACCGCGTCCACATGTTGCGAACAAACCCTTGTTTCTGGTTAAAGTGAAACAAAGCCGGGTGTCCCTTGTCATTTAGTTTCCTTCTAGTTCCATCATCCAGCAAGATGTAGGATTTAGATTCAGGTAGCCATTGCTCATCTGACAGAAAATGGAAGAGGAATTACTTTTGACGCAGGCTCACAGCAAGAACACTAAAAACACGCCAGCATAATGTGGCGACGAATAGCAATTACACACGACTTCAGCATTTGTAAAAAAAAAAAAACAACAACAACAATTGTTTGTTTTTGTCATTCCCTACATTGACAGACCAAACTGGCTCCCATTATCACACCAACTAGAGCTACAGTAGGTACAGTTTAAAAAAACATCACTGGTAGCACTAAACACAGCTTGACTTCCATAAGGACTCTCTAACAGATTATTTTAAACTTGTATTTTAAATATCTCTGCCGAGCTTAAAATAAATAATAAGAAAATGATATTCATATTTGTCTCACTGACGCTGAAGAAATATTAAGAACTATTTCGGTATTATTTGAGGCATCTATCGGATGACAGAGAATGTTTGAATATCAATGCAATGAGGTCAGTGCCATAAAAACATTGAATTTTAATACCCAGCCCCACCACACAAACACCCTATGAAATGCATTTCACAAGAAGAATGTGTATGCCCTTTATTAACCTAGTGCCCAATTTATTAATCGAATAGCAAATATACACCTCAAAATCCTAACAACTGTAGTAGTAGTAGTACTAGTATCAGTTGTAATACTACTTCAACTAGTAGTAGTGGTAGTATTGGCAGGCCCAAATAAAGATGTCAGTAACCTCATAAAATACATTTAACAATAAACTGCAGAGAATTCATCAACTGCTTTTCTGTCACAAAATGAAGTTGCTCCATTTATGGCTTGACATCCTGAAACAGCACAATAGCACAGTAACATTGTTTGGTCGTCCAAAACACCCGACAGGATCCACGCGCTAAGCCGCTCCTGCAGCTGCAGCTGAGGCCAAATCCTAGCAGGCACGGTGATGTTACCCGGAGACAGACACGGCTCAGACCCTATCGGCGAACAAGCTTTGACAAGGTTATCACTGGAACGATGAAGCTTTGGATCCCGGCCCCCACCGCAAAATGCGCGGGGCAGCAGCCAGGCTCATTACAGCGTCACGCTCCGATCAGCCCGGGATCCCGCTGGCGGCGGCAGAAAAACCTGCAGCGAGCGACGCAATTTTGGGCTGAATTAGAGGAGTGAAGCGATCCGAGGGTGACAAGACAAAATGCGCCCGCTCCAGAGTAAGTCGAGGTACAAACGTGTTTTCTCTGTTTGTTTTATGCCACTGCCGTAGTATAAGCTGCAATACTGTAATAATACAACAGCCACCTCATTTACCTCAACCCGGTTGATGGAAACACATGTTATTGATGTTCTGTTTGTTGAAGCACTGTCACTGAAAATGCCCCCTGAAATTTGGATGGAAACATATGATTGTGGAATCTAATGATTTTACAAAATGATCGTGGCCAGCTCAAATAGTCGCCATTGGGCGATTATGTAATAACTGTGACTGATTTACCACTGAGAGCATACCAATCATATGTGATGTGGCATGTAGCTCACAAAATACAGTGGAAACTAGTTAAAGAACATGCTGGTGTGTCCTCTGTTAAGACGTGATATTCACATTCACATGCCATTTTAATTCACATGCCACTTTAATTGCACATATCTGTACATACATAGGCATATTCCCTATCTATTCCATTTTATTTCATTTTATTTTTATTGTATTTTATTCTATATATTTTTATCTTATTCTATAAGTATTCAACTTACTGTATTACGTTTTAGGAGTCAGTAAGTCGGTCTATTAGAAAGGAATTCTTTACTTTTATTTCTTTTTTCCTAGGACATATTGCGTGCTATCACCGGGTGCGTTGCATTACATTTCACTGCATATATGTATGAAAGTATGTATATGTATGTGACAAATAAAAATCTTGAATCTTGAATCTTGAATCTTGAATATAAAATGACTAAATAGTGAGGTAACTGTCAATCGTACAAGCACTGAGTGATCCTTTGAACACATCAAAACTGCATTAGTGAAAACATAAGCACAAATGTCGATCGAGTGATGTCAAATGACAAAACGTTTGGTTCAATATTTCGGACAACACGCAACATTGTGATTTTCATTTATTTCAACAACACTTTGTTATCAAATGTTTTTTGTTGCTTTGAAGGTTCTATTCTCTAATGTAAAGCTCTGCAATCTAACGTTCTGTTGGGAAATGCTGATCATACAAGCAACATCTTTCTACGGTGACAGACAGCTTTACAATTAGTGGTACTGTAGCATTCTCACTCTTAAAGTCGGATATTGGCAGCACAATTGATTTCATTCTGCAAAATGAACTCGAGTGAAGGTTTCAAAAAAACGTCCCCAACATGAGATGATTGACATTGCGATGTCAGTCACCGACCTGTACAACCACTAAAATAAAGGTTCCTGTTACCCTAGAACCGAAAAACATAACAATGGCTGTATATTCAAAAGGGATTAGGCCAACATTTCATTTTGGCAGCCCAATCCATTTTCAGCAAGACATACTAGGCTCATGTTAGACAGTATTACATAATTGACACAATCCCTCCGTAAATGACAGTACACACTCGTTGAAAATTAATTGAAAGCTATTTGCACCCAAATTAGTTGAATGTGGTCACCAAATAGATGAATAATCCCTGCCACCAGGGTTCTGTTTACCAGACCTTTTTTTTTTGCATTCTAAACGGGAGCCAATAGGCCAACATAAAACCAAGAACTTACATTTTAATAATTATAGACATGGGAGATAAATACAGAAAAGGAACTCACCATTCTATCTCTAACATATGTCTTCATCTATTACATAGACACCAGCTAATATTACACAGTGGTAACTTAATGAAGGTATTGAATAATTGCCTTTAAAATTAACATGTAATTGATCAAGCCCAATAAACTCTCTTTTCTGCAAGTCTCCAAGTGACCTTAATGTGTCTTGTCTTTAGACAGATTGCCAGGCCAGACTACTACAATAATCTGCTTTGGCCTCGCAACAATCTCAATCTCTCATAGGAACTGTTAGCCAGGTCACATGGGACCCGTCCATTTGTCCGCAGCGCTAAAAGGGCGTCGCACCAAGCCCAACCCGCAGCACCCCGTCGCTGACTGGTACAGCTCCAGCATCACAAGGATGCCATCAGTTGCCAGTTCCTTTGTAATTGTGTCACTGTTGTGTCACTTCCATGACTCCAAATACTCCACTTGGCCACTCACCTAGTGGCCGCATGGTGTGATCAGATGGAATAATGAATATGCAGAGGGACTCTGAAGGTACTCTCCCACTATGCAATTATCCTGCAGGGGGAAAAAAAATGAGAGGCAGCTGCTGTAGGTGAGTCAGAGCCCAGAGCCGTCGAGAAAATTAGTGAACGAAGAGCCGGACCATTCTCAAAAATTGAAGCCCGTCGATCTCACGGACCCCTACTGTGAAATGTAATCTAAAACGCAATGGAATCCCAAGTGTGAAACGCACGCGTGCACTTTGTGAAATTGCCGTCAAAGCCTGGGTGAGAAGAGAGCTTCATCATCCCTGCCGCGTCAGAAGAGCAAGACGAGCATCTGTTCGGCTGTGAAGGTATTCAGAGAAAACACAAAAGTTGATGATTTGATGGGGAATTAGTATTTATTATCCAATATTCCTTCTATGCGCCGGTCGATCTTTTTAAAAAGGGATGCTAATGCATGTATTAGTATTGTTATCAGGAAGTGTCTAGCTTTCTGGGGGAGGAGCGTGCTTTAATAGAAAAGGGAATGAGATTGGAGATGGCCTTTGAAGTATCTGGTGTGATTTGAAAGATGCCCGATGCCCTAGCTTAGCCACAGGTGAATAATGCGGCGCGTTGCCGGTTCCTTACTTGAATTTCATTAGAGAAACAAATTATTTTTATGCAGTGCACACTCATCCTCCAATTATGACCTGGAGTCTATCAGTCTTCGAGATGAAAGCGCTAGCAGGGGAGACCTTAACCTTCACTTGCATTGAAGCAATCTACAATCTGTGAAAGAGATGTAAAAAAAAAGGTCAGAATCAACTTCATTTTAATAAAGACATTTTGACGAGGTGGATTGGTGAATGTACAGCAACAGGTTTTTGAACATTCTCTTCACAATTACAATAAAACAATTGAATGGTTGAGCCCACTTCATGTTTTCATTTGTTAAAAAAAACTAAAAAACATGGCACTTCTCCGAGACAAATACATGCCATTTTACAAAAATACATAAGAATACTTTCTACACAAATGATAATTATGCTCTGGATTCTAAATACAGTTAAATATGACCTGATATTTCCTCAAGATCATAACAGCAGATATGAATGTGTGTCACATGTTGCTCAATCCAGTATGGAAGAGGAAATACATGTAATCCCGACACGCTGTCTGAACCCAAAGAGGTTAAATCCAAGTAGGTCATCGTTATGCAAGTAAATATGCATGTTCAATTTTTAATGTAAAAAAATATGTCCACCGCATTTCATTTCCATAAAAAAATGGCGGAAAAAACTTTTTTGTTTGCAACTGATAATAAAAAATAAAAGCATGTGTGTGCATTTGGATGTTAAGTTTTGCATATCTGGAACAAAGGGAATCAAAGTACTGTGATTTTTTTTATTTTTTTTTTCGACTGAATAACATTACAATGCACCCCTGCGAGTTGAACTGTTGAATTAGTGAATCATTACAATGAAATTGCAATGTTCATTACAACCATTAAATGTTTCTTATCAGCGGCGCAGTGCAGACTGATGAGTGCTCAAATGACAGTATGTGGTAAAGAGATAGGACTTGCACAGACAATTTGAGATCATTTGCAATGTGATATGCGAGTGTGGATTTTAATGAGGTTACTTATCTGAACACATTTTGATGGGAAAGCGTTCTTTGGTGGCCCGCCATTACAGAGTAGTCCATGCTAACAATGCGAATGCGGGCACCATGGCTATTCAACTGCAATCTCTATTACTGGCTGAGGGACCAGACAAGTTAAACATCAACTTTTTTATAACAAAAAAAAACAAAAAAAAAGAAACAAGGGCCAGGTGTGAAAAGCTACGGTTCTGCTTCACAGGTAATTTGTAGAGAAAACCAGAACACTGTCAAATATCATCGTCAGTAATAATATCAGTGTCATATGAAATCATGTTTACCATTATCAACCCAGCTCTAACTATCTTTTTTTTTTTTACTACTTACAAGGTGATGAGTAGTCAAATAAGCGTATAAATAGGCGGGTACTCGAAAGCGTCATTGAATGGCCATCCATAAAATCATCTCTGTTGGGGGGGATTACACTACAAGTTCCAGAATTCCATTCATAACCACAACTTGTCTTTCCAACATACCGGTTTACCCTCGTCTTCACTTTAAGGTGACTTTATCAAAGGTCACTTGAGGTAGTGGGAATATGTTTTATCCGAAGGTGCTGTTATTTTGTGAATGTTCATCGATACAGATAGTTTACTATCCCAAACCAGCTTGATCAAATTCAATGTGGCTTCCTTTCATTATTGTGCGTGCTCAATCTTTGCATTCTTGCTGGGAAAGGCGGACGCCGCCACCATCAACAACCGAAACAGAATATACAGGAGCATATGGATAATGCAAATACATTGATTGGCTGTTTCTTAGAAAGTACTAGCTAAATAAATATGGATAAACTAACACCATAATCTCATGAATTAACACTTTAAGAGAAAGCGGCTATAAGAGCCTATGACACATTGGAACGGGTGGGAAAAAGCAAACACAGAGGCGTGTGCTATCCACAGATGGTGGGCCACCGGACTCCCTCACAGCCTGGCAACACTGTACCTGGTATTCCATGCAATCCTGTTACACAGCATGTAGAGCTGCTGACATTTAATCCCATAATGGGATGCACCCGTTTCATTCACTCACAAGGTCAAGCGACTTGCAAGACTTAAGAAATAAAATTGGAGGCTGTAACAACAGGGTGCTGAGGTATCCTGGTAACCTATCCAGCGTGCGCTGTCTATGGACAATAAATGCTATGAGAATAACTCAGGGCGCAACGCAATCCCGGCAAGCGCAGACTCAACAAACATCTCTCCTCAAGGCTGGACTCCTCACCTTTGTTGGTCAATAAAGAAATCCAATTGAATAAATAAACAGGGGACAAACGAACTGAGTAAGCGTTTTGAAGTTGATGCGGGGCTTACTGAATGTGAAACGTGGCTGACTCGTGGGGCGGCTGGGAGAGGATAATCCTCGTGCCGAGGCTGCGGTAACCCATCTACAGATCAGCCCTCAGCCTCACTCTCGTCTCGAAATTCACTGCTTTTATGTCATTAAACGTCAGTGATGCTTGAGTAATAAAAGACGATCTCGCATTCAATGCCAAATGTCCATGGTATAGTCAGCAGGTAGTTCACTCTTGTTTAGCACTGGTGAGGTAAAAATTACACTAAAAAGGTTTCCAACTAAAGAATCAATTTTTCATGTTCATGCTCCATGTATTTTGTTAAGCGCTAAAATAGTTTTGATGAAAATCAGTATATGACCTTTAACTTTATTAAAGTAAAAGGTTAATTTAATTTCTATTAAAAAAAAAACCCACAATAACCTTCATTACTGGTATTTAAACGCTTTAAACAATACCCAGCCAAGCCCGATTGAGGAATTGAAGAAATGAGAAGGTTACGTGGTCCAGTTCAAATGTCATGGCCTTTAACAAAGCCTTACTGCACAAAGAAGTTACGTAGGGCGTCTGTGTTAAATCCACCATCAGCTCCACTGCTGTGCTCTAAAATTGACCACGCAACGCTGTGTGAATTTGGGCTCTCGTCGAAAGGCCTTGACACAACGCTCATCTCTTAAACATGAATAGGATATCACAGTAAGGTAAGTACAAACCAATTCAACTGTGATGGCAATTAAATGCAGGTTCCGTTCTTTACAGCACCCTGAGCAAAATGTTGACCAGTTCACAATAAAAATGGCAATTAATGGCAGCCATGCTCTCCCCATTGAAACCTATCCTTTACAGTTTGACCCACCAACCCTGCTAAAAAACTTCCTGAGAATTACAAGGCAACAATAGGTCCTGTTAATCCTGTGATTCAATGGGATGTCTGCTTACACGCGCTGCTCCGATATAGAGCTGGGCTACACTAAAGGACAGGTTCACCATTTTTCAACCGCAGGCCTTGCTGGCCATGTTGGTTACTATCATTTACAACTACTCGTAGCGCAAAGTCACTGAGCGATTTACAACTGAGGAACTCACCGCTCTGCTGCGGCTTCTCACGGTGATTAAATTCAAGCCAATGGGGCAAATGTTTAAGCCTTAAAAAAGAAAAGGAACCTATCATTTAATGCAAATACAAGATACTGATGGCTATGATAAGTACGAAAACTGGCAGTTTCATATATTTTTATTTTATATAAAGCATAGGAAACATAAAGCCTCTTCCCTCATATAGACATATATTTGAGCAATGAACGTGTTGATATGAAACCCAAGCAGCTAAAACTGACTAATACGTTTAGAAAACTGGATCACTTTGCTGTAATGCATTCTTAAACAACATTTCCGCTATAGCTCCATGTTAGGATAACCAGAATCCCAGATGTTATCTAGTCTAGTGCCTAGACCATAATCTCGCCTCCTATCACAATTGCCTCGATCTATTCCCTTGTTAAGCTGTGATCTTCAAGATACAAGGGAGAATGACGCTTTGTTCTCTGTTTCTCCAGCGGTTGCCAAGCAGTCTGCATGTGGCCAGCAACAACCTTCATTGCTGCGTACCAGATAACGCTGGCCTGTTCACATCGTGCGGATCAGCCTGAGCTAACCAGAGAAACACAGCACAGATAGACGCAGCACCGCACTGAATCCTGATGTCTGGGAGCCTTGCAGGGCTTGTTGTGTAATATTTAGAGGCACTGCCAGGAGTGTGCGCCTGAGGCACATGGTGCAGCTTTGCATTGTTGATTCGGGCTCATCTTTTGTATTAGCTGGAAAAAAAGCATAACAGTTATCAAGAAAATACAGATAAAAAAAAAGAAAGAAAAAACATTTTCACCGGAATGTGAAATCTAACTGGATATTCAATCAATGCTTCTCCCGTTTGTAGGGACAGAAGGTCACGTTTTCAAAAAACTGCGATAAAAAAACAACTTTTGTGCAGGTTAATTATGGAGTGGATCGCAGATTCTGCATCGTTTAACTCTAACCAATCCACTTTTAAATGTATGCTGTGGTTGAAGTCTGGAGTTCTAGGCAGGTCAAATATTTAGTAATTAGGTGTAGACTGAATAAACGCTCACACACTATAAATTCAAAGTGGTTCACAAAGCCACTTGCAAACCAAACACCAAAAGATGTCATGCACAAAAACAAAACAGGCCGCAAAAGGGGAACAAAAATGTAAGGGTAATTGATGCATACAAATTCAGATCCAAGGAGCGACATCCATTGAGCAGATGAGCGGTTCCCTTAATTCCATGCACCAGGAAGAAATCAATGGACTATCTGCTTGTGGTCTGACTGACACGCTAGACACACGCCTCTGTTTGCCTTGCCTTGCAACATCCCGTGCCCGTTAAGGCAAGCCGTCTCTGCCACAGAGTGTCGACTGTTCCAGGAGGCCTTGAAGACCCTTAAGGAATTGCCAGACCTCAGGGCCCCCGCTTTCTAAACACCCGCCGCACACAGGAGAGCTTCTAAGCCACCCTGCCAAGCAACAACGTTTGTTTGTCCTTTGCGCAATCACAACCAAACCGACCCAGCCCAGCGTAGGCCAGCCTACCCTCCAACACAGGGCTGGGCGTTTCCTATGAAGTGGGGGTTGGGAGGCACAGAGCGTTGAATGCGACTCAATCACCTCTCTGTGTAAATGGCACAAAAGGGCCAGTGAAAGTGAGGGAGTGAGAGTCTCTGCACAGGACCTCAGTGTAGATGACCTGTGGCTCTCAGACTGCAGGTAATGTCGTTTTTGTAACCTGTTCAGTGAGCCACCTGATCTCCGTGCACACAAATGCCACAAGCTTTACAAGGCCATATTTCTACTTCAAATAATAAAGCTCTCTGGGGCTAGGCTCCTCTTAACCACAGACCAACCGCAGATCTTCATTATGGGCTTCAATGAATTAGTCAAGTATTTTTGACGTTGTACAACACTCTTTCAGGGCAGTGAAATAATGACAATCTCAGTCATTGGCCATTAATTAAAAGATTATAAAAGAGAAAAAGATTCTCTTTTTTGTGTTATGACTGATCTACTGCATAATATATTTAAAATGTTCTTAAGTAATAGAGTTCCAGGAATAAGTTCTGACAGATTTGAATTTCCTTTAAGTTCCTGTACACATTTTACTTAATGAATCTATAGCCTCTTTCTCACATAGTTCCCAGTAAATTACTGGGAAAACCTTTCCGGCACCGCTAGTGATTTTCACTATTCATACATTCAGGAACATTTCTATCTTGCGCCTTTTCACATAAGCCATGATAATGCCGGAATAGATTGGGCAAGCGACAGCCCACTCCAGTGGTGATGTGCTCATTTGGACAATCGATGTCAGCAACGGATGTACAATCTCAACCGGTTACATTTTTTTCCTGGCTCTCAGAGAGCAGGGCTTCCCTTCCCGTCTCCCTGCCGCTCCCGGACGGACTCTTCCCTCCAGTGAGGCCGATCCCAATGTAATTAAATCAGTGCGATCATTTTCAACCTGTATTACACTCTCTGGCTCCGGAGAAAGAATGTTCTCCACCCGTTCTACCAGTCTGTTCACTCCCTCTGTGGCTCCACGCTCCGGTGCAGCTGGTGCAGACAGGGTGACTGGCCATTGTTCCGACACCCCTTATTCCGAAATCCCAATAGTCCAAAAAATGTCCCATTGCACCCAGAAAGGTCGGATGAAGTCATTCTGCATAATAATTAGCCATGTGCTGCTCTTTTTTTGAGAAACACTGGAAGATTAAGTGTGAACAATGGACTTCTGAAGAAAGATACATTTACCTCAGAGTAGATTAATTAAATTATAATTATTGTTTGGAATGTTTCTTGAAATCATAGTTAACCTTATTTGTTAACTTGTTTAACATAGTACAGAAGCACATGGCTTATTATTTTGCAGAACGACGCCAGACCTTCCCGGGTGTAAAAGACACATCTAGGGTCTAAGTGGCATTTTTAAGAAGAAGAAAATATAAAAATTTAAGAATATAAAGACCTGTCTCTGTAGAGACAGGACGTGTTTCAGTTTCTCGTCTTTGCAACCAAGTGCTACGGTTCGGACTCGCCCCTTTTCAGAATGTTTTTTTTCTTCCTGAAAACAAATATATATTTTTAATATTTGTACAAAATAAATATTTACAAAAACCCACAATTTGTACTTTGCCGATACCATTTTCAGATTCAGCTCCACCTCTACTTCACGGGCTCATTCTGGCAATGTTACTGCTTCCATTCACAACACAACTGTACCTGCACTTTCCCAGAAATGTTACTAGGTCTGGAGGTGGGAAATTACCGGAACAGATTTACCGGAATTTCCATCCCTGCTCCCATTGTCATGCAGGTACGGTTACAGAACATTGCTGGGAATGGCTGCATGGGTGAAAGGGGCTTAAAATACCCCTTTGAGCATCTTTATCCTATCCTATCCTATCCTATCCTTATTCTATCCTTATGTAATATGTATCCAAATCAAATTCTATATTTCATCATTAAGGACGATGGGCCCATGTGAACCCAAGATGCTCTGCTGCAGGAAAGCCAGCCAGCTGACTGAAGGAGAAGCACAACTTAATATTCACAATCGAATGACCCATTCTGGATGGGTCACTGCCTCCATTCTACTGCTGAAGGGACCAATGAGAGGGAAGTCATCCCCGCCCCTCAATAGAAACCAGTTGTCTTGGGGCCTGTTTCTCAGGCATGTAAGTGGCCCATTACACAGGCGAAAATGCTGCAACATCTTGGGACTTTCTGGGGGATTATCTCATGTACACATTCTTGAGGGGCTTGAGTTGTGATCTTTCTAACAGTGACCACATTGTGATGTCCTAACTCAAACCTCAAGCCCAGAACTGAAGTCCTAGAAGCTCTTTGTTCCATCATGAATTCTATGAATAGATAAGGGCACAATTCAAGCGTTAACTTTGAGAGACAGAGCCTCTATGTAGGGTAAGTAAACTAGCCTATTATTAATGACCGTGAGATTGATTGGTAATATGTCGCCTTCTCAAAATTGCAATGTAATACGTAGGGCTTGGTATAAAGGGTATAAACGCTATGATAACAATAGAGTACTGAATGCGATACCTTTCTTTTCCTACTATACCATCATGTGAATGGAAGCATACAGTTGCGTAAAATGCCACCACTCCTCGCCATCCAAATGATTTTTACACGGATACATTTTGAAAGTGTTAAATAAGTGTTGAATAATAATTAACTAACTGTACAATGAGATATTTGGGCAGTGTAATTTTAAACAAATAGCCTGTGCAGGAGGAATGATTACAGCGAGGAAAACCTCTTTCACTGTTCATGACACCTGTTGTTTTAAGACTGGCTTGAACATTTGTAAACCTATCCTTTAACAGACTGTTGTAGCTGCTGCTGCCGTAGTGAGCCAATCACACGTCACATTAAATCAAAGAACGCTTGCGGTGATTAGCTGCGAGCAAAACCATACAAAGTGTTTTTTTTCTAGATCTGGGTACAAAAAAGATTGAATGGAGGTATTGTTTAATTGGAGAAGTGTGTAGTACTTGGTATTGGGTTATTTCAATCGATACCTTAATGGTATCGTGTTCCAATACCCAGCTCGTGTGATAAGCCACTGAAGAGGTATTCAGTTATAAAGCCAATGTATTATCAATGCCGGGTTTCAGTAAACAAAGTCCTCTCGGTTGATTGACGGAGTTTCCGACATGAATCATGTTGTGACAAGATAGTTATGAATGTTGAATAACAATTTTTACATTTTAATTAAAAAAAAATATGATAACATTTGGATAGGTGACATTTTAACTTATCATTTTCCATCTGAACAGAAATAGTCCAGGCCAAAACTAGGCCTCAATCCCCGGACTGTATAACTTTGAAATAAAGATCCTGGCTATCTTTCTTGCCACTATCCTGTCTTTGGTCATCACACTGTTGATATTTGAACTATTGATATTCATGAAGAAAAACGTGCCTGTAAACTGACTCACGTATCTGAGCTGAACGATGGAATGCACAGGTTACAGGGACTTAGTATTGTAAGCTGTGAGGATCCAGCTACATGGTTTAGCTTTACTGTACGATAACAGTGAAAATCATGGGATTGTGTACCCCACTGCATACATCCAAAGTGTTCTTTGTTGCTTAAACAAAAATAAATCTGGCAAGTCTGGGCATCATTCAAATTAGAGATAACAAATGACATTTGATCAGGGTTTATCGTGTGGTTGAAGGATATGTTTGCTATTTTTCAACCCAGGCCTTGAAACCAAGCACTACCTTACTGAACTCTTAAATACTGAGAAACTTACAGCTCTGCTGTAGCTTTATACTGGTGGTGCTAGCCGAAGTGGTCGTATGAACATTTCTAAATGACAGGAACCAACCATTTCTGGGTTGAAAAATAGCCAACCTGTGATCTTTAATGTAATGATCCTGTCTTTTGAGGTCAACACCAGTCAACAGAACCACTTTCTATTCAGTTTATACAGGCAGACAAAATATATTGTTCTTTGTCCGATTTGTGATCTAAGCAATACATGTTATGGATATTCCTAAAAGGGTCAATGTACATATTCATCATAAATGTAATACCAAGAGCTAAGACTGCTTACAAGGCCCTTGCACATGATCGATGGAATGTACTTAATCCTAACCTTGTGAACAGCATGCATATTTTAACTCCCCTTCACACAAAGACGGGGGCTCAATTTGTTCAACCAGAGTTTGTTGATTTGATGATGAATGAGGCAAGCACATTTCCAAGCAGCCGTGTTCCTTTGTCTAGGCCGGGAGAGAAAAGGAAAAAAAGCCAATGCATCTCAGGCCTCAGCTAATGTTTGACTCGGAGGAAGATGGAGATGTCTCACAGCGGCTCACGCTAACAGAAAAGGAAGTAGATAACGTTCAGTCACCACTGCACACCGCCTGCAGATAAGAGATTTCAGCAATTCTATGTAGCTTTCAGAAATTGCATCGTTTGTTTATTGGTGTCCAGTGTTGTAATTCAGGATTGTTTGTGCGGGCAGATAACACTGACTGTTACCTGGTGCCTTGACGAAAAAAAAAATAAACGGTCAGATTCATCGGGAACACACTAAAGCTCTTCCTCGGTCTGCTCTTTATGGCAATTACATGACACCAGAATACCAAACCACCGCTAAGGTAAAGCCAGAGGGTGTGTGAAAGTTTGAGGGAGCATTTTGGATCATACGGGCTCAACACATTAGCACTGAGAGCTGCTTCAACTCACTGATAGGCACGTAGATATGTGAACAATTATATAAATACATCCGATCACAAAACCTCAACAAACTCATCGCAGGCACAAATAAAACAGCATAAGCATCATTGACCTTTACACCTAAAAATAAGTCTACGTCAAGATGTGTATTTCACATTTCCAATGGCTGATAAGGGCCTGGAGGTCAGCAGGTGCACTATCTAAACATGCAAAAAGCATGTCACACACACACACACACACACACACACACACACACACACACACACACACACACACAGACACACACACTTAATTGGTGTAAGAGAGAAAATTAAGTTATTTTACCACAAAGGAGGCCATGCATACTTAGTTGCAGCACCATGGCATGCTGATTGTTAAGCCCTTTGCATTTTTACTTTTAATCTTTATGCCTCACCATTATTTTAGGGCTCTTTAATCTTTCCTATGGACCATTGTTCACTGCAGGAGGTTGTGACGAATCGAAGCTGGGTGTGCCACTAAAAGGAAACTATACATTCAGGCATTCAACATTTGAGACTGCCAGGCAAAACCAATATAGCCAGTGGCAATTTGCACCTGCCTTCATTATTTGTAGAGGCTCACCCACGGTGAGATGTCATGTGATAACGTCGATACGGGCTATAAATCCAAGGTGCATATCTTTCACCGAGCTGACACGCAAGGTGTATCAACCTGCGGCTCATGAATCACACCTCGGATCCAGTCAGTGACATTGCACAGAAGAGGTAGTAGTACTTTTGGCCTTCTGGCATTAAAGTAGGCCTGGACCTACTGAGGGCTCCTGCTAAGCCTGAGATCACAACACATCAATTTTTAAATCCACCGACCAAACAGAGCCGGTAGAGAGGATCTGCAATGCGTAGCCAAGCTCGGACCCGGTGCGGCCAGAGCAGGCATTAGGCCTACTAATGGCAGAATAAAGCTGTGGGCTTTAATACCCCCCCCCTCCCCCCGCAAAAAAATAAATAAACAAACAAAAAAACAAACAAATTAAAAAATAATAATAATAATATACATATATATATATATATCCCAAAGGGAAATAAAAAAATAAAATGAAGTTACAGGGGAAGAGTTCATCCTCCCACTGTGCCATGTAAAACCCACTGATCATACAATGCACCAAGGGCAGACTGGCGCACAGAAACAGATAAAGACTAGATAGAAATGTACATCTTTTTGTTCAGCCGCCTTGTCTCGATTGCTGGGAATCGAGGGCTTGGATCAGATCAAATTGTACGTTGTAGGTGAGGTTCGCACGTTTGAAAGTATAGCCTTAAATTTTAGCTTTAATATTTAGTGGATGCCGCGCAGTGCACTTGCTGGGGGCTCCGGGCTGCGGCTCCGGAGCAGGTTCCATCCCGGAGCTCGCCATCACCTCCGGTGGCGGCCGCGCGCGTTCGCCGACCCTGAATTCGCATACATA
>NC_137194.1:8558660-8563660 GCF_960531495.2 Zeus faber | reverse complement strand
AAAGTGCAAGGTATAACTGCCCTCAAAACCCCTCCAGAATAAAGAATTGCTTGTTTTCAGAGGATAATGGTCCAGCGTTAAAATTCAGAGTCAGTCTGAAGAGTTGCAAATTTGATCCTCGCATGAGGCCGGAAAACGACTGTAGTTGTATGAGGCCACAATTAACTGCCGGGTCCATAAACAACGATGGTCTAGGGCCGGCCAGCCCAGGCACAAAGCCTGTTTGTTTTCCCTTTGGAAAGACATGAAGTGGTCGGCGGAAAGTAGAAGCGCCCCACAGATGTCCGCCGCTCTGGAGACTGGAAGGGGCACAGAATGTCCATTGTCGCTTCCCCAGGGGGAACAATGGCTCACGATTGCAGGGACTCGGTAGATGTGTGAGAGACACCAGAGAACCATCACGGAGGTGTGACTTCCTCCAGACGCGCTGACCCACTGCTGTGATTGTCCTCTTTGATTTCCGTTTTTGAAAGCAAATTTTAAGTTAACCGAGCCTTTCCTGTGTTACAATAGCGTATAGGTGTATTTCATTTATTTGGGTGATGAGCATTCATCGATCAACAATAAATGGGTAGGTTTTGACAGCCCCTAAAAACCACTCTGAATATTATTTTGACAAAAATGTTGCCTTTGAAGGGCGTCCACACTTTTGATGAGATATCAGCAAACACAGAACTGCTTCGCTGTTCTGTGTTGAAAACAACCGTATTTTGTAAGCATGAGAGGAGCGGCGGCGATGGCCATCTTTGTAAGCGAGCAAAAAAAAAAAAAAAAAAGACAAACGGATAGTGAGCCAACATCTGGCGGCCGCAGCCGCATCATTTCTGATCAGATAGAACACGTTGTCGTAGTGGCCAGGGGTTGCAAAAGCCTCAGGGGTGTTCAGATTATGAAATATCTCTCTGTCTCGATTATTATCCGGCTTGAAATTGAACACATGAAAGACAAGGCAAGGCATATCGATGCTGGGGGGGGAGGAAAAAAACAAATCTTCTCTGCGACTGAGAGACCACAAAGGGCTCCGCCACCTGCTTTGGTTGCCTGCAACTACTGACCGTCTCAGCCGGTTTGCGGTTTGAGACGATACGGTAAGAAGGGGTTTCGGATAAAGTAGGAGATTAAACAAAGATACATTCATGTTGACATCAACATTCTGTTTGTACTGGAAAACTATCATAACCACTTAATGATCTTCCTATGAAGTCTTTTCCGGTGAAATCCAATGCGAAATTAGGAAACTACACCTTACAGCAGGGCCGGCTCTAGCCATTTTGCCAAGGTGGGGGGGTGGGTGAGAGAATGACGGAGGAAAATAAAATAACACACTGTTCTGGCACGCCGATCGCACCTTGGCTGGCACCGTCTGTACAGTCGGAGAGGGAGACGGGGGGCTATAAATTGTGCCACGGTCGCTCCCACCAGGCGAGCCTAGTGCGCCATCCCTACAGCCAAGCCTGCCTTCCAGCATCTCCAAAGCTGAGTTATTACCACGCATCATACGTCTTTGACATCTACAATCATCGACACAAATACAAGATCTTCGCTGTTTAAAATGCTGCTTCATTCGCAACTTTTTTTTAGACACATAACCATTTATCACATAATCCATCCACAACCCCCCAAACTGGAGTATCCCTTTTACATTGTGGGCTAATTTGGAGTGATGGGGCACATTTTCAGCAGGAAAAACAACGTGTTTTGGTTGGAATCGAAGAAGTCGTGACCACTGAACTCAGCTGGTCCCTCGCAGCGGTCTGGTCTGCGGCTGGTGTCAGATCGGGGATAATTGCCGGGAAGATGCTTATCTCGGGTATCCGGAGCGTTTTCTTTTTAATGAGGCTCTTATGTGGTATTGAATATTAATGTTTCTGAGGGAGGACTCCATAATGTGTTTGTGTTGGTGTCCCTTCACAAAGGCACAGCGTGGACTCTTACGTTCCTCCTTTCCTTTTTTAGAAAATGACCCAATATTTAATTTAATTTAATTCATATTCCCTGAATAGAATACTCCTCTTCACCACAAGCAGAAATTTTATTCTTGTCATCTTGTCATCTCTTTGCTTACTCATTCCCACGATGAGTATCCACAAAATCATATTTCGTAAATTATACGAAATTAAATAAATGACATTTATTTATTTTTTTCACGAGGTGGGGCGGGATTCTTTGCCATTGTCTAGTGTGATACCAGGGTTGTGATAATCTTGTCTGATCGTCGGCCCTGTCAATCCACACTGAGTGACAAACCCAGACCACACCACAGTGTAGTAGCGTAGTAGTATAGATATTATGTTGTGATGCTTATTTACAGAGGAGCAACTCCTATGCACCCTTCACACCTCTTGGTCGCCAGCAGCCAGTAGTTTCAGCTGTCTGTCTGTCCCAGGACCCATTGTTAGTGATCTGAGAGCGGAGCACTAAAACACATGGCTACGGCTGAGTGGGAATGGGACAGATGGGGGGCTTGGGAACCCTGCAGAACGCCACGCTCGCCCCCATTCTCTGGAAAATCTCTCCACGCTCGCTGCAGGATTCTGAAGATTAGCTCCGAGCCAGTACCCTGGGCCACATCCGTTTTCACCAGGGTCATGTGTTCATTTGGCTTGTCTAAATCTGTGAAGATTTTGATTTGATTTTCACTGCATCAGGCGTTCCAACCGAGGAGGTTATGAATCTAGAATTAAAAACACTTAAGATTTTTATTGGCTGCTTCCATAGAATTCCTGCAGCTGGGCACCGTGTTGCCGGAGGAGGCGTGGGTGAGCAGCGCGGGTGTGATGTTTTTGATCCTCTTGTTTTTAGGACCTTGCCCTTTGACCCCCACAGAAGGTCACCTCTGACACACCGTAGGGAGGGTTCACATAATGGGGTCGGACCAGAGTCACACTCACCTCCTTGGCTTTATTGCCTTGAAGAGGTGGGGCCGCGGGCACCGGCGTGGCTGTCACATCACGTCTAATCACTCATCTGTGACGGGCAGCGGCGGCCATTTTGGACAATGGGTTCCCGGAGCGGGTTCCGGCGATCATCTGTTCGGGCTTTGACAACGTAAAGTAGCTTGCTATACTTTTGACAAAGCTGTAGCTGGATATGAAAACACTCTAAACTTCTGTTTAGCAGCTTATCCTGTCCTCAACACACACACACACACACACACACACACACACACACACACACACACACACACACACACACACACACACACACACACACACACACACAAAGACACAAACACATACACACACACACAAGCAGATGAGGCTAATAACAGACGCCTACTCCAGACATATCGCCCACCCGCGGCACCAGCCCTCAATTTGACACCGGTCAGTGATTAAAACCGGAGCCCCTGCGTTTTGTGTTTGGGAAAAGCGACCCACCAGACAGCGGAAGCGAGCGAGCGGCTGGCCTCCCTCGCTGCGCTGGAAGGAGGCTCATATGGTGAGTGGGTGATATAAAAGTGGAGGAGGTGAGCGTGGCTCGCAGCCACACTCCGACTCCGACTCCCGTACACACGACTGCTGAGAACAAGGGTTCGCTGCCCGTTTGATGGGGAACGCAGATGCTGATACACACCCAGCCATACATATTTGTGAAGACAGCACTTTCATACAGTATATATATATTACACAGAATAATAAATTAGCGTTCATAAATATTTCAACCACTTGAGCAGTTTGCGGGAGGTTTTTTTTCCCTATCTTTAGTTTATGATTAATCAAACTTGGCCGGCTAAAAAAGGCAGCAAATCACTCTAGCTTGCTTGGTTTGTCTTTCGAAGGAGAAAAATTGGATCTAACAACTGTTTTCCACCCTTCTAATCTCAGACAAACAACAAAAAAAGCTTAACTACCCCCCTTGGATCAGCGGGGGTCCAATTTGGTCTAATGATAGTCATTTGTGTTCTCCCTCCGTGCGTCCGGTGCCCGATTCCCTTCTGTGATCTCATGCAGGAGGTTGGAGAAAGCAGATAAGGAGCGCGCTTATCTCTCTGTCTCACAATTGGGCAGACATAAGTGGAAACTCATGCCGACGATTTAGGAACTTTTGCATTGCTCTCGCCCCAATTCTGGTACGGTCAATGCCTGTTCAGCTCTTCTCAACGTTTTTCATACCAAGGACCCCCCGATTTGATTGATAAGACGCCACAGACCCCATTTCATAAGATTCGGTCTCTGGGACCCCGATCCGAGAAGATCTTTTCAATTAGATATGATTTAGTTCCAAATAACACACCTGTCTATACTAGAGATACCAGTGGACCAAACAGTCATTACTGTAAATAGTAAATTAACTAACGTTGACGTTGAGCTACTAATCATTAACATTAGGGTTATTCCGTGGGCGGTGCCTCATAACTACGCCCAGTGGTTATTACTGTGTCTGGGTCGGTGTTACAGGAGGAGGGGAAACCCCGGGGCGCCGCTTCGGGTAAACCTCCTGGTTTGTTTATCACCAACCAGCTGACGTGAGCTTGCGAAACGGGAAATTACTTTGCAATCTGATTAACCTTAGAAATAAATAAATGAATGAATAAACAAGGGGGCTGGGGGATTGCTAGGGGATTGCTTCACTGTATCACCTTCCCTTGGAGGAGACGGCTTGATAAGTTGGGCGCGGGCCTCGTCACGCTGCATGGTGATAATAAGGCGTTTTCCTTAAAGGTCAGCCACTGCGCATCCTTGACGCCGCAGCTCGACACGTGGTTTCCGAGCCACGGCGTTCACCCTTTGCGAAATTAGATGGCGGCTCGCTGCACTTCCAGCGGCGGCGCCCGTCACCATGCGACAGGACGCAACGCGACAGGTTTGGTGTCCTTAAATCCCATAATGCGTCTGTGTGGCGAGAGGCTGCGACCTTGCGTGATGAGAAAACAGGAGATTTTGTCTGGTCCATGTTAATGGAAGATTAAGGCCTTATCGAGTTAAATAACCTTCTCTCCGTGACCCCCCGCCCTCTCTCTCCCTCTCTTCCTCTGTCTCTCTCTCTATCTCTCTCGT
>NC_137194.1:8533660-8553660 GCF_960531495.2 Zeus faber | reverse complement strand
TTTTCCTGCATGTTGTGGTTTGAAATGGAAAAAAGACAGAGAGAGATAGAGAGAGAGAGGGAGAGAGAGGGAGAGAGAGAGAGAGAGAGAGAGAGAGAATTTGATCAGATCGCTGTCGGGCCTTCTCTTTACAACCCTCTCTGGGTGAAAATATAAGAGAAAAGTTTTTCTGAGCTCTCGGCATTGAAAAGGGACCAGACTATAGGGTTTGCGGGACGGGTGGGGTTCGAGCTATGTGGATAGGGATGTGGTGGGCAGCTGCGATCTTGCCCGTCACACTTCTGCCCTGCATGCTTCATGTCTGTCCTGCAATTTTAATACTACTCGTATTAGCTTGGAACACATACACACTCACACAAATCCATCTCAAAACAACACACACGCCACCAGACCAGGGTCAAGTTCAAGTTCAAGTTCAAGAGATTATTTGTCACATACATACACACACATACGGTCATACACATATGCAGTGAATTGTCATGACACCCGGTGATTACACACAAAAAGCTGCGGGGCTGAAGGGGTGTGAGTGACTCGGGTTTGACATGCTTGGAGGACTTACACCCCCATGGCCCGCAATTTTAACTGCATTTGCCAACAGCGCCACACAACAGAACGCTGGGGTTTCCAGGGTAGTGGGATGCTGGTGAGTTGGTGTGGCAGGTGGGTGGCTGTGGGGCCACAGGGTGGGCCCTTGCCGGCTGGATCCTGGTGGCTTGCACCCTCATTCCACAAGCCAACAGGAGGCTCTGTGGGCTGCGGTTTGGGCTGTGTTGTGGTCTGCGGTGCGGGTGGCAATAGTCTGCCTTGCTCCCACTTCATGGCTTCCTGTGCCCCAGGTGCCAAGGATGGTGGAGGGCCCACATATCAGGCTGTCTGCGGGAGTCGTGGGGCGGGGTTGGGCTGACATTGGGGTGTCCTGCGCCAAGCGCACTCAGCTACGTGGGTGGGTGGACAGGGCTTGTGGCCGGGTGGGGCATCTAGCCTGTTGTGGTATGGTGGGCCTCGCCGTTGAGCAGGCTGTTGGTGGGTATCGGGCCCTGCCGGCTCGGCGGGCATTTCTGCCGGAGTCTTGGTCTGTCAACGCGGGACGTCTTATGCCTGCACATGTGGTGGGTTGTACGTACGTATGCGCTTCAGGGGTGCAGGGTCTCCTCACGCTCACATGGACTGGTTTATGCTTCTCGGAGCCGTGCATTGGTGTTGCTACGCAGGCTCCCGGCTTCTCTGTTGGCTGGGGGGTCTTCTGTGGCCGCAGGTTATGGTACTCTGAGCTTTCCTGCGGCCGTGGGGTGTCTATACGGCTGTGAGGCTCAGGGGTGGCCTCGGGGCCTTTTCCGCTGCTTGGAGGCGCTAGGATTTAATTCGGACCGTGTACATCAAAACTAATTGGGACAAGTGCCATGCACTCACCGGTGGACACACACACACACACACACACACACACACACACACACACACACACACACACACACACACACACACACACACACACACACACACACACACATACAGGCCGCACCACCAGTACCTGCTTTGAAAACAACCCGAACATCCTCCTGATTAGATCCCTCTCCTTTTCTCCCTCCTTTACTGCCATAGCTATCACAGGAAGAGGCCACGTGCTGAATTGCTGTTGCATTTTCCCTGGACTTATTTTAATTTTGTTTTGTCGATTCATGTTGTCGTCCGATGTTTCTGTGTTTACGTTATTCCATGTATATGTTTGTTTTGTTGTTTAATTGTTGGTTCTATATTTATTTGTCTCACCCGTGGTGATTCCCAGGGCCGTTTCTTGCGATATGCAGACTACTGAATGCGGTTGCATAGGGCACCCAAGCTGCCATTTTAGCCTTTTGTTATTTATTTTGTTATTATTATTATTATTATTATTATTATTATTATTATTATTATTATTCTTTTTTTTTTTAATTAAAATGACCTCAAATTATTGAAATGGTCTCTCTTGGTAGCCAAGCACCCTCTTATTCTGTGCAATGGCCTTCTTTTTGTGATGTTCATTCTGTGTAATGGCCTAATTTCTTTTATTTACCCGCACCCGCTTGAAGCATTTAAATGTTAGATGCATGCCCCTGGAACACCTTAGAGGGTTTGGAATCCCCCCTTCATTTTTTCACAAAATAGGGGTCCCCAAACAACATTTTGCATAGGAACCCCATAAAGCTAGAAACGGCCCTGGTGATCACCCCCTCCCTTACTACTCCCCTGGGAGTAGTAATAATGATTAGTTGTTTATAGACCAAACATGGTAAGATAGTTCTCCAAAGAAAGGGATTGGTTGCCGTTCTGTGTAACAAAAAGCTGTGCCCTTGTCAGGTTGAGAAGTTGAACTCCACTTGCTGACTAACTCTTTCCTACGTGCAATGGCATAAAAATACTCTGTGTTGTATGCCAAGCATGCTGACAGCACAGGTTACAAAAAAAAAAAAAGGGGGGACTACACTTTATCAAAACAAAAACAACGCATCGGACTCAGACGCACGTAATGCCTCCGTGAATATCTGGCGAGTTTCAGGGTCCAAGGATCTGCTGCGGTCAGCTGCTGCTGCACTTGTGTTATTGTTGTAGTTGGATGCAGAACACTGAGCTCTGACCGACAGACAGACAGACAGAGAGATAGATAGATAGATAGATAGATAGATAGATAGATAGATAGATAGATAGATAGATAGATAGAGAGATAGATAGATAGAGAGATAGATAGATAGATAGATAGATAGATAGATAGATAGATAGATAGATAGATAGATAGACCTCTGAAGTCGGATCTCTGTTTTGTTCTTCCTATTAATAATCTGATGATAATAATAATAATAATGAATATACCTGTCGTGTTGGGTGCATTTTACAGTTTCCTAGGAGTGTACGTTGACGTCTCCTGGTTGCCCGTCTTGCGGAGCAACCACTATGCCGTCTACACAGCGCAACCCTCCCGTCGTTAAAACAGCCGTCCACCATGTTTGCCTGTAAACCAGAACTTCTCATTGCTAGAACTCACCGTGTTGTCTGTGGAAGTAGAGCTGCACTCTCAGTGACGGGTGGCCGTTTGGCGCCGTGTCGTGCACATCATTTATTTGTTGAGTTTTTTCCTTGGATTACATTTTCCGAAAGTTACGTTTCCATGAAATACGAAAAACGTTCCGGTATTTCTGTGAGTACTGACCATTGCACGGCTTCTATTTTTCCCACGCCTCGCTGGATCTTCGGTCGCACATTTAAGTGGTTTTCCACTGGACCAGTTTTCGTGGACTTTTTTTTAATTGTATTTTTCATTAATCCGGCAAAGTAATGGGGAGTACAGATTTAAATTCTCAGTGCACAATGGACACAGTCCAACTGGACATTCTCAATCAGAATCTGTACATTTATAGTATAGTAAATAGTATGATGACGTCATAAAGCATTTTACTGTAAATCTCATCTCGTTCATTTTGTTTACGAATAGTGGCATGGCTGTAAATCAACTGAACATTTTTGGTCAAAGTTTTGCGTATCTTTAATTTATATGTGGATTGATTTTTATATTTTAATTAAACACAATCCTTGTGACATACCAGTTTGAACGACCCCTCAACCATGTTCATAGCTTCAAGTATGTCTTCCAGATAGTTTTAGCCGGTTTGGACATATTTCGGTGTGTAATGCATTCTGTAATATGGATCAAATTTGGTCAGTTTTTGGCTAATATCTGCTCCGTATGTGGATCAATTTGGATGAAACTTAAACCACGAGCTGTTTGTGACAATGGGGTTCAAACAGGACGTAAACCGTGTTTGTGTGTTATGTCGAAGTTGGTTTTCCAGAGAGTTCAAAATAACAATATAATGATAATAATAAAAAAATAATAATAACAATAATGATAATAATAATAATAAAAATAATAATAATAATTAGGGCTCCAGCCCAAAAATATTGGTCAAAGACATTGGATCAGCTTCCTTTTTTGGGGGTGTGGGTTAATTTGTCATTTTTAATTAAGTTGAGAAAATGTTAGAATAAATAAATAAGGTTTTATAAGTTTCACCTTTTTTTGTGTTTTTTCATTTATACAATGATATTATTTATTCAGTGAAGAAAACTTGAAATGAGGCAGCGTGTGTGGATTCTTCAGCACCACTCCAGCACAGTTTGCTATATGGTTTGCCAATCACAAAAAACTAATTTTGGAACTCGATAAATAACAAGTAGGAAAGATAAAGCAAGCAAAAATATGTTAATATGGAAAAAAAAAAAACACGAGCTTGAGCACTTATCCAGATTCTTTCCACAGCAGCTGCCCCATCTTTGCAACCAAGAGATTCCCTGACGTGAATTCCAGAAATGGCTCCTGCGCCCATTTCTCCCACTCACTCGCACCTGTGCAACGCATCGGAACTTGACGATGGCAATGGCGGTAAATCTGAAAGAGCGGAAGACACAGCGGGATGCGGGCGGACAGGTATCCTGACCCGTACAGTCCACTGTGGGAATAAGCTTCTGTCAAAGCCATAGAGCCGTCAGAGAGCGCTGCAGCAGCTGGAAACTCCACCGCACACCCAGAGGTGCAGAGCTATAATACTCAGCAGGGAGACCACGTGGAAATAGCGTATTTTAATTTATTTTCTTCCCTGCCTTAGCTTCTAACTCAGGCTGCATTTACACTCTTATCTTAATCCCCAGTTCCAATTTGTTGCCTTTATTCGATTTCTTCTGCCTCCTGTTTACACCGACCTTCCACGCGACCAAAATGCAGTGACGTATAAATCACATTTTACCAAAAAGGAGAAAGGGCAGAGCCCTGACTGGATCCAGGGCATAGGAGGAGCGTGTGGATCAGCATCGTCGGGATCCTGTAGTGAATGTTTGAACACGAACAGAGGGTCGCTAACTTTTCGAATGTGCAAATAAATAAACTTCTGTTTCGAACCTTCGCCGCCACGACACGATCGTCGCATTGATGACGTTTAAATCGCGGCGACCGTCAAACTCCGACCTATGCGTCCTGACGGAAGTGGTGATAGCTGACGTCTGATTCGTATCCGATTTACTTTCACATATGAACGTGGCCCAAAAAAAGAATACGAAAATACCCGAATCCATTCGTTTTGTTTTTTTCCTGTTTGGACGTCCATAATACGTGTCCCGTACGTGTCACATGTGGGCAAAACGTCGGAACCGGGCCCTTTCAGCTGGTGATGTAAACGCAGCCTCGGTCTCGGTCGGGACATGAGCGACGCCGGCAGCAGCCAAACCACCATTGGGGCCCAGATCCTGTACGGACCCCCCAGGTCTCAACGGGAGCAGCTGCACAAAATTGAATGTTTTTGTTTCTCCGGTAGGTTTTCAGGAAGCCATTTCACCCAACCTTCGCCCAGAAAATGCAAGGCGGGCCGCCAGTCGGTTTCAAGAGGTTGGCTTTGAAGGCCATATGGAGGAAGGCTTTATGGAGCGGGAGGCTTTAGGCGACAGCTCCTTTCAAAGGGTCTTCACTAACGAACGACCCTGTTTTAAGGAGGTCAAGACGCTTTTAGAATAAGTTCTGCTGCGTTGGTAAGTGAAACTCATGGATATACCAAAAAAAGGCGTCTTCTCGAATTCCACCTCGTCACATATGCAGATGCTTTGCACGGGATTGAAACTCATGTCAGTGGGATTTACTGATCAGAGAGGGATGAAAAACAGAACAGCCCTCAGAGAAACTCCAGTGTCTGATGCATGAAAGGAGGTGAATTCCCTCGGCGGCGACGGGGGTTTTGGAGGCCGCGAGTTTGGAAGGAAGCTGAGAGCAAATCTCATTCATTAGTCATTAGGTTTTGGTTGTTTTTTTGTTTTTTTTAGTTTTTTCCGGGTAGACCGGGGCAGACTGGATCCGCGGAGCTGCGTGTGAGGAGCTGTGAGTAATTGTGCGGCGCCGCATCGCTCGGCGGCGTGAGTCCTCCTCGCTGCTCTCCCCGGTGGATCCCTCCTGGCTTTGTTTAATAATGTTGAGTCATGAGGTGGGAGGGAGAGCGGCTCTGGTGACTGCAGCGCTCCGGCTTTTGAGCGCCTCTCCCGGCTTTGAAGATGAAAGGAGGAACGGTTCGTATTCGTTTTGTCTGCAAACCCCACACCCCCTTCCCGACCCCCTCGGAGTCGTGCCATACGTTTGGACTCCCAAAAAACCCAAACTCACAGAGACGCATTTCAGCCGATCCCTTATCAGCGTGCCACGCAGAGGGGGAGAATGATTTATCTTTAGTCTACAGTGAGATGGCTCCTTCTGGGTCTCTGTTAGCACTGAGGGCCCGTGTTCCCACAGTATTAAGTATTGATGTGCTTTTGCTGCACTGGCAGGACTGGCAGGCCGCTCTCTGTATCTGCTCCCCCAGCAGCAGATATCGCCGCCTCAGCTCCTTTTGGATGGAGCGGTGTATTTAAAGTCTACATCTGGCTTTTTCCGTAAATGTCGCGTCATTCTCACCTCACCCTTTCTCGTCTGCCGTGCTTTTATATTTGCAAGGGTTGCACCAAGTGTACACTGTCGCTGAAAAAAAGAAAGAAAATTATGATGATAATTATGATAATAATAATAATAATAATAATAATAATCAGAATAATAATAATAACACTAATAATAATAAATATAGCTGCAGGCAGCAATACACGAGTTAAGTCGTGCTGGGTGCGTTTAATGTGTCAGATGTACTGGCTCGTCTGTATTAAAATTGCTCATAATTTGGTCTGTTTTTCCCGAATATCTGCTCCGTATGTGGATCTTTGTGAGGTCTTTGTGACAGTGCAGTTCAAACGAGACATAACCCGTGTTCATGTGTTATGCCGAAGTTGGCGTTCCCTATAGCTTTAGGTTTCCAAAGAGAATTTTAATCGAGAATTTTCAGAGAATATTATTCAGATTATAGTAGTTATTAGAATCAGAATCAGAATCAGAATCAGAAATACTTTAATAATCCCAGGGGGAAATTACTTTTGTTACAGCTCCAAATCTACATAAAACATATTTACATACAACATATTTACATACAACATATAATAATTACTAAGAAACATATTTATATATAAATATATATATGAACATATCTATATGTTATAAACATATCTAGGGGTCTCATGCCCTATTGTCATTGTTAATGAAACACTGACGTCAGTAGCCTATGGATCTCATGGATCCACTGTACTCACAGATAAGATGAATAAAATGTGTATTCCGGCCGGTCCCAACATACAGTCGTCCAAGTTTGATCCAGATCGGTCCATTATTGTGGAAAAATTTAGTAAAGAACTGTATTTTCTGTCGTCGCCGCAACATGCGTGCATGCGCAAATGACAGGTCGCATTGCAGTCTAGTGTCAACAACCGGGTCCTCGCCAAGACGGCAACACATGCAGATGGGAATAACGTTAGACTTTCATGGATATTATCGATCCAATGAACCCACAGACAATCTGAATAAGATGTGTATTCCGAGCAGTTCCAACATGGCATCGTTCGAGTTTCATCCAGATCGGCTGTTCAGTATTGTGGACGGAGTTTGTGATCAACAATGACTACCTCACCAAGATGGCACAACGCATAGAGGTACACTACAACGAAGAAATCGATGCGAGACAAGATACTGTCAGCAAGCACAGACGTAATCACGATTGGACTTCAACTAAAGGAATATAAGATACAAACTTTTAACCATACGAAGTTACTGAGCGACAGGTATTAATTTACCAGAGGACAATTGGATTAAACAAAGCGCAGCGTATTAAACGTCATAAATATAGACACTTCTGAGGACAACACACACTCACCAGAGTAAGCTCTACAAAATAAAAACCCAATAATCACTGTCAGAAGTTATAGACATTCCAGAGATGGAACTGCTGCAGGCTCAATGGAGTGCGCGCTCACACTCAGGCTCTGTTTGTGTGTGTGTGTGTGTGTTTTTGTGTCATTCAATTAGGAAAAAGTTTATAAATCTAAAATAATAAAAACACACTGTTTTTATTTGTTTCATTTGGGGAAAGGAGCATGCGCAGTAGAACGGAGATGCGTATTGGAGTCTCCATTTACGCATTTACGCCACTGCTCTACACGTACATGTTTCATGAATTATCAGTCTTAAATAAATATAAAACTTGAAATTATTAGTCGTACTAAATAATATGTAGGCTGTTTTTTTTTTTCTTGCAAAACACCTGCAGGTGTAATGTAACTGATCTTGTTTGTATGTAATTTATATCTAGCCTTCAGAATACCCATTCATATGAACAAAGTCCTATTTTGATTCAAGATTTGTACATTTGAGTTTATTTATTTATAGCTTTATAAAATACATTATTATTCTGAAGGCAGTTTTCTGTAGATTTACCGAGTGCAATAAAATATTTCTGTTCACCAAAATTGATGAATAATCGTGATAAATAATCGTGATCACAACATTGACAAAAATAATCGTGATGATCATTTTAGCCGTAATCACGCAGCCCTCCTTCATGATAACTGTCATAAGTTGCGGCGTAGGAAACCCACCCACAGCCGCAAACACCAAAACACCAAACACCAAAACACCACCCCATCATGGAATTGCACTGTAACCAGACTGGAAAAAATGAACTTCTGCAGTCACAAGACACAGTGGAATAGAGCGCCAAAGCACCCTCGTCCATTTAACTTTAACGAAGGGCCGACTACCCTGGACCCCACGTATTGCTGCCTGCAGCTATATTTTGTTTATTTATTTTTTATTTAATAATTGTAGATGATTTTATTTATTATTAATAATAATAATAATAATAATAATAATCATAATAATATTATGATTATTATTATTACAATATACAATAATAATGATAATAATAATAAATATATAATAATAACAATAACAATAACAATAATAATAATAATAATAATATGATTATTATTATTATTATTATTACAATATACAATAATAATAATGATAATAATAATAATAAATATATAATAATAATAATAATAATAATAATAATAATAATAATAATAATAATAACAACAATAATAATAATAATAATAATAATAAATAGCAAAGTGCAGTTGATAAAAAATAGTTATTAGTCGTACAGTAAGCATAATAAAAGCATAATGCTACTAACTACTGCTGCTAATAACTCTTCCAGATTAGACTATGCATCCCAAACCAACGCCATTTTGAATGGCATTAAAAAAGCAAATGCACACTCGACACTTACATGATTTTGCATCTCCACTGAAACAATCCCTCTAAATGAAGCCTCCTGGTGGCCCCAGGCCCTGCCAGCACCGTGGCCTCCCCCACCCCAGCACCACGGGGTGTTTTCTGTCCAGACACCGTGTTGCACAACGCGTCGGGCTGGTGGCAGCAAGCGTCTGGCCCGTGTCACAGCAGATTAGCACCGCGCACGTGTAAATGCAACTTCATGCTTCTGGGATGACGGAGGCCAGCTCACATGCTGCTGACAGGCCGTGTGCAGGGCAAGATGGCAGTCACCTCCCTGTGTGTGTGTGTGTGGGGGGGGGGCTCATTATGGTGCACTTCAATTACTGTAATTTTTGGCTTTCTTTTTCAATGCTTTCATTCTTCAATGCTTTTATGATGTGTATTTTATGCCATATATAAAACACAAAAACTAAAGTTATTAACACAAAAGCTGAATTTCAAATCTGATCTTAGCTTGGTGGTAGAGGTGGGTGCAATAGAAAACTGTACTTCGTAATAAAGATTCAGAATATTTGTTTTTTTTTGTGCATAATACTGTATATGATCAACTTGACCTCCTAATACAGAGGCCCTGGACTAGTTTTGGTGCCAAACAGGAGTTTGGAAGTGGCAGTGTGATCCACAGTTGTGCATGGGCATTTAAGAGCTCGTCAACAGCCGGCGCGTTATTCCCAGGACAGGTTGGCGTCCTAATCGCAGGGTATTAATGCATCTGTGAAAGATATAGCACAGGAACACCGAGCAGATGTTCATCATTAGAGAAAAAAAAACACATCCAACCCCATTCTCAACTTAATGACCATACGGCAACAAATACAGACAGCTGTTTCAATGAACCGCTGTCAGGCGGGACGCTGGGACTTGATGTTATCGGCACCGCGGCGCCTAAATAATTGAAGGTGATAACTGAAAGACTTGCTTACAAGGGTCCTTTCTGACTTCAATATTGATTGTTGAATTACTTTCATATGCAACAAAAATTGTATCACTGAGAACCATATTAAAACTGAAACTTCCATAAAGCTAATTCTACCATCCACACTACAATCTACAATACAGAAGAAGCCCTGTAATGCAAAACAAAAAAAAAGGCAACTCCAAAGAAGAAACTGTAGAGAACTAGAAATTGACATTATAATAAAATTTTTAAGCTTCTGGATCAAGTGGTGGATAAACTTTGGATAAACTTTGGAAAAATAATTCATGACTCAAGTAGTCTTCTTTTTATTAAAAATTAATCTAAAGGCTGATCCCAGCTCAGATTTTTCCAGGAATCATGGTCTTATGTTTGCGATAAACACCGATGTGGACACAGAAAGAAACTCCAAACTCATTTCACCGTTTAAATTTTTCTTTAATGGTTCAGGTGGTATAGGATTTGGAAGCATCAAGTCAAGAAATGTTGAGCAGCCGTACAGAACCGAGAGACTGATGGAAAAGGAGAATTAAGAGAAAGAATACAAGGACGACGAGGCAATGCCTCAAAAAGATGCACATTTCTAGTAAAACGGCAACAACAGCATGCCTGGAGCGAGTTCAATTCAAGTTCTCACATTCACACACCCACCCACACGCACCCACACTCACACAGAGGGCCATGACCACCCACCCACCCACACACCCACACACACCCACCCACACACACAGCTGAATGGAGGCTGTAGGACAACCCTGATAGATAGAATATACAGTAAGACACCTTTGAGTTGAGAAAGGATGGAACTTAATATGCATAGACAAATGAAAAACAACCTAAAACAAAAAGTAAACATTAAAAAAAAAAAAAAAAAGACAAATATCTTTGTTGTAGGCGGACAGCGTGGACCGGGGATCCACTTGGTAAAACAATGCAAACCACACGGCGGACATGCTTGGAGATTCAAAACATTAAGTTACACTTATTTAAGTTATACATGTTAACACAGTGTACTTAAAAACACATTAAATATTGAGCATGTCACTAGGATAACAAGGCAGATTTAAAAACAAAAACAACAATTGAACTATTCCAGTTGACTCGATTATCACAGAGCGAATGCTTTTTTTTTTTTTTTTTTGCTTTTTTTCCTCTCTTTTTGCTTCGAGTGATGAAATGACTCAAGTCGCGGTGTCATAAAAATACTTTCCCTTACAAAGTTGCACCGAAACAAATGTTAAATTCCTGTGCTGAGTTGTATCAAAAAAAAAAAAAAAAAAAGAAAAGTTAAAAATAAAAAAACAAAACCACACCGGTTGCAGTGCTGATTTAAAAGCACGCTGTTGTTAGATCTTTACATTTGGCTCCATGTTTCCTACTCTAGCACGGCGAAGAGGGCTCCAAACCCCGATTTAGTGGAACTCCAGAGCAACGTTTCCCTACACGCGCCCTTGTAAGGGATTTGAGTTTTGCCCACGGAAAAACGTGGCTTCATCACCTTTTATTATGGCAGTGGTTCTCAACTCCGGTCATGAGGACCACGAGTGCTGCTGGTTTTCATCAAGGTGAATTGAATTAACTACCAGTAATACTTTGGTTCCCGACGACTGGAGATAAGAACTATGTTTTCATGATCTATTCAAGGGAGTTACTAATCAAAACAGTAATAAATTAGAACTACAGCTCGTCACCCAGACACTGTAACTTTATCTTACAGATAAAAAATAAAATAAAACAAAGACATACGAATGGCACAATGAAATCATATTTCCCCTAAAGTCTGTACAATGAAAAAGTTTCACTTTTCACTTTTCACAATAATTCAAACGTCACCTTTGCTCAGGGAGAGAATGTGTACAGCTGTAATGTTAAGGTGAGTGAGTTTGCTAGTGTCTTAGGCTTAATCTGAAGTGTAGTTCTTGCGCTTTTCCCCTTGAGGCAAAGCAGAGTTTTGCACTCAACAGCCTCTGAATTAAAATAAAGCAGCAAAAACACGACGGGTGTGACGGAGAAACGAAAGCCATCGCACAAAACAAATCAAGACAAATTCGGCCTCAAAATAAGCAGAAATTAGAAAAAAAAACAAAAAAAAATAACTTCTCTTCCCAACATCAATCAGAACACTCATCACATGACCAAAATTACTATATAATGGTCAAATCCTCCAGTGACAAGAGCACAGCACCCTCCAGAAACAATAAAAATATGATATCAAAATCATAATAATAATAATAATAATAATAATAATAAAAAAACAATCCTAAAACAATATTTTATATATTCATTCACACAGATCATGGGTGGTCTCATTGACAGCCTTGTCACCAAGGCTCCAACCCGTGTGAATCCGCCGAGCGCAGCCCAGCAGACAGCTCGCTCCGGGGGCAGAGAGGCGGAGGGACGGCGCCCCCTCTGGTGGCTCCTCCATCGCCTCCGGGCTCCTCTCCCCTCTCTCCCGAGCGGCGTTGGAATTAAGTGGGAGTCTGGGTGGGTGTGGACCACGGAGCCGGGTGGGGGTGTGTGTGTGTGTGTGGGGGGGGGTTGGGATTCGGGGGCGTGGTGGGCGGGCGGGTGGGTGGATGGGTGGGGGGGGGGGGGCGGCGGTCACTGCCGCCGATCCTCCGTCTCTGACCGGGAGAAGGCCATCACCACGTCCTCCGCACCTGGAGAGAGACAGAGGAGGAACGTTGAGTCAGGAAATACGTATCTTCTGGACGAGCGAAGGAGCCCCGAACGGAAGGAAGAGCGTTATGCATCAGGGTGTAGCGTCTCACTAGCTCGAACCATCTGGGAGCAGGCGGGTGGGGATGCAAGGAGCGTTAACATAAATAGGGCTGCGTAATATCGACAAAACCAAATGCCACAATGCTGTTGTTGTTTTTTTTGCCTCGATATTAATAATTGAGCAATTTTCGCGATGATCATCGGTGCTTCCGCGGGATCTTCAGAGACAACGATTAGAGCATCTACAGCAGAGATCAGAGGAGCTGCCTTAAAGACAACATTTAACTACACCACAATAACCAAAATCCCAGCCGAGATCTAGTCCAGACCACAAAAGTGTAACGGGGAGTCTCGGTGGTGTTTGAGTTACTGCAGCTGAATGACTCCATCAGTTATTCACACGTAGCGTCTGGTCACGAGGCATCACATCGTATGCAAGATACTACCACTAACGACATACAGTATACTAATTCATCTCATTGGGATGAATTAGCATGTCATATACCCCTTGAAATGCATCATCTCATAAAGTTACCGAACATGTTTACCAACTAGAGAAGCACCGGCTGAAATTTTCTCGGCCATTTCCTACTTCTGTTTTACTATTATTATTATTATTTTTTTTTAAGTCTGACTTGCAGATTCCAATTTCTGATCTGCTGTACGACGATGACAAACACATCACGTGATCTGATCACGCTCACGTGACAGGACAGCTGCACATACGCTTTACTTTTCATTTACCACAATAGTGGGAAAACTGATTTTGTTTATTATTATTCATTATGGAACAATCATAGAACATGAAACTGTCACTGAGTTCCAATGAAATCACCAAGTTTCCATATAATTCAAACTGTAACTCTGACTGAGTTTTAGTAGGATACAACATATAATAACATGGAAATGTCGAGTTCAAAATTCAGAGGAAAGTCTGTTTCACTTAAAGTGCAAATATACATTTATATTATACATTTACATTTACATTTAGTCATTTAGCAGACGCTTTTATCCAAAGCGACAATTGTTCAAACACCGACGGACGCAGCCATCAGGAGCAATTAGGGGTTAAGTGTCTTGCTCAAGGACACTACAGCATGCTAGGAAGAGGAGCCTGGGATCGAACCAGCAACCTTTAGATCACTAGACCACCAGCTCTACCGCCTGAGCTACCATCCCCACATATATTCATATGGTACTTTGCAAAAAAATTGCAATCGTTACAAAAAAATAAGAATAAAATAAATGGCCAATTCTTCTCACTCTCGTTCAGTGGAAGTCGTCCTTCGCTCACCGAGCCAACTGAATCAAATCCAACGACTCGTTTTACAGAGTGACTCGTTAAGAACCGAGTCTCGAAAAAGAGTCAAACTTCTCATTACGAGCAGAGCTCCACTGTGACAGCGATAGAAACAGTCACACAATGTTGGAATATTGTCAGGCCATAGATAAAAAAAAAAAGATCTAATCTTCTTTGTTTGCCTTGATGTACCCTCCAAACAGCTGACATTTTCATTATATCGCTCTCTTTTTTGAGCGTCGAATCGGGTTTGAGTTTTGGAATTTTTATGAGTACACGAGCACAGGCGTGTAAATCTGACCGGCACAGAATGTGAAAATATATCTGACACTGATCGATCGGTGAAAATCGACCGATTCCGGTCACCGGCCGATCGATCGGCGCAGCTCGGGTTTTATATGTTAACATGACGGTCACACATTTTGTGCTTTATTATAACTCTCCCACTTCCCAGTTCACCTCAGCAGCGCAGCGTTACACCTCGGTGGATAATCAAGTACCACTCAGTGCTGCTCAGTGGATGTTGAGCGAGGGGAGAGGGAGGGGTAACTGAACCACAGGTCGTAGCATCTGGTCCAATCCGAGGGATTAGTTTAAATACCCTATAAATGTACAGTATTGTTTTGTATTGATTGATTTCTGTCATTAAATTACAACTATATATATTTATTATGTGGCATGAAATTATTTAAATTCTAATTCATTTAAATCAAATTAAATTCCAAATTATGATACGAACCATACTTACAACTCAAATTAAATAGACTTTATGACAAACAGGAAATGTGTCATAGGCGTCGATGACCCTGGGTGTGTGAGCAGCTACAGTCTAGTCTCACTCATGGTCGCACTGACACACCAACGTGTCGATCGCTGCAGAGCCATACAGACGTCCCTTATTGTCAGCATAGACTCTACAGGTATATATACAATATTTTTGCAATTAGAAAACTTTTCTCGCCTGCCCGTAGGGCTGCTCCAGATCACAAAACCACAGGTTCGGATGGTTTCCAGGTTTTGAGTCATGGATCGGATCATTTTTTCGGATCAGCAAAAAAGAAAATAAAAGAAAAAGGAAGGGGAGACAAATAGAACTGTGCTTTCCATTTATTCTGTAAAACGCTTAAAGCAAGCAACTTTTGCCCATGGTCTTAAATTAAAACAACATTCAAGATGTTGTGTTTGAATAACATCTTAAAATATATAAATATATTAAATAATCAATTGTTAAATTAATGTACAATATGAGGCACGCATGATACCCTATTCCTCTAAACATGGTAGTAAATTAAAAAATATGATTCGATCCGCCCCGAGTCACTTAATTTAATTCTATAAGTAACACGTATCATGTTCAATTTCTCACGTTTATAACAAACCAAATTCCATGAAAATCGGTTCAGAGTGACGCGAGGTCACAGTTGATTTTGTGGAGAAGTCTGCATCTCTCAATACACATTGTGTTTGTTTAGCAGCGGCTCATGACGGCTCCAATATGGCCGACGCTCAGACGCAAGGCGGCGACATGCAGCAGCACATTCACCACATGTTGTAAAGCAGCAGCGGCGCCAAACTGTATTTCACTATAACGGTTAAATCTTTCGATTAATCCGCGGTTCACAAGACGTGCCGAACCGCAGGGGGTGACCCGTATGGATCACGGATCACCTACGCTCAGTCAGACCACTACCTGCCCGTCTACAGGTAATTGAATCTATTGCCGAGTGACCCTGGCAACAGATTAAAGATACCACCTGCAATCACAAACCCCAAAGCGGGCCATGAGACGCTGCAGAGAGCATCCTGCCCTGTCCCGATAGCGCTCAGCTCGGCGCCATCATAACGATAGCGCCGCTTTTTCCAGCTGCAGGAGGCACAGACCACCCGTGGAGAGCCGAGGCTATGTTTCAGCTGATGTCTCACCAAGCTGCGATGGCGGTGAATAATGGAGAATTCATAACGGTCACGCGGTAACATCAGAGAGAGTGTCGTGACGTATCCGAGCGTGAGGCAGCGAACGGAAACGGCCGGCGAAACAGGACAAGTTTCTCAGCTGAATGCTGTCACACAGGGATCTCTGACTTGTTTCCGGCCAACTTTGACGCCTCCAGTCTCCTCGGCGCTTCCAGGAAACACCCTGACGAACTTCAATAAATGCTTCAGCGGGAAAGGGTTCTGCTTACACACTGTCCTTTCAAGCCTCATCTTTCAAACTAATGTATGAAAAAGTTTAATGAACTGGCAGAGCCCGTTTTAATTTAAGCAAATTGCTCTCCATGACCATTTCCAAATTAGAGATGACAAAGCTTTAGGGGAAGATGCTGCTAGAATGAGCCAAGTGCTAAAAGTAGCTATGGCACCGCCACGCCCACAGCTGAGTCACTGCAGCGAATGGCGGTGTGAGACGGTGGTGAAATGTTTGAAAACCGCCAGCAAATTGCTAATTTCCTCGAAATCGTGAGCAAAGAAACAAAAAAAAAAACAAAAAACAGCTTGATGTTTAAACACAAAGAGGGGAAAATGACATCTGCATCTGATTTAATCTGCATTACTATATAAATAAACTGATCTTCCTCGTGCAACCGCTGCAGAAATCACAAAGCCCACACCTTTGGGGGAGAGGAGATGATCGCGTGAAGCCGTCTTCTCGCACATTGGCTATAAAAAGCCTCTCCGCTCTTCAGCACTCGGCTGCATGTTGGATTTAATTATTGTGGAGAAATAAAAAAGTAGGCCAGGGACTGTGAGCTTCCATGCGCAGGCACACTGGCCAGACTTCCATTTCGCCATATCTGCAGCGAGGATAATGAGGATGTTTTTTTATGCCACATTCGGGTCACCGTAAGAGGGACACTCTGAGGGGAAGGTGCCTTTTCGTGTGGACTCGTGCTCCCTTTCATGATCAAAGCCCTGAGAGACGGCGCCGGCCTACCAAATGAGGCTACGCCGCAGAGTGAGCACAATGGGGGTGGGAGGCAGAGCTGACATGAATGCGTCAATAGAATTTATCCGACAAAACACTTGTAATCTGAGAGACTCGTTCGAACGGTGCTTCCTCATGCAGTAGCACATAATAAAAACCTGGGGCTTGTTCGTAGAATGCAGAATTGGAATCTTGAATCGTGCAACTGCTAATGACAAACCTTTATTTTATACAATGGTCGCTGTGCCCGGTGGTTCAGAGCACGACCGGTCTGACCAGACAGCGACCGACCTGTAAAATATGCTGTAAATAAATAAATGGCAATCGAGACACTGAAATGGCTAGGCTATATCTGCTTTATGAAAGCACTCTGCCTCACACACACACACACACACACACACACACACACACACACACACACACACACACACACACACACACACACACACACACACACACACACACACACACACACACACACACACACACACACACACACACACACACAATGGTAAAAACGTCAGTATTGTTGCCTAGCAACTTATCAAAATAAGATTGCATCACTGGCCAGGAGACCGCTACCGCCAATGAGCGAGCGCTGCTGGCTCGTTCCAATCCCCCTCCTTCTGTGGCCGTTCTCTGACCCATCCCTCCACTAGTCCCTGATCCCCTCCTTATCCTGACCTGAATGATGGCGATGCAGATTTTATTAATATCTGAACACCTGATCCTATGTAAATAACCCCAAGAGACATCTGATTTGACCGTTATGAAATGAACATTTAATAGGAAACAATTGTTTGTTACATGAAATGGGCTTTTCCGGGGGACCAAAATCCCGTAGGAGGAGAATAACAACTAATTCATTGTGAGGGGAATGAATTACTAGACTACAATTTGTTTCTCTCCAGTTGGAGTGCGACAGTCAAGCCGAGTGAAGCAGAGAAACAATGATGTATAATGCAATACAAGCATATCATGAGTACATGCATGTGCATGAGCCTATAAAACACCAGGCATCACAGTTAATTTATAACCAATGACCCATTCCATCAGGTAATAATCTCCTGAACAGGTGCTAATTCACAGGCCACGTTACCCGCGGTCACCTTCCTGACACAGTATACAAGTGACTCTGATCTCTTATCGATGTTTGCTAGAGGAGGCAGCAAAGTGCAAAGCTCACCGCCAGGCCAACAGGTCATCCAATGCAAACAACAGGTATCCACTGCGGCTTCCCGGGATAAGAGTGTCCTGTTCATCAAATGAGTCAGGTGCAGGTTAAAAGCCACGTGCCCTGCTGGGCTCAGGCCCCCATGTTGTGATGCGCTGGTAATGTAGCACAGTTATTAGTCAGAGCAGCAACAGCTATTATGGTCACAATCTTCTCAGGGTCCGACTGAGAGGATGAAGACATGGAATAACCCCTGTTGGAGTGCCAGCGGCGGCGGGGCTAGCCACGCTCAATGAGGACAGAGGATCGTCCAGGCTCTGCATGTCGACTCAAAGCTGCCTTCTGAGAAAGTCTAGGAGTACTGCAACATAACCTTTAAGGTCCAAATAAACCAAAAACCGCCCCCTACTTGAATCTACAGCTGTATCGGCCGATATTCGCATTGTTGACTGTCATCGGCCTATCGGCAAATAAGTTATCATTCACTGATGGCCGTGGCCGATGTCTATCCACTGTTTCCCACACAGGGTTTACTTGGGCAGGACCACTCAGGTATATTAATGGCCACAAAAGTATATTTGGCGACCCATTTTAGCGTTTTTTAGATATTATTTTATCCATCCGAGAGACGATGCCATCTGCAATGGACATTAAAAGACATGGACAAGACTCTCTGCAACCTAAAGAAACCTCAGTCTGATTTGGGTTAAACCACTTCAACCGAGAGAAAAATTAGGTCCACATGCTTTAGCCAGACAGTTAAACAGTGCCTCCAGCAGCTTCAAACGCATCAAATTTAGGCTGCAACAAGGAACGCTATAGTCAATAAAACTTCACCAGGGAAAGGTTGTAGAACACAGACAGGACCTTCCTATGGGCCATACCGCTTGCGTTTGAAAATAGGATTTTGTGATATAGACAAAGGAAACTAGATCACAGATGTATTGATTGTGTGACAGTTACCATGTGAAACCATAGAGGCGATATTTCTGAGAGGCTGGATGAGAACATCACAGGCTGGCGGTGTTATTACCACTCCAGCTTTCCTCCAGGCCGCCTGTAAGGAGTCCCGCTCCTATCTAACACTGTGCGTCACCACGGCACCCAAGCCCACGAGGGAGCCCTCCGTTCCCGGGACGATGGTGGTTACCCTGACAACCACTCTCCTCCGACCCCCCCCCTTCTCCATCCAATAAGCGTCATTGGCATGAATAATAGACGTAGAAACATTATTGCCTAAGCAAAGACTCCGTCAAAATTAAGATAAATTAGGATTAATAAGGCAAAATAATGAGGCGCAGATAAGCAAAATGAAATAATCCCCATATAAAACAGTGAAGTCCAGATAGGTAACAGTACAGAGAACAAAAATATAATACACAACAAAACTCTCGCTTATATCAGAATATGCTGATAGATTTAGGGCGATCATTGAATTTCAGTTGATGATTGTCATACAAAAAAGTGCCATTAACCATTCGTCTATTTTTAACATTTTATGCCACCACATGCTTGAGATGCCACACTGTTCCTTGCGGGGGTTGAATTAATGAGTTGATAGGGAGAACAAACGACCTTGAAAGGACAAAGACTTAACCTGGCAAATTCAGTGCGGTGTTGTGTGCTATATTTAAAGATCCTTATTTTTACAAGCTGTAAGAGCTACATGTAATATTTAGTGTGTCAAAAATGGAAAATGTATGTCAAGACAAACGGAACACAGCACACATTTCTATTCTAATT
>NC_137194.1:8516160-8528660 GCF_960531495.2 Zeus faber | reverse complement strand
CAGGAACCCTTACCCTGGTCGATGTTGTGCTGTGGTAGTTGGCTCATCTGGCTGTGGACCACGCCTGCGTAATTCCGGAGAAAAGCCTCTTCACTGGGTGTCAGCTGAGAGGAATTAGAAGGTGATATCAGAGATTACTACGCACGAGAAAAATAATCTGGGTGTGTATTTATTTTGGGGACACTGAACTCCACGCCGGACTGCATTTTATTGGTACATCTATTAGACGTGCCACAGTTACAAGGAGCGTTGTCCTGCACCTTTGGATCCCCAATCAAGGTCAAGGTTGCAAATCCTGCCTGTGGCCTCATCCGTTTCTGTTTTGATTGATATGATTGATATATTTCAGAATGACTGTTGGATTATTAGGGGGCATTGTTGCCTGTAAATATCCTTAAAGAACATGGCCGCCTGTTTACTAGTCAGCACACACATTTTACATTACCCCCGAAAATTTACCGGATCCTCGCTCACATTTTTTGATTTTTAATATGCGTTAGTGATTTTCAGTGGGAACGGAAGGTAAAGTAGGTTTCTCACCATATGGGCCGGATTTTCAAAAAAAGGGGGAACAGAGACAAGATAAAAAAAATCTAAAACTATCAACAGGAAAATGGTCAGGGATAATGTAAAATATGCTTAAAACTCAATTTGATAGAGGCCAGGACCTTAAAATATGCGTGTCCTTGTTATACAAGTGTGCAATATAACAGTCTGCTAAATATTCCCTATAGTTGTTGTGAAAATCAACGTTTCAATATACAGAATGCAACACAATCACAATCAATATCACAATCAATAGCAAGACAGAGGTCAACTAGAACTTTCCTTCCGTGGTGATTAGTAGTCATAGCAACAACCGGGGTTTTTCCTCCTCGTACATCACTAGACAGCGCTGCACAAGGAGGAAACGAGGAGATTTCTCGAGGCTATACTATCACATTTCATTCAGGCACACACCGGGCGCCAATACGTACATTTGATCCCATCTTCTTGAGCATGAGCAGGACCCGCACTTTCTGTTGGATGTACATCTCTTCAGGAGACTTCCCTGGGGTCTCCTCTCGGTTCATCCCCCCTGCTCCCGTGGCTCTGCACACACAGACAGATTGATGTTAGGAAGGGCCGGAAAAAGAAGCCACAGCGAGGCAGCATGTAACCCGGGCATCGAAACGTGATACCGTTACGGCATTGATCGAGCTGTATCAATACTATCAAGTACGGGAATATTCTGTGTTATTCAATATGACATTTTGATACCCAAGTATTTTATCTCTTTAGCTTCAGGAAGACAAAAATAAAAGTCAAGTTTTGTCCGGTAAGTAAATCTTTGTAAATTAACTCACTATTGTTGATATAAAAAAAATAACAAAATAGGCATTGTAAAAAGTATTGTTTAAGAACTGGTATCAGAGTAGGTCTGGGTGATATCTTGTTATAATATCGGTATTGTGATATGAGACCAGATATCATCTCGGATTTCTCGGAATCTGGTGATGCGGTTAAAGGTTGTCTTTAACGCTACATTTCAGTCAAGTAATGCAATTTTCTGAACTTCATAGACTGTTCTAGATGTTCTAATCAACGCCTCTACCTGCTTGGTCATAATATCTACATTACTAATGATCGTGTCTCAAATATCTCCAGTGTGCAAATCTCTTCTCCCAGGGCCGGCACTGGGAAGTTGGAAGTCGATGTGGTTTCACACGACAAGACTGATCGGTGACAGGGAGTCAACAAAAAAAAAGAAAAAAAAGAAGAGCAGAATTTAAATAAGAAATATATGAAAAGTCGAGAGAAGAAACCAAAGTAGGTATGTTGTGTGTTTTTCCTGCTGCTGCTCTGTGCACTCCCATCTCTCCATCTCGAACGCCCCCGTCGCCCCGTGTCTGCTCTCATTGGCTGCAGCTCGTTGTTCACTCCCGAGTCAATTCCCGCGAGACATTAAACGCGCTTGATGTTGAATCGCGTCGCGAGCAGTTCACACCACACGCTCCCGGCTCGCGGGAGATTTTCGTCCGATTTGGAGCTCTGAAAACCAGCCCAGAATGACGTAGTTCTGAACTCGGCACAAGTGTTCGAATTGAAGAGCTTCTGATGACCTTCAGTCAGTTAGAAGAAGACAATATGGCAAGAAAAAGATTCTAAGTATATAATCTTTAATTCTTTCAAGACAAAAGTAAAGTATACACTTTTTGATAAAACACCCGTGTGCATGTCTCCACAGCGTGACGCGTCTGGAGAGACTCACGGCTTCCATTGTCCATGTCCAACTTTGGACTTGGCCTGGACTTAGGTGACCGAACAGGAGTCTGATCGCCGTTGTGCGGAAATAAATAATAAGTGGATCTTTCATGGCAGAGGCACAGGGTTTTACGTGTACACACGCAGGTGAGAGCCTAGATCAAAAAGCATTTAAGCATTATTTTTTCGAGCATCCCCCCCTGTGCGCTTCGGGACTTCTCTCAGTAGTTCCCTCTTGCGGCGCAACCTGGGGGAACGCTCGCTCAGAAAGCAGAGACGCTGTCAGGTAAAGCAACACCAAAAAGAAAAAAAGACAGATTGAATGACTGATCAGTGGCATCTTAGAAGCTGTTATAGACAGCCTTACATTATGGTAAAACTGCCTATGGAGAGTGAGAGAGTGACTGACTCTGAAGAAAATTATATCGGGCCGAAGGTGGGCCTGCCCACTGGGAAGATTCCCTGACTACCAGTCCACCCATCTTTACCCATAGTCACGAAATATCGTCAAATTGTCGAGATCGAGGTATTCATCCAAAAATATAATGACATTTCAATTTCTCAATATCACTCAGCCATATATCATATATCAACAGATCTGTGAAATTAACAAAAAATATATATTTTTTTAAAACAATACACAGCTCTAGCAACAGAGCAACATGCACATAAAAGAAAGGAACTGTACACTTTTTAGAATATTTAGCCAATCTTGAAAAAAAATCGTGAAAAATCATATTAGACAACGATGTTATCGAAGTTCCAACTGTGTTTATAGTTTCCACAGAATAGAACTACAGTAGCTGAGCTAATGTTCCACTTTTTCAGTGGAATAGAATAAAACTTGAAATAATAGTAATATACCTATTGCAGAAGAGCCATATCTTAGACATTGAACATCAGAACACAAACATTTTGGGAGAGTCAACTGATGCAAACTCACCTAATTCACATTCTATTTATTGCGACATTTCCAATAATGATTGAAAATTCCTCTTCAATTTGGATGAAAACACATGATTGTAGCATCTCACGATTTTACAAAAAGATTGCGATCAGGCAATTATGTAATAATTGTGAGAGCTCTAACTCCTACGAACACAGTATTCTTTACAGAAAAAATAAACAAAAGCATGGGGGCTATAATTAAGGCTACATGTTTTAACTAGACAAATGAGATTAAATTTGTAGGGGATTTCAAATTCTACCAGCGTGAGTGATCTTTTTTTTTTTTTTATACAAAAAAAAGCACTAGTGGCAGTGGAAGTGCTTGGCCTCGTCACGGTGTAGCCACCGTGTAGGTTTGGCACCACGCCGTGTGAATGGCTGTCATTAATATTGCATGGCGCTTTTCACACAGACCTCACTCCTGCATAAGCCCACCAGCTCCTGCTCTCCCCATCACTAATGACCTATTTTACAGTCAGTCTGCAGGGATGCAAAATACAGGGGCAGGAAAAAAAACAAGGAGAAAAAAAGGCAAGGAAAGAAAGGCGATAAAAGGACCTGCCATTTCTAATGCGAATGACAGAGAGGGGATGGGCGCCGCTCTGCCAGCACACACACATCAAGGTTGGCTATTGTCGCGTTAGATGTCTGTTATAATAAGGCAACAGAGGAGGCTTGACAGGTGGCCCGAAATCTATTGCGAAAAACACAGAAAAAAAACAGTATTTGACCCTGAAAAACAATCTTATTGATATTACAAAAGGAAATAATTTTCAGAAGTAAGAAAATATACATCTAGAGCATTCAATTTGGGCTTGCGGATTTGGTGGGGTGAATATCAGTATGTGACTACGATTTTTATTTTCTTCCTCCTCTCCAGTCGGAATCTTTGGTAAAATGTCCACGGGGGCCACACTGGCTATGATAGTTCTGGCAATTTCTTCCGGCCCCTTATCTATACAAAGGACAACTAATACATGTAGACAGCCTGTTTGATGTGGGGTTATATTTAATTGAGAAGCTGGCTCGCTCCCCACCCACCCCCGTTCCCAGAGCCCGGGGGTAGGACGTATGGGGCACCATAGGCTGGTTTGGGTGCCACTGTGAGCAGACAGAGCCATTCAGCTGGCGACCGTGCTTTTAGCTATAGTCATCTGTATTATAATATCCCCTTTCTGCACATTGGACCCAACAACACTGTTGATTTATTTTGTTTTCGTATATAACAGGCCAAAGAAAATATCAAATGAATTATGAATTGCTAAGAAAACAAATAAATAGAAATATATCATGAGACAGTATCTAGTAGCAAGGGCACCGTTACAAAGTATATATTTTCATCATTTCAATTTGTGAAAAAAATTGTAATATCAATAATTTGTTTGTAAGTTATGCAACCATTTTGCGTTTAAATGAAAAACCACCATAGTAATAAATTAATTGAAATATATTGCTGCTCCAAATATTGTAAAACTGCTCTTGCTGAACAAAAGGAGCATATGGGTGATGCGCTCTAAATTGATTGCCAGGAAGAGTTGAAGTGGAGGACTGAAAGTACGAGACGCATGAAAAGATGGAGAGAGGCGCCTGTGTCAGCGCAGTTGCTGGAGCACCTTCGGGGATTGGAGGTGGTGGTGGGTGGAGGGTTTAGCGGGGGCAGTGGCAGTGTCTCAGAGCACAGGCGATGACACGTTTGATCATGTCTCTCCGCTCCTGACATCAGACAAATGGAAGAGCCAAGACCCCAGGCGAGCAGGAGGCAGGCTGGTTGGCAGGGAGCTCTCTACAAGCGACACGACGCAGGGGCAGATGAAAACGCGAGGACACTAAAATGTCCGCCTCAGATGCACGCCGAGTGTTAAAACTGTGAGTGCACGTGAGGAGAGATGGAGAAAATGGCGAGAAATGTGAGGAAAACGTCTTGGACGCATTAATGCTCACAAATGGCTTTAAATTCTCTCTGACAAGTTTACAATTCTTTTTTCAGCTGCAGTTTCACCTAAAGAAAAACAGAAGACGGCTTTACTCCATGTTCATCTTCACAATAAAAAGGCCTCCAGACTTGTCTTTTGATCTGATGTTAGCTTCTGCAGCTCAGAGAACGGCCACATTTAGTACGATCCCTGCTTACACCCGGCTGTTTAGGGAGGCGTGATTTGTATTTTTGTCCCCCTGAAGAATTGTTTCATCTCGTCCGATTTTCACCACCTCCCCAAGGAACTACCTCTGTAGGAGGAAGTGAGAGAAAGAGTGAAGCCATTGGAAACCACCCCAGCTCTTCTGACAATTGTACACATGTTGCTTTAGGTGGGGAAAGGTTGCACAGAAGACATGATGCCCAACTGGCTCATAGCTGAAGAGATTAGAATCGACTGCATAACCTGGTTATTTGTGTGAGAATGTGAATAAGTTATGATTGTACAAAGGGAAGGTTCGTGCTCCAAGCAATCTTATTTGTCAAGTGTTGCATTGCGTTTCTAACCTTCCGTTCCAGCAATCCGGAGCTAGTAACTTATTATGTTAACACACAACTGAAAAATCCATGAAATATCATGATCATATTTTAACTTGTGCATTGCAATTAAAAAAAAAAAAAAATCATTATATAACAATAGATAGTTGCGTCGTCTAAATGATATAGTTGCGTCGTCTAAATTATAATGGTAGAGAAGAGATTACTTCCGATTTTTGGTCATGGTATCAGAATGGACATCACCGTCAGGTTCAATTGTGATGAACTTAAGTCAAATGATTTAATATTGATTAATATTGAATTTTGGTTTGTTCCCATTGTGTGACAGTTCTAATGTGTGCAATCTATTCAGCATTTACATTTGCAGGTAGGTTAGCCGACATGTGATGGATGAAAAACAATGAGGAAAAACGAGGCATTTCTCAAGGTCTACTTACGAGAAGAGCAGAATGTCTGAGGATATTTAAGTGTTAAGCAGTCATATATGGTAGACAGACCCAACAATGATGCTAAAAATTAAGAAATCATATAATTATGTTTTTCAATAACTCCAGTTAATTTCCCCCCAATTAACTGCAATCCTCAGGCAGCTGCCCTTGGCAGAGTACAAACTTAAAACGCCAGCGCACGTACGTATGCGCCACAGCTACTTTATCACAGTGCTCCTTCATGATTTCCAAAGCTTTTTCACTTTTTGAACATATTTACGCCCCTATGGAAACCCCTGGTCTTTACCTTTTATTGCACCTTTGCCATGAGTAACATTTGAGTGACACTTGATACGCTCAATTTGTCGCTCAATTTGAGACTAAACGTTGTGCCGGGCCGCTCTTTTCCTCCCATTCATTGTGTCCACTATCAGCTCAGATTCCTCACACTAGATTCCTAATGAGTGTTCGAGATGAATCATGTGCTACGTCCTGATCCAATTCTTTAGAGGAGATACAAACCCAAAACCCTGGACTATTTATAGACACCAACTTTTTAGAAGAGTCACATGCGTGCAACTTCAGCAAAGCAACGTCCACCTGTCCCTCGCTTATTAGGCGTATGCGCTAACTAAGACATGACTTACCCAACATTCATATGATCTAATTCAGAAATATAAATATACTATTTGTTCCTTGATAGCATTTATGAATTTAAAATTCTGTAAGCACCTCATTAGGAATGGACCAATATCAACACCGGCTAAAATGTATTGAAAGATATCTCCAATGCACATATCATTTAAGTCTTATACCAAGATTCATATCAATCATGTCATGTTTTTTAAGAGAAACAACTTGATATTGTTTTTTCTATAGAGATATTGAGATAGCCATCTCAATTGATTAAAAATGTTTTTATGATTATTGTTGTGAACTAATGACCCCCAACCAGTCATAACAACATTAAGATTCAGTATCACTATATGAAGAAGTGGTATTTTCAATTAAACTCACTTGGTTTGCTTTGTTTCTCACAGTAGTGAAACCCTTATGTAGTTCGTCAATACAGTATATGTATACACATATATATTAATAATTGTAATATCTTAAAAAAATATTATCTTTTAATGAAAAATTCGAAATAATAAAATCATTTGTCTTCCGAGCAATAGCTATGACAAAAAATAATAGATAATAGTCACTGTTCAGTTTTTAGAAAATGCTTACTTTGAGGAATGACGTGTTGTCCTTGTCATGACGGTTCCTGTGTTATTCTGACATGTGTTGTTCTCGCTTCGCTCTCAGGGACACAATAAGGATCCTACCAAATCCTTTGTGTGGGGGCCTGACGTTACGTTCCTAGAGGTGGGCTCGATCTACACTAATCCCCCCAGGGATGCTCAGCCTGCCTCACAAGAACGTGGCTAATATTCCAGAGGTAATCAAAGGTTTTCTTCAGTGCTGATCTAGCCCTAGCCCTACCCCCGCCCCCCACATCACTCTCTATGTATTGGGCTCTTGTCAGCGTTGTGATGTTGGGCTGTGCTGGTGCATTGAGCGAGAACCCCAGGAGCTGTCTGAACCTCACCAGGCAGCCTGGCTAAACCTCACATGGCAAATATTGAGATGAAAAGTGCCAACAAACAACCCCAGGGCCATCTCCAATCAGTAAATACTGCAAGGGATAGTATGGACTGTATTTCTGTCCATCCTCATTACTCAAGACCCCTCTATATACTGTATATACAGGCCATATTACTCTGATACGGGCCTCCTCGTACCAGCTTGTGATTTGATTTTGAAATTCAGTTGAAGACCGTCTTCATGTTCAAAGCCTGTGTTCAATGCCTAAGTTGGCATTTGTTAATGACCCCCAAAGTATTTGCTTTATGTTCCAGCTTTGTGTGCGATCCATTTGTTTTAACGGTCTCCAACCCACTTTTACTACTCTTTTCATCTTTTTGAATCATTATTTCATTCATATTTGTAAAACACTTGTAAACAGCTGTTTAGATAAGTACACAATTTTCTTCCTATGTGCTGAAAACTGTGCAGTGTTACCAATGAGGACAGCATGCATTCTATGGAGAGATGCTGCTGTTTGGGAATAACTTCTGCAAAGCTGGAAAAGCAAATATAAAAATATAACCAGCACATTGGTATTAAAATTCCAAGTAAGGGTAAGAAGGGGACTAACATATTTAAATAAGGGGATGGTAGCTCAGGCGGTAGAGCTGGTGGTCTAGTCATCTAAAGGTTGCTGGTTCGATCCCAGGCTCCTCCTGCTAGCATGCTGTAGTGTCCTTGAGCAAGACACTTAGCCCCTAATTGCTCCTGATGGCTGTGTCCATCGGTGTTTGAACAATTGTAAGTCGCTTTGGATAAAAGCGTCTGCTAAATGACTAAATGTAAATGTAAATGTAATGTAATAAGCCATACCCTTGATTCTGCCAAAGCTACGGCCAGATTTTCTTTAGCCCCTCAAAATGAGATCAGACCAATGTCGAATGAATTAATTTGCTGCATCGCAGAGACCCTGCAACAGTGGAGTCAATGCAAGTATATTTATCACAGTCACAGTTGTAACAAGCTTTACAGCCCCATATTTACAAGACGATTTGAAGACACCCTCTAGCTAAAGCAGGCAAGGAAAAATGGTCTGTTTATTGTTTACACTTGACTTTCAGTAAAAACGATTTATGAGATCAGTACTCGGTATCAGTCGATACTCACAGTTTAGGTTTTCAAAATTGGGATTGGTATTAAAAAGATGGCATCAGCCCATAACATTGGATTTTGCATACACAAGTGCAAAGCACTGCCCATGTGGAAAAAGTTAACATAAGAAAATTTTACATGAGAGAAGGGCATCTCAGGGCAAGTGTTTCAACACTGTGCCCACACTGCACCCTGGGGTGTAATAGGCATCGGCTGCCAGGGATTACAGAATGCAATGTGATAGTTGCTCACATTTGACAAGGGTCACCAAGGCCATGGGGCTCTGCAGCGCACTGGACACACCATACAGGGGCCAATCAGCTTGTCAAGCCCATCCTTCCCTTTGGACTCACATAACCTATAATATCTAATAATTATGCTAATGGGATCTATTCCGAGGGAAACTGAACAAAGGAGTTCTGAGCCTTGGAAAATGTGATGTGCAAAACAGGTCAATAAAACGGTGGAGGCAGGAAAGTTAGGAGGTAGAAATAACTTTTTATCAAATGTGAACTGGTCTGGAGTAACAGGCAAATGTGTGAGAAATTCAAGTAGGACGGTATTTATGCCAGCTCACTTTGCAAACATTTATGCCTGCTTCTCGTGAGCAGCTGTGTCAGGGCAGGTCCATAAACACTAAGGGTGTCATGATTCTCCAAATCCAGGATTCGATTTGACTGTCGATTTTTAGGTCACGATTCGATTCAATTTAAACATATGTCTTATTGAGGAATGGGCGCAGCGGACCGCTCCGTGGAGCCGACCACAGCTCGCCCAACTGTGGGCAAGCCACGGTCAGCTCCGCAGAGGGGCCCGCACCCCCCGGCGCACACTGCATTTGTTTACCGGCGAATCTTGACTGTGAATCGTGAAACCCTTAATAAACACAAATGTAGTGACAAAAACAGAGAGACTGTAGTGAGGACACACACAAGGGACTCTTTTCCAGACTACATTTTCCAGATTTGACAGTAGATCAACGTATGAATCAGTGGTGTAGTCCAGTATGAAGTTGCGAGTACACAGTCAATTTATCATGTATGGGCCTTGGATGCACCCTAGTCTCTACACAAGTATTATAAATGAACTGAAGACCAGTACTGAAGCATACCTGCAAAGTACTGGTGCTAGCTTGCAAATTAAGGAGCCGAAACCCTCCCACACTAGTCTGCTAAGAGTGCACAGTAGTGTGACTAGGGCATGGAGGCTGAGCAGACCGAAAACAAGCGTAGTGATTTGGCTCATGACATGGACAGAATTTTTCATTGGCTTTGTCACCTTTGTTTCACACCCATATTGGCACCTTCTATTCAGCTTGCTGGCATGCAAACTTCAGCTTGACAAGCACACACACTTTCTATTTTCCTGAACACAGAAAAAGAATGATGTCATGTTTGGCTGCTCATTTTGTAGCAGACATAGAGTCAGATGGGTTAGTGGGCAGACGGTGTATGCCTGCATATCACGTAGACTACACGGCTGTTCTGAAAGGGAGTGGATTGTTGTCATATTGAGGTACATTAGACTAAAAAAAAACGTCAGAGGTCCTGCAATAGACACTACAGGCCAAAAAGGCCCTGGCTTGCTCCAACTGCATGTATGCATGCTGCCTTTGTGTGAAGCCATCTCCTAACATGTACAGTGCCAACAACAATGGCCACAGTATTTCGGGACAATAGCAATGAAGTCGATTGTAAAAATATGACTGATAAGTAGGTCATGTCTTGTTGTCAACACATGAGGCATGAATTCAAATGATCTTGTTAAACTACATAAGCTTAGCAGCATTTTAGAGAGACTTGTTTTGGCCCTAGAGTTTATTTAGTCCATAGGCGGTTCAATAAATTATGCTATCTCAAGGTCATGTAAATAAAAAAAAAAAGTGCTGGTGCTGTATCGCCTAAATAACTTGTATCACTTTAATGATATATTTACATACATAACATGTTATTATACATGTCAACAACATCAGCGATGCAAATCATTTGTATTTTTCTTAATGTCTATAGGGCAGCCTATACAACACACAATTGAATTTGGTCTATAATCTTGCTATGTCTCTGCTTACACCACGTGGGCTCACTAAGGAACTAAAGCAGAAGCTGCTGCCTTATGCTGATCCCTTGGGGAGAAGACTGACACATTTCAAAAGTGCCAAGATCAAGGGACCGAATAGAATTCTGCTTTGTGAAGTTCTATATATTATATGTGGCAGGAACAAAGCCTAACAAGACTATACACCCCCCCCCCCCTATTTGGTTCACTCCAAATATTCCAGCGCCAGAACACTAATAACAGCATGACATAATTTATTGTGCAAGGTTGGAAAATAAGGATTTAATGTAGATTTCGTTGTTCACACACACACTTATTCATTATATATATATTTCCCAGACACCTCAGCGGTGCAGAAAGTCTGAAAATCCACACACACACACACACACACACACACACACACACACACACACACACACACACACACACACACACACACACACACACACACACACACACACACACACAATTTTTCTGGTGCTTCAGACTCACTGCGTAAACACAACTGATTGTAAACATTTGTGCAAGAAGGTATGACAATATGAGGCTACAACAGGCTACTATGGGGCCTGGGTAAAGGTAAAGGGATAAGTACTTGTGCCAAACACAGGGCATGAGGTTAAGAGATGAATCAGCCCACCCCTCTCCCAGTCTGCTTGGAGGTAGCTGATGAGGTCCCCCTTGGGGACTGGGGGGTTGAGCAGCCGCTGAAGAGCACCTGCCCTGGCTGTGAGCGGGCAGGAGGACCACGGATCCTGATCAAGCTCCGAAATCAAGCCAGCTAAGGGTATGTGGAAATGAAGGCGGTGGTAGCATAAGGTGGTGCATAACATAGTTTAGTTAGATGCCAGGGGGATTCGGAGCCAAACTCTCACACCCACTCTCCCTGCAGCTCTCCTCCATGCCCCGGCAGGCGTCGTGCCAGCATCACAGCTGAACATGTTGTCAGCAATCTGACAGTTGGGGAAAGCTTACATTGTAAGGGAGACTGGCACAAAGCATCCATGGGTGGAGGAAGATAAAAATAGAATGTGGTAAAAGTTGATTGCATCAGTTATGTAAAAGATTACGCAGGTTGACAACTTCAAAATGCAGTCATATAATAAGTAGACTGACTGACCGGTCAAAGAGGGAACAGACAGCTCTACCAAACCCCCCCCCCCCCCCCCCCCCCCCCAAAAAAAATGATCACCCATATAGATATGAGGTTAAAGACATTTTTCAATATTGCACATTTGGGGTGAAACTAGTACGTAGTCTGCCTGGTCCTACCTTTCCCGTGGGAAACAAGGCTTTGTATGGTTGTTTTTGGCACAGTCTCACACTATTAGTTTGTCGTGTTTGAGTTTTATTTGTTATCAAAGAAGGCAGAACACTGATTAGGTTGTTTATAAAAAAAAGTAATATATATATAGTTCATATACATCCATATACACAGTTGTAAAACTGTATTATGTTATAACCATTTTGTTTTACACCCTGGTACACAAAGTATATGTACAGATTTGTATTCTATACATATGTATGAGAACTCGCAGTTTCCTACTTGTGACTTAATTCTGATCGGCAAATAGAGGCAATGAGTGGTCAGTTATTCCCGATTAACATATCTGTTAATTATGACCGTTGCC
>NC_137194.1:8503660-8511160 GCF_960531495.2 Zeus faber | reverse complement strand
CCAGCTTCAGGTTTGACTCTAATTCAGTGTCCGTTCATTTTAAGCCGTTTTTTTGAGTTCCTTCAACACTGTCTCCACATTCTAATACACTTTTAACCTTGTCCTCTACCTGCCCCATTTTCTGCAATTGTGTTATCATTTCTTGTGTCTCTCCCAGAGTGACTTATAGGAGAAAGAGTGAGGCGTTTTGTGCCGTCTCTCTGACATCACAAGCTAGAAATCTGCTGAGAATATTCTGGAAGATAGATAATTGCGGAGTTATGCTGTAGGCTGCACGTGTGGAGAACAGTCTGGAGTATAATTACGGGCAAAAACATGTGAGGGACATGCAAGAAACATATGAAGTATCAATTATTGCAATTTTCTTTCACAGAGGACATCATTCTATTTACTCACATACACTGGATGATAGCACAAACATATAGTATGTAGTTCATAGTATGTAGTATGCCATTTCAGACGCAGGATCAAACTTGCTGTTGACTATAAGGTAACAGGCTACTAGGTTCCTTGTTTTTGGGTGCGAGTCTGTTCAGAGATATGTCGTTCTGTAAAAATTCACGAAGAAACCCTGATTTTCCGGGCAACAGAACTACAGAGCTACTTTTACCAGAATGCAGAATGCTTTGATTGGTACATTTAAGTCTTATGGATATTAAGGGTTCATTAAAAAAATAAATTATTTCGAATGTGTACTGAGTACTGCTTTTTCACCTCCGGTCCAAAACTATCTACAGTGTCTCTTGGTACCAGATACCTGCATGGCCAGGATCAGCCTGGTATAGATACTGGATCAGTGCATCCTTAATTAATCATCATTATAATAATCATCAATTTGTCATGACAATTGCATTTCCCCACAAAAACAATTTTACAATACAACAAAGAGAAGTAAAACCTATAGTTTTCTTTTTAAGTATTGTACCTTCAATATGCAATCTCTTATTTTAACAAACACTTCAAAATCACCGGTAATATTAAATAAATCAAAAATAACAAAATATATGATCAAAAGAAATGCAGTTGAAACAGCAGACAATGACTGAGCCGTGGAGTGAATAGTGATGTAAACTGTTTGAGAGACGCAAGCAGGTGGTCTCCAATCAGCAATGCAATGCATTATATACCTCAGCTGCCAGGAAAGAAAACATTGTTTTTTGGTTTTATGAAAGTATAGCGAGTCCCAGAGTCCTTCCATCAACATTTTGTATCGGTGTGTGTTGACTACGTACCATGAATATGTCATCTTTCTAGACGCAAGAACTCAAGTTAGCTTTTCAAGGTCATTTTGCCCTTCAGCTGTAAACATCCAACCAAGTTCTTTGTGTGGCATGAAGAAGAGAAAAAAAAAAAAAAAAAAAAAAAAAAGAAATCGGCTTCAGTTTCCCTCAAAAGCCAAAAGTCACCGTCGCTTCGGCGTTGTTCACGGCCGATTGTCTTTTGCCAGGGAGTGCATCATCCAGTTCACCTTGGTCTTCCAGCTTTCTCGCAGAGCTTCGTTGAACTTCACTTTAAAACTCTTCAGCGCCTCCTCCTCGGACCTTCCCAGGGCTAAGGAGTCCTTGATGAAAACGAGAGAGGAAAACAAAACAATCATGATGATTCCCAACCTTATCCCCATCCTCATCATTACAGCTGTCAGCGTTCTGTACCTTCAGATACTGGATGTCCTTGAAGGACGAGAGCTCGGGCAGTCCCGCCGCCTTCATCATAGCGAAGAGATTGACGAACAGCGTTCCGTTCCGACACAAGATCTTGTAGGCATGCTCGCAGTATTCCCTGAACCTGACGGGGGGTGAAGGCGGCAAAAAGTCAGCGTCATCAGGGAGAGAAACGGGATTGGAGGAGAGGGTGGGGATGGTGAGGACACAGAGGGAGAAAAAGAAACGTTACAAGCAAGAGGGGAAAAAATAAAAAATGAGTCAAACATAAGTAAGACAGCAAAGCCTGTTAAACGTGTTCCAGGTGTACCTCTCAAACTTCTCGCTGTTGTTGGTTCTTCCTTGTTGGATCACGTGAACAAAGTCGTAAGTCAAGATAAAAGGCACGCGTTCCCTGTTGATCCCCATTTTCCTCTTGAAGTTTCCCAGGAAGTGGCCAAAGTCAATGTGGAACAGCTGGGAGAAAGTTTAAAACATGAATAATGAAAAAAAATCCATTCATTCAGTGTTAGTTGGGTTAACCTGCAACCAGAGCCTCCTTCATTTGCAATGTACAAACTTTTGAAAGTTGTGTATGACATGAGTAACTAAATGATGACTGTTAGTAACTATCTAACTCCAGCCAGCGCGCAAGTTGGAGATTCAGTATTAAGACAATTCGATTGAATGCGGCACTTCAAAATTAGACCATAACAACATCATTTAGGAGATTTATTCAGTTGAGATATTTTTTGTAATTGTAAACAAGCCTTTTTTTTTTTTTTTTACCCCCAGCTTTGATAATGAGGAAAAGGAAATCTGAGTTCAGGATCATGCATCGGGTTCACATAAAACTAGGTCTTACAAAGTTTGCGCATGATGTTACATCACCCCCTTGTGGCGGGAGTTGTTTTTTTGTTTTTTTAAAAATACCATAAGAAAGCAATACATGTATGATGACCATAATGTGCATAAAAAAAACAAACAAAAAAAAACACGTAAAGAGTTATCTCACCTGTCCCGTTTCCCTGATCATGATGTTGTCGTTGTGACGATCTCCGATGCCCAGGACGTAGGTGGCTACACAGTAGCCGGCGCAGGACAGCGTGAACTCCTCGATGGCCTGGTCCAGTTTATCCCTGCTGACCAAATGGTCCAAGAGAAAAGGATAAAAGAAGACGCCGCATTAATGCCCCTTCTTCATTTTAGTTTTATTCTCCCATTTTGTATTCAGTTCAATCGTTATCGCTCTGAATCGTTGATCCAGAGGGTCAACTGGTTCATTGTCAATGAGTAGGTATATTGTTTGTTGTATATTTCCAGTTTTTACTATTTGTTTGTTTACCTTTTTTTTTTTTTTTTTTCCCCCCATATTCTATTTTTTATTACCTTTTTGTTCCGATATGTGCTGCTGAAAGACTGCAATGTCCCTCTGGGGATGAATAAAGCGCCTACCTCTAGCTATCCACCTATCGTTATTCAATGCATACATTGGACTATTTGAGTCATAGAAAAAGCACACGTTCCAGTTTTCACAGACAAACATGCACAACCACATCATTTCGTGACTAATTTAAAAACACTCTTTCCATCGGTTTTCACACACACACACACACACACACACACACACACACACACACACACACACACACACACACACACACACACACACACACACACACACACACACACACACACACACACACACACACACACACACACACACACACACACACACCAGTCAGTGATATGGGATGTTCACTGTGGACTTCCTGACTCTACCAAGTGATCGACCAGCATCTCCTGTCGCAGGCCGCTCTCGCTGTCCATGGGACGTTGTACTAATGAGCTACGACACCTTGCTGCCACGTTGTGAAAGCTCAGCGGCGTCGAGATAATTAGCAAGCTGCTCTGTCTGGCAGTTGAACAAGCTTATTCGTTACGTCTCGAAAGATTTCCTGTTCTAGCGGACCTTCCATTCGGTACAATGCAAAACAAACGAACATCGGACGAAAGAGAATAATCAGCTCTAGCTGTACCCTTATCAGTTTTTTTCACATTCACCATCCATCCAGGAAAGTACACACAAACACTTGCGTGTTCTCCTACACACGTATCTGGTAATTCCTCTCACTAGTAGAAAGACATTTCGATTTCAGCGACAGCTCAGAAACCATTGTCATGTCCCGATCGGCAGCATCAAAAAACTCACCCAGGATTTTTAGATTTCAGCCAGTTCAGAAGAGCGTCCTTGTTGAAGGCGGCGGTGGCGGCACTGTTGCTGTTGTTGCGCTGGATGTTGGCGATGGTGTCCGAGTTCTTCACGATCTCAATGAGGCCCATCTTGTTCCCGGTGGACAGGCAACCGTACGGGATCATCCTGTCGGCAGCGGGAGGGTTTATGTCCACCGTTTTGCCTCCAAACTGACACAAACGCGTCTTGATGACCCAAAATGGAGAAGCTCCCACCTGAGATCCAGACCTTCTCCCTTCCACAGGTTCTCCATGAGCCGGATCATCTGGAGCGTCAGCATGTCTTGTCGAAGGTCTGGAAGTGTGAGCGGACGGTTGACACAAAACAATCTATAGTGTTCAACACTAGTCATCCAATTCTGTGGGTGTGTTTTGTGTGTGGAGCTCGAAAATGTGAGCATTTAATGTGTGGAAATGCCACGCACACGCGCACGCACATGCACACGCACACGCACACACGTGTTATTGTTGCATACAAAAACAATTCTATATGAGTTTTTAAAATGACTATATCAATGTTTATTTTAACTCTATTATTGTATTTGTGTCTCAGTTTCCTGGAGGCACTTTGAAGGTGCAGCATGAATAAAGCTTGAGCCTGGCACCTCACAGGACGTGCATGTGTTTCGCTGTTGTTTGTCCGTCTCACCATCCCCGTTCTTGAAGATGATGCCCATCATTTCCCCCTGAGCCCACTGGTGCCTGTACATCAACCAGAGCGGCTTCATCTTAGAGTCCATGAACCTGCATCTGTCCACACTGCAACAGAAACAAACACTCGTCACACGTCATCACGTCACACGTCATCACTCCATCGTGCGTCGTTACCACAGTATCGTAACTTTAGCATGGGGAATGCATCTGGAACATGGGTTTGAAAGAGTTCATGCAAGTACAACAAGAGCCTCCAGGTCCAGGGACATCTGTGATTTAAGCTGCGTTTCCGCTGCAGGCACTTTTCCCAGGAACTAGGAACCTTTGGAGGAACTCATGGCACAAAGTCCCAGGAACCAAAAAGTCCCTGCTCAGGGGTAGTACTTTTCAAAAGTACAGGATCTTTTGGCGGTGGGGCTTGCAGCACTGAACATTTCTGATTGGTCGAGTACTCGCAGCAGAGTTAACGACCCATTTTCCGTTTTGATAATAAAAAAAAAAAAAACACGAAAAAACAACTGACTGTGACGACACACACACGCACACGCACACGCACACGCACACGCACACGCAAACTGACATGAGGTGCATATAATGTAGTGAGTACGATTTTGCCCTCCTACACATATGACACAGGTTTGATTCAAACTGTGATGTCAAAATGTTTCAAACTTGTGAATAAAATCTTGGTTGTGAGAGTGAATATTTTTTTTTGACGGTAAATACGAGGACAGAAAAATACAATGGATAAAGAAGGACAACCAAAGTGAATGACTTTGATTCACTGTTTATTTATCCATTTCATTAGGGTTCCAGTCCGCAAGGCTCCACCCATGACGCCTCCATCAAACAGGAGGCATCACGTATTTCTATTGTTCAGATTATTATTATTATCATTATTGTCCTTGGCATTATTTAGGGTAAAAGTGTGTGGAACATGACAACTCATGGACCAATATACACGGCTGAGGTCTAGCTAGAGCCGGGATGCCTCAGACATGTCGTGGTTCACGTTTGATCCATATCGATCTCCATTCGGAGGAGGATTTTGTGAAAAACCGATTTAATTTGATCGAAAGTAGTAAACGTTCTTTGGCCCACGCGCCAAGGTTCTAAAACTTGAGTGAATAAAGAATGGACCCCGTGTATTGCTGCCTGCAGCTATATTTGTTGTTGTTGTTGTTGCATAATCTTCTGCATTAGCACCACCTACTGGATTGGAGTGGAGCAGTTTGTTGTACAGTCGCGCACAAAAATGACGTGTACAGACAGCCGTTGCTTTTTCATACGTCAGCCGACGTCTTAGCAATATCCTCACAGGTCTTTAGACCGCGCGGGAAGTGCCGACAACAACGGGCCGAAGGAACCTTTTAGTCATTGTGAATGAAGTTCCTGGGACTAAAAGGTCCGGGTACTTTGGGCGGAAACGCGGCTTTACATAGAGAACACTTGAGGACATGTATAAATGAAATAAAAGGACCCAAAATACAGTCCCCCAAAACACACACACAAAAAAAAGAAGTTACTTTCGATGTAAGTCAAGGTTAGCCTGTTAAGCCTAGGTGTGCATTGGTTCAGGCTACACTCAGGGTTAGTGAGGAATATGTCGGACTCGAGGGCACTTGAGGGTGGGTGTGAGGATGTAAAGGAGTCAAACACCGACCAGATATGGGAGAGGACGACGCTGGGGTTTAGTGGAGACTGAAGGTCCGACAGCGCCTCCAGGTACGACTCCTGCTTGATGCACAGTTTGAGGTCCTCCGCGGTCGTCTTCTGCGAGCCCGACTTGACGAAGTCACTCAGAGCCTTCATTTTGTTCAAGGCCTCATTCTACATAGAAAAGGAAGCGGTCAATGACGGAATGTTACCGAGTACTTTTACTCAATGACTGCACTTTTGAGGCGTTTGTACTTAAGTAACTCCATTCTAGTGGACCATCATTGGCATTACTGGCACGGCCGTTGACCGCTTTGTCTCACGTCTGCTCAAGGGAAATTTAAGAGTATCAACCTGGGACCGCGTCTCAGCTTCTGCTCCACTCTAACGTGGCATCTTCCAGGAGTCAACTCTTTGGCCCTTATTGTAAAAACGTCATTTTGCCATTTGTTATCACTGTTATGCAGACGACACACAGCTCTAGTTATACGCGGAATCTAATGACCCCAATAACCTCATCACCTGCACACTTGTTTGGCTGCTATAAATGACTGAATATCTCAAAACATTGTGAGATTCAACTTCATTTCAAAAGCAAATACCCTCTTACGACACTATCTGTAACACCTGCAAATATAAATATATTTTTTTACCAACATGCTTTTTCGTACAAGCCATGCACTCAGATTGTAGAAGGGTTAACTTTTAAGTTTGAGTCCCGAAAATAAGAAGAAACTATTATATGAATCAAAACTATGCCATCAACACTTAAGCAGGCAGTGCATAACAAACAAAAAATACATCTTAAAATGTATTTTTTATTATTATTATTATTATTATTATTATTATTTTTTTTTTTTAAACACACCAGCGTACAAGTCCTCAAACATTGTTCTAAAACACAGGATACAGATCCGTGAATTTGTTTTAATTTGAAATGACAATATGATGCAAACACATGGAACAGTTATTTTACTTGATTCTTGAGTGCATTCACATTAAGTTGAAGAAATGTTGAATGGAGAACTTCTACTTTTGCCGGGCTATTGCACTTGTACTTAGTACTTGTACTGAATACTTCTTCCACAGCCGTTTAACGACGGTATATGACTGCTGTGAATGAATGCGTAGGATGTTACCTGTTTGGTGAGGCTTTTAATGTGGTGAATGTTCCCCCTGCAGTAGGCCTCCAGAATCAGGCCAAAGCGCAAACTCACCGACGCCACGTGCATCTCTGACCTTCAACCCAGAAAAGCGTTTCAATTAAACAAACGTCCCCCGGGTTCCGTCCCCCGTT
>NC_137194.1:8426160-8498660 GCF_960531495.2 Zeus faber | reverse complement strand
GCTCCGAGGACACGGCCACCTCCGAGCTGGTCACCACCTTGCACAGCAGCTCGCTGCCGTGGAACAGACCCGCCTGGACCACCAGCTGACGCACACACACACACACACACACACACACACACACACACACACGGTCAGAGATGATGCACCACCGATGGAGTTCTGCGTCAGAATTCAATATCGCACGAGCAATAGATCGGAGATGAGAGATTCCCCGAAAACTATAACTAAATATATTAGTGGATATTCTGCCCCAGGGCCTGGTTTCAAACTTGGCCTTGCGACTGCAGACGTGGCTGATAATTACGTGACAGGACAAAATTGCAGTGAGTCATGATCTGCTCCGAGGCAGCGGGCCGGAAATGCACTTAATAACCCATCTAAACACTAACAAAGTTAGTTATGAAACCCAACCATAAACGACACACAAAGCCACACATTAACAGAGTTCCCCCACTTGGGTTCTCCTGACATCCAACCACAGCAAAGATGTGACCGGGAAAGCGGCCACCCAAAAAGGGCACAGGAGGCCTCCGAGGATATCGATATTCAGGAGGAGGTTTTGTGAAGGAATTAGATCCTTACCAATTATATTAAGTTCAGCACCGCCGCTGAAGAGTGGATGGCATATAGGTCAGATGCCCACCCGCCCCCAGCCCCCGAGAGAGAGAGAGAGAGAGACAGAGAGAGAGAGAGAGAGACAGAGAGAGAGAGAGAGAGAGACAGAGAGAGAGAGAGAGAGACAGAGAGAGAGAGAGAGAGAGAGAGACACTTCTTCTCAGAATTTGGGCTCCAGAATGAGACGTGAAAGCTAGATAGGCCTTCCCCACTTCCTGTTTTGAAGTTCCAACCAACCGCCTTGACGAATTATGGGAAACATGAGGTCTTGGTCACGTGACCCCATCATTTACATGTGAAAACCTCTGTTGCTACAACCGAAATTGAGGTATTGGTAAACAAGTAAATGCAGCAATTCATTGAGCGGCAAAAAAAAACAAAAAAGAGAGCGAAAACAATAAAACCCACACGAGACCGCACCAACCTTCATTCCCTCGTCTGCATTGACTCGGTTGCCCTGAAGCAGGTGAATGTAGAAGGGCTCATTGATGGACCACAAAGAGGAGGTGTTCTGCTGTTCAAGACACAAGGACAGAGGGAGGTTTTACATTTTGATTGTTTTTCCACAGTTAAAGTTCATAAAAGTTACTACATTTTTTTCCCCCGCCTCAACGGGTATAAAAAAAAAAAAAAAATCCTTCCAAAACTTCCCAAAACTAACATTTCAGACAAATAACAATTGGCACCATGTCGTGAAACGCCAAGGCGGACGAAACGCAGATGCAATATCACAATGCAAGTTTAAAAATTAAATAAATAAATAAATAAAAAAAGAAAAAGTCAATTATCAACGCTCCGTCTCACGCCACGCTCGGAGGCGTTCCAAAGTCCACCGCGGTCCACCGGGGCCTGGTGGAGGTACAACCCCCCCCCCTCCCCCCGGGGACAAGTACCGCGGGAACAGCGTGGCCCAGTTAATGGAAGACGACAGAGCGTCCGGGGGGAGAGCTCCCACTGTACCTTCTTGAGGGGCAGCGGAGGGGGCCTGGAGGAGGCGCGGCTCTTGGAGCTCTGCCGGCACATGCTGCCCTGCTCCTCCTGGTACTGGGTGATGGTCGAGCGGTGGACCATGGTCAGGTGGGGGTTTTGGCCGTCTCTCAAACAGGAGAAGATGTACTAGAAAGAAGAAGAAGAAGAAAAAATAATAATAATAAAAAAGCAGATGGGCAGACTTGGTTGGATAATTTATTTATTATTATCATTATCCATCCCCCCCCCCCCATTTGGTCGTCCAGCCCTTCGCTCTGCTCAGACTTTCTGGAGGCTGTTGGTTCGCTGTAGGTTAATGCAGCCCAAATCTCATTATGTGTGGCTGGATGCAGTTCCCTCCTAACAGGGCTGCTGGACAGATATGAGTCACCCACTGCTGGTACAGTGTAGCTGGAGTTTCAGAATCAACAGTGGAGTCCCCCTGCCACCTAAACCTTGAATAACCCCACTCCACATCTGACAGCCGAGGCTTTTTACTTCAGTTGCAATAAAAACCACTCACTCTGGGCTGAGACCGGGCACAGAATACAGAACATGATACAAAAACAGTTTAAAAAAAAAAAGGCAAGCCAAACAGTTCACAGGGGTCAGTAAAATAACATGCACTGCGTTATTTCCACCGAAAAATCACGTTGTTTCAAAAGCGACGAGACTCACTTTGAACTGGCACAGGGGGTGTTTTCCGAAGATGAAGTCCCAGGTCCCGCTGACCTGGAGGGTGTAGTCCTCGGGCTCCTGTCGGATGCAGCGGAACACGGTGGCCTTCTTTTTGAGGGCGTTTCGCATTAAGGCCATCGGGGTGTCCTGGAGGTCCTGCTGCAGCATGAAGCTCTCCTGAGCGGGCAAAGCCAAAAAGTCATTCATAAGTGTTTCGGCGTTGCGTTTTCAACGCCGCGGAACCACGGTTTGAAGGCGGCGCTGTGGGACGGGAAGCTCCGGGCTCCAAGCGTCCGAGCGGGGAAGAAGCGACGATTTGTTTGCGTTGTCACTCCGCCAAACCGAGAAATGAGGAGGAAAAAAAAAATAATAATAAAAAATAAAAAGATATGAATATGAATTGATGGAGTTTGTGAGTTCGAGAAACCACGGACTCACGTCGCAAGCCTCAAACTTGACGTTGATGAAGATCTTCTTGGAGTCTTTCGACGTGCTCCTCCCCGGCTCCAGGTCGCACGGGAAGCTGTACTCCATCCACTGGCTCCACGGCAGCATATGGCGCTCCAGGGCCTTCTCCTCGCAAAACAGCCGCATCCTGGTCCGGAACTCGTTCACCTCGTGGTTCTTCTGGGCCTCGAACTCATGCAGACCTGAGCAAAACCACAGGAATGTTCAGAAAAACGACACCGACCGACCTGCAGCAGCAGCAGCAGCAGCAGCAGCAGCATCATCATCATCATCACCCAAGCCGCTCTACTCTCCGGACCTTTCCCGATCAGGAGGCTGATCTGGGTGTTGGTGAACTTCTCCACGCGGTCACCTTCCCGGGCCACCAGCCGGAGCACGGACATGAAGGGCCGCACGTCGCTGAAGCGCCGGGACTCTTCCTCCAGCTCCTCGCGCTCCGCCGTCTGGTTGATGCAGGTGAAGACGTAGGCGTCGGGGTCTCTCAGCGCGCCGAAGAGCGGCTCGCTGCTGGCATTCCTCCATACCAGCTGGAAAAGATGCGTTCGGCTGCGGTGACGCGGGGACTCATACGTTCGCGTCACATTCAATTCGGTACATTTGGGATGCAAATTTTATTTTTTATTATTTTTTAAAGATAAATAAATAAATAAAACATCTTTGGGGGACGATAGTGCGCTCAAATTGAAATCATATCGATTTTCCAACATATAGGACAGCGAAGCAATTCGAACATGCCTGTTAACACCCCTATTTGTACAACTGATTCCACCGAGTGACTGACGACTGAGGCGACAATAGGTTTGTCAAACACACAACAGGGAATTTTACCATTTAAATCCTTCAAATGCTCGACAACTACACCAATATGGAAGACGCGCCATCTCTTAACGGCCCGGAATATCATCACTTAATCCCAGCTAAATCAAACAGACTGAAGTGGCAAGATTGTTGGCATAGAAACTGGCACATCCAACGGCTCGAGCAGCAGATCTGCTTCGGTGGAGGACAGGCCGTGTACATTAAGGGGGAGAGGCTGGCCTGTTTTCACCTCCTGGAACATTTAAAAAACACAAGCGAGTAAACATCAAGGGTGCGTTTTAATTCGACTAATGTTGGAATGAAATATTCCTTCGGCCAATTTGTTTAAAAGCGTATTACGCACGTTATGCGGGACAATTGCAAGCGGCAATCACATTTCGCCGGCGGAGGGGGAATCCATTTGTCAGTACTGTGCCGCATTGACTTAATTAGAAAATATTCAGTGTAAGAAATATAATGTTCCAATATTAGTGACGAACGCTAACCCGCCCAACATGATGCTCCGGATGGATCTCTCTCCTCCCACCCGCAGCAGCGACAGGAAAACACAGCGGGTGGAGACCTACTTTTTTGATGTTCTTTATTGTGTCATTGCGAGACACCGGGAATTTGAGGAAGATCCCAGTGGGCAGCAGGAAGTCTATCATGACCTCCTGGTCCCCGGCCTTCTCCAGTTCCTCCTGCATCCCATACTTCCCTGGGGGCATGGTGGCAGCCTCTCATTAACCATCAGCTCCACCGCGGCTGCTCATTCACACAAAGACAAAACAACACAGCCGGGGTCAACACCCACGACAAAGATGCTTTACTGGCCCACGATTAGCCACAGATTTGTGTGTGTGTGTGTGTGGGCGCTTCGCTTTTCACACATAGAAACAGTCCCTGTTCAGAGACACGATCTAAATTTGATAGCATGCTTGCTTTTGACGGGGTGAAAGGGGGACCATGCTGATCAACTCAGAATGCTGAAAACTGGAAGAGCCGTGCGTATTTTCATGGGCACCCCATTTACTTTTCTTCAATTTATCCAAATAAACACACGTAGGGTAGAAAATAGTCATCTAGAACCATTATCTATCACCACTTCCCATATTGGCCAGGTCACACATTTTTCCATATAAAATGGGACTTTAATGGTCAAATACAATATCATTTATATAATTAAACACCAAGTTTGACAGGTGGATGGTGAGGACCTCTGCTATTCCATCATTTCCTACAGCCGATACTCGACGTCAGAATTTAAATTTGCCCATGCGTGATTCAGGAATACAGAAACAAAAACATGTGATAACATGACAATACTGAAACATTGTATTCCGTCCAAATATACTACAATAATCTATATGTCTGTAAGTGAGTATACACTTAAAAAAACAATATCACATTCAAGTCAGAGTCAGATAAATACCTTATTACATCCTATAGTTTCAGGAGGAATATGGCCATTTATACAGCAATTTATCTAAGATTAATCAACGTGTTCCTATGTCTAACGTTGTGATCAAACTTGGCATTTCAAAGTAAAAGCCCCCAAAATCCTTCCCAACCTGTTATCACACACTTGCCTCAGCTGAACGGACGCCCACAATTCCCGGTCACCTCTTCATTACTCCCTCTTGCTTGTATTTTTCAGCGGCGGCCACGAAGCATGTCTCGGTCAATCCGCGAGGGAGTATTCTCCAGCTCCGATCGCTGCGTTACATTTAAATAAACGTTGCGCGGCACCGGGCGACTGCGTTGTCATTCGAGCGCTGATGTTGTATTTGACTGAGCGGCCGCTCCAAGGGACCGTCTGCAAAGAGCTGGATCTCCCAGAAGCGTAAAATCCATCCCCCGAACCCCCGCTCCATTTTATTTCATTTCATTTCTTTTTTTGTGATTGATTGATTGACCCCCCCCCCCCCCCCCCCCTTTTTTTTTATTTTTTATTTTAATTTTCGGAAATTTAACAAACAAGTAGATACTACGCACAATAAATAACTGGATGAAAATTGGAAATGAAAAAAAGAGAGAGAGAGAGAATATTCGGCAATTTCATGTGTGTAAAGGAACAGGAGGAAGTAAACACGTTTTTTCTCCTACCCCTATTCTGTGCACTCTCTATGTAATCTAATTTAGCTGTTAACATAAATTGAGTTCATTGTTACTATACGCACACACACACACACCAACAATGCATTTTTTCAGAATGTATTGATCACGAATCGGTATTTACATGCAATTGATAAACCACTTGCTGATAGGCTATTTGAAGACAGTGTATGAAAACTAAAATAGAAGTTGAATTCACTGAATTCATACGTCGGCCCTCTGGGTTGTGCTAACAATTGGCAAATCCTCATGGTTGTCTCAAAATCCCAGAGTGGAATTCGTTTGACTTTCTCAAGCCAGATTTGCCACCGCCGGCAGAAATAAACTACGCTTAGGTCAATATGCATTCAACTCCATTATACTGATTCACGTGTTGTTTCTTTGCTTGTTGGAGTCTATGACAGTATAACACTGAAACATATGGATTACCGTCCCAGTTTGCTAAAATGCACCATGCATTACAATGCGCTGCACGGCTGTAAGACATGGGAACTTTCCCATGGAAAGTGGAACCCAAACCACAATAATACTATTGCAGAAAGGGGAAATGAGGGGGACCAAAAAGTCAATGAGTGGCAAAACGTTACCACAGTTTACGCTGACTAATTCCCATTTCCTACAAATAGATTAAGCGTGGCCATCGATGCGGCACTCAATGAAGACATTTAGTAATTCTTACTCTGCACTAGACGGGACATAGAAATGTCGCGGTGGCTTACGGAGCTGCCTGGATATGAGGGACTGCACCGACACACCAGGTCTCGGAGGAATACTTCCTCTTACACGTGGAACCCCGCCTCAAATGAGGTGAAGAGACAGCTCCAGCACCAGGGCCTGATCAGTAAGTGCATTATACCAAACACCGAGCGACAGCGTGTTTGCGTCGAGCCAGCTGGTGAAAACAGGAAGTGCTGAAGTGCAGAAGAGAAACCATTTGTTCTGAAAAAAACAGAAACCCCCAGTCCGCTCCCTGCTCAGAGCACCTACTTAATTATAGATATAAGTCAATGAAATAGTGGTGAAGTTGACCTGTATTCATCATTTTGCTGGGGACCCCCCGGACCCTCTTGAGGGACCATTGGCAGTCCTCAGACCCCACACTGAGAATGACTGATCTAGCTGAACCTGTGGTTTCTTCTTACAGTAAAAATACTCTCTCAGGTAGATCCAAAGAATTGCATAGCGTGCAAATGATTATTGTTGGATTTACCCCAGCGCTAGATGTAGTGTACTAATATAAGTTATTTGAGGTTGACAAGTATTTCGAGGAAATGAAGTTCCTTCCTGGGCGGGGGACCTCAAAGCTTCTATTTTTGACCTGGCAGGTACAGGGGAACAGACACGTTATCCAGTTTGGTCCCATGGGCAAAGCAATAATTACACAGTGAGGAAACATGTCCTCTGTACATTTTAAATGTATTAGTCTTGCCGTCACTCAACATTTAGCTTGTTGAACGTCAGAGCATTGTTCTATTCAGCCTGCGCCACTTCCAGGGCTCTGTAGCTCTGTAGCTCTCTCTCTCTCTCTCTCTCTCTCTCTCTCTCTCTCTCTCTCTCTCTCTCTCTCTATATATATATATATATATATATATATATATATACATTCAAACACACATATATTTATATATATATATACACACAAATATATATATATATATACACATATACAATATATATATATATACTGTATATATATCAATTTATTTATATGTATATGTACACACACAAATATATATATATACAGTATATATATATATACACATACACACACGTTTATATGAACATAATATGATAAAAAAAATTCCCAAAACTTCAAAAATCAAATAAGTTACAAAGAAATAATGATTAAATAAATAATAAATAAACAATGAATACATATATAAAAGTTACACTTAATCTCCCTATAGCAAATTTAAACATTTCTGGCAAAAAGAATAAATCTCCCTCATCACCATTAGTGGAATATATATATATATATATATATATATATATATATATATATATATATATATATAACATACAGAAATATATGTTGAGAAAATGTAAATAAAAATTCAATGAAGAAAATAAAAGAGAATGTTAAGTAAAAACTTTGCGGCTGATGCTCTACAATTCCTCTGAGGACCAATAGGGGGCTCTCATTGTCGGGAGAGCTTGTAGGCTTCTCAGGTAATATTTTGTATTTGGATTAAGAATAAATATTTTTGTTGATTACATTTGTACATATTTAGTTTAGTTTGATTGATTTTATTGGCAGTAGAAATGACAGTAGACAGGATGTCTAAATTGTCCAATATACTGTACACAGGTGGTTGAAATAAAGCTGCTTAAAAAAAACACCTTTGTCAACAATAGTTTAATCATAAGAAATTTAATTAAATTACAAGTTTCATTTTAGAAAATCCCAAATAGAAGACATTTTCCGCTTCTACAGTATGTGTATAAGGCCACTAGTCAATCGATACCGGATGGTGTCCCTCTCTCGGACGCATCAAACAATAAAAGAAAAATGTATTTAATAAAATTATTTTTCTTATTCATCGCGTCTCAGGAGTCTGTTGTCAGCAGTCTTTAGTGATCTGTTTATCGCGCTTAATGACGAAAATACGATCGCTCAGCCCTACACCGCGGATCTCACTGGGTGCCAGTGACAACCCAGAGCCACAACCTGGACACATACAGTACAACAAATTGGACGATGACGTCACAAAACCAACATGTCCAAGTATGCCAACGTTCTGCTGCTTCTGGTAGATTCAGCAGGTTTTTCACTAAAACCTGCTGAATCTAAGTCTAAGTCTGAGACGTCCTGGTTCTAACGAGACCTCAACCATGTCCATGGGTTCAGCGATTGTCGTGTTCCCGACACTTTTAGCCAGAAAAATGCAGAGGAGAATGATAATAATAAATATTGCTGCAGGCAGCAATACACGAGGTCCAGTTTACTCATGTTAGGTGCGTATTATAGTTTATTGGGTTTTCTGAAACGCAGCACGAGTTACAATTTTCAGAGTTTACATGGAATGCTGCATTGGCTCCTACGGTGTGTTATCTACACAGTGCAACTCTCGGAATGCGGATAAACACCCCGAGACGTAAACCGGACTTACAGTATATAATTATCGCTTCATGATGTCACAAGTGAACGTTCACAACAACAATGTTCCATTCAAATGGACTAAACACTGCATGTCCCCCAGAGACATTTGATCAACTTTCTAAACTTTTGGGACTAAAACAAAACAGATACGAGCGACGAGCACTCGCTCGTAGGGTTGGGTACCGAGACCCAGTATTAAACGGGCCCAAGGCCAAATGATTAAAGACTGTAGTATCTATAAACTCCAACATTACTGGTACTGTTAAGGGTATTTTAGAAATTAAAGAACATGGATATTCTATTTATTTATAGGCTATATAACCCGTTTCTAACTTGCAATAAGATTAAGATATTCCTCTAAGAAGCATTTTCGCTTTTATCAGAAGAGACATCTCCTCTCTCTCTCTCTCCCGCTCCATCGCCAGAATGGAGACATGGGCGAGGGTGGCGGGGCCGGCTCCCTCTGCCTGGCCCTCTCACACGCACGAGGAGACCCTGCTCTGAGTGAGCGACAATGGCAGGTGCAGGCTGCGCCCCGATCGCCCCCCTCTCCATGTGTAATGCATGGAAAATAAAGCAGTGTCAATTCTGCTCTTAATTAGTTTTCGTTTTTTTCTTAAAAAAAAATAATGAAAAGAACTGATATGAGTGCCGTTAAAGTACCGGAATGATAAGCATTATCGGTAAGAGTAGTGGTATCGATAATATCTTAACGATACCTATCCTTACTCGTGTCCCGTTCCTCCGTGTCCTGTCCCCGCACTGTGTTTAGTTGTTTTATTTGGAGAAACAAGGCAGAGCTGTGAGAGAAAAAATGATGATCAATGTCCATGAGTGATATAATTCTACCACCATGTGATGTCTAAATGCTGAGGCATATGTTTGTTTGGTGACGCCCGACTCCTTCTCAGCAGATCTTACATTCCTGTAAACCACTGTCACAAGTGTTTTAGTCGTTGTCTCGTGGAAGGACCATTTGTGTAAGCACTCACCGTATGCTTTCTCTGCACCGAAAGCGTTCAATGCCTTTCGTTGTTAAAACATGTGCTCAGCTGTTGCTGAAGACAACAGCGAATCACATGGCTAGTCTCAGAATGGGACACGACCTCTCATAGACGAAAAAGGCCTCTTCAAGTCAAGTAGAGATGGACCGATCGGAACACTGCTTTGGAGCAGCACCGAGTCTTTCTCTTTATTCTGCAGAATAAATATCTTTAATATTCACAGTTTTGTTTCCTTGTAGCGGGCAGATTAACCTCACCGACCGCGAAGGAGAATCCCTCCCACAATCTGGCGACGACGATGAGATTCTCTGCCCGGCTCTGTTGCACCTCTTCGCGCCCAGGCTGTGTGCACAACGGCGGTCGGGGACCGGCCGTAAGACATCCAAGGAGTCGTCGTATGGACGTGACGGCAGATCCAGCAGAGGCAACACGAGATTCTGAACAAATGGAGGTGAGGACTTGCTGAGATATTATACCGATTAAGAAAAGTTTTGGGTAGGCTTAGATATTGTACCGATCAGGGGAGATCGAAGGAAAAGCTATTGCGAAGGAAATAGCTTGATCTAGAGGATCTAGAGGATCGTGGAAGAATCTTTGTTGAACTCAGAAACCCCGCCCCCTCAGACAGACGTGCCGCCAACCGCTCAGGTTAGGAAGTGGCGGTGGATGATCGGTCCGGAGGGCTGTGGAAGTGGCCAATATTGCATCGATCAAGAGATTCGTGGTTTTTGTTTGTTTATCTTTATTATTATTACATTTTTTTTCATGTTATTCAATAGTATGTCGACATTACTGAATACATAATTAATACAGATTACTCTTGATCCCTCCTAGCAAAGGCGTTGAGGGCAAGAAGAAGAATAGAACTCCCTTTTTTCCTCCTAGCAAAAGCGTTGAGGGTAGGAGAGGAACTTCTGGTATTGTCAAGATTACATTAGATTAATTAATAAATAAAGTCAGAATTGTTCTCTCTCTTTTTTCCTCTTAGCAAAAGCGTTGAGGGTAGGTGAGAAACTTCTGGTGTTGTAAAAATACAATAAAATTAACTAAAACTAAAGTAAAATTCATAATTAAATTATTTTTTTATAGCCATTCCTGTAGGTCGTGCCCTGTCAGGGACACAGGTTGGGAAATAAAAACACTCATGTGATTTAGAAAAATATATATAAAGGTATTTTTAAAAAAGAAGGATCAAATAAAAAATAAGTAAAATACAATGATAATATTTTTTATTATAATTTTTATTAATAGTTGGTTTACTATTTTTTTTTTTTTTTTTTTTTTTATTTTGGAGGTACTGATAATCCAGCTATGCGATTTACTTTCTAACTAGTTTCAGTAAGTTTTAAATAGTTAGGGAGAGGACGGAGTTCAAGGGCCCATTGTGTGATTCTATTTGCAGCATAATACACTTTCACCTGAATCCTGTGTGATCCAGTTGGTGTCTGGGACGTGTGACCTCCTGGCCGATGGATCACTCTGGAACACAAATGGATGAGATGAGTTTGGAGAGATTCTATCTGTGTCTTAGGGTATGTTTAGCCTCCTGGCTGATAAAAATCTTGATGAAACAAGTGAATGTATAAACGCGAGGTAGGCGTGGTATGTGTGCTGTACGCAACATGTCACACTAGTTTCACAAATGAGTCCCTGGTGTAAAAATAGCATTATGATCTAAAATATCTGGTAGGATTACTGGAAAGGATACCGTAGAGATTATAACAAGGCGAGAGAGAGCTGTAAAGTTAGTGATAGACTGAAAGGATGATGGAAGTTGATATGAAAGACAATGAAGGTGGGGAAGTTTGCACATGATGCATTTGGGATTCTTTGTTTAGGATGGAACTTGGAGCAAAGAGAGTTGTTAAGGTCATTTTAGTAGGATATTGGCTCAGCAGAGGAAGCTGCAGGACTGAATGATTCAACTAATAGTCAAATGGTGTGCTCTGTGATTATGGGTTAACGAGTGGTGTTTAGCAGACTAAATTCAAATCAAATTAAATTCAAGTGCCAGTTAACAGTAGTCTATGCTGAGGTAGTATGAATAGATATTGAACGGTTTGAACCGTTGTATTGTGTTTAGCGAGATAATTGTGATGTTGATCATAGTGGTGTGGTGAGTTGTAGCAGGATTTAGGTTGCTGGAAAGTGTCTTTGGTTCATTAATGCGACTTTGGTAAGGTGAGGAGTATAATGAGTTTTTGTTTTAGAACTATAGTTTCTGCTTTGTTAATGGATTTTATCGCAAAGCATTCCAAATTGATAAAAATAAAGGTATAACATTTTTTTTTTTAAGACATTGCGGAGAGCAGATATGATGCATAGTAGCAGCAGAAATGCATTCGTTTTTGGTTTATAAGGAGTTATTCTTTTTAGATTTGCCTTATTTTTTCCTTTTTGTCTTCCTGTGTCAAAGTGATCTGCTGGTTGAGATAAGATAATCCTTTATCTATCCCACAGACTTGTAGTCTGCACTGTTACAGCAGTAACGAATTGGCACAATGGCACAAAGCATTAGTAAATTGGTAATTCTAAATCAAAGGATATGATAAATAACTAAATAAGTATAGATTAAACACTATACATTAAATCATAATATTGCATGAGTGAATTGTCAGTTTTGGTGTGATATACAATAGTGTTTGTGTGTTTCAAATCCTTACCGGTTACTATTTTTTTTCAGTAAGGCTGGTTTTTGTTTAAGTATAATCGAACAACATAATTAATATTATTAATTTTAATAATTTTTTTTTACTCTAGAAGTAATCTCGACTTGACATTCAATAAGGTGTCATGTTGTTGTTGTTGCTGTTGTTGATATACAGTTTAAAATTGAACAAGTAGGTTAACAAAGAGGAATAATTGTTTTGTTTTGTACACTGGAGAGGTAATGGATTGTGTACGATCGCTTACTAAAATTTTAAACACTAAAATAAATGTGAAATACGTTGGCCATTTCAATGGTTTTTAATTTGGACATTCAAAACATTTTAAGTTTAAACTTGAAAATATCTTGTGGCTCGATTAATGTTGTGATTATGTGTTGATGAATTAACCAACCCGTCTATTCAGTGTTTTATATCCGCAGTTTTAAGCAGGAATCCACTGGCTGCAGTTTTGACCAGTGTAGATGTGACCGATGGGGAAGACTTGGAGGACCGACAACAGGCTTGATCAAAGAGAATTGCTCTACAATTGAGTAAGGCCTAAACATGTCCAGCATTCAAAGGTCCCTGTAAATGATTGATATTATTGCTATTTGTATTTAACTGATTTGCAAATTTGATTATTTAATAGGCTCATTTGGAATTATTTTGAGATTAAATGCATGCAAGCATATAAATGGAGAGACCTAGATTGAATTTAGCTCTATACCTCATATTGAGCTCCATCGTTAAAAAGTATTAAAGCATCAGATATTATACAGTGCCCTGTAGAACCAGAATCACTTTGATTAGTTCTTAATTAAATATGGCATTCTAGTTGTCTAGTCTAGTTGTTGAAGCAATGTTCAGAAGCTGAGTTAAGGATTATTGTGTTAACACTCAGGGACACTGTTGTCAGAAAACCCTGGAGTGATTATCTTTATGACACTGCCTCTTACAGTGGTAGACCTCGACTTTCATCTTATGATAATGTCTGGGAACAAACACATTTAGCACCCCAGGGCTTCTCGCACAGGCCCAAAGGACATTCCTATTTTCCTGATATCCTGCTGAGGGACATGCCTGCTCCTGCATTTCCAAGAAGGTCTGTGAAGACCTCGTATACAGAGATCCAGTTTGGCCAACGTCAGGCTGAATAACTTGATGACTGCTGAGATCTCAGGCTTATTGTTTGCAGTTATTAATTGTACCTTTAAGAAATAATTATAAAAATAAATAAATAAATAAATAGATACATAAAGAATTTGAATATAGTTTTGAACACTAAATTTCAAAATGTTTCAGTATATGAATCACATTTTTTTCCATTACCCTTTCTAGTTGCTAAACAATCTATCACTAAACAAACTGGAAAAAAAATTGGAAAAAAAACGTCAGGTTCGGTTACAATTTCCATCTGGAGTAAATGGGTCTATCGTGCCAGTGTTTAGAAGCAATTATGTGATTTGTCTCTTGGCCAGATGACGCATATTTTGGTAGGATCCAGTTCAATGTCTCGATGGTCTTTATGTTGTCGTATGCGGTCCCGCTGCCTGGCCTCGTCATCGATCACGTGCCAAACATTGGTGCATTCTGGAAAACGTCGCACCTCATCGCGTAGGCCCGCTTTAAGGCATGGTCCAACTCGAGCGTTGTCCGACAGCCGATTAGATATCGCTCCGCCGTGGAGTGTCAACAAACAACCAATTTGATCGTTGCCCTCAGCTCATGTTCTACATAGTGTGAACATCAGCTCACCTGTGTTTTGTGAACACAGCTCACGGGGAGATGGGTATGGCAAAGCGGGAAAGAACCACACTGCAGGGGCGCATTTTGTCCAGGTCGATGTCGTGAGTGAGAACCTTGGGGTGGCCGATCATGTCATTCTTAGTCGCGAGGTTTGCAAAACAAGTGCAGGGGGAAACATTTACAAATTAACTAAGGTGTGATTAATCCAAAAACTAGGGGGAAATAACTTAAACAGGGGTTAACATAACGACAACCGAAGACACCAAACGGATCGCTGCAAATTAAACAGGACGGAACATATATAGGGGCATTGCCAAACCAAAAAGACACATGAGGGGTGAAAGAAATATCAGAAACAAAATTCTAGATATTGCAGTATTAAACAAGGTACTAAATAACACAAGTGGACCTTAAATAAGTGCAAAATAAATACAAAACCTTCATCTATAAAAAGGGATTACTGTTCTACTACTACTACTCTATGACGTCGAACTGAATGGATTCTTCCACAGCTTGTGTCCTTTCCAGCAGGGAAGATGGCACCACACCGCAGGGTAAGAACCTTCCGCTGTGGCGACCCCCAACGGGAGCCGCCGAAAGAAAAAGGAGATTCCACAATAACGGACCGATCTGGATCAAACTTTTTACATCCCAAACTTCATCTTGTCTGTGAATGCGGCGGATCCATGAGATCCATCGACCTCTGATGCAAGTTTTTCCCTTCGGGGCTGGACTTCTAATAATAATAATAATAATAATAATATCTATACATTCAGTAAACAGTTTTCAAAAACCGTGACTTTGTCTCTCTGCTTGACACATCCACTTCATTTAAAGTGGACCTATTATGCTAATTTTTATACAAGTTAATAAAGGTCTCTGATGTCTGAAAGATGTTTTTGAATTTTTCTTGCTGAAAATACCACTCACATTAGAGCCATTCTAACATACCTCTACATCCATTGCGTTCCAAACGCTCTGTTTCAGTGGGTGGCTTCACCCTCCTGAGGCCACGAATTACGTGAGCCAATGGGGTTTGAGCATGGCTTCCGGGTTACGTTCTATTTATCTATTTATTTCCTTCACTGATTTCGCCGAAACGAAAAAAATATATAAAATAAATCCATCTACAATAAAAACACTTCTTTTACTGGTTGTGTTTGGAGAAAAGCACAGCGGATCGGATGGAGCAGATGACCATATAATGAAATCCGTGACAAGCGGAGGTCAGCTCGTGCAGAGAGTACACACACGTCCCACAAGATGTTGGAACATTTCACCGAATATTCCTAAAACGTTCACATGGCGCTGTGTTACAATATCAAGACGGATCCGTATTCCATTTCAAACCCTGCCCGGTAAAATGCTGCTCTCTTGTCAATAGGCTGCTGCTGAAAGCCCGTCATAACTGCAATGCTTTTCTCCAAATCCAATCCCCATTGCTGGTTTGCCTGCATCTGTGAAGTTTGCCTGCGCTGTAACCCACACTTTTCGCCGCTCCCACCATGAACTGTTTCAAATTTGGCTGTCATTACCATGGCAGCATTTCTTCCTTGAATACCCAATACCCCACATTTGAGGGTAAATGTTGCGGTTATTCAGCTTGTGTTTATCAGGGACACCTTTAGCTCTCACTGCTCAACAAAATCAGCTCGATGCTGAACAGAAAATGTTAACGTAGTATGCTTTTGTGGCCAGAACAGGGTGTGCTAAAAGTGTGAAACGGGTTAAGCAAAATAAGGCCCATTTTCTGGTTTCTATTGATTTGTAATAAGATAAGAGGGAGATCCTGTGTAAAACAAGTTGAATGACAACATTGTGACATATCTATCCTGGATTTGTATAAAAGGTTACCACAACGATGCACCTAAGCCTCCTCAAACAAATAAAAGGAATGTAAGAGGACTGAACTGAATTACAGACGTTTGCATTGTCAAACACTGAGGAGGACAAAGTCAGATCGTGCATCTCCAATTGGGGAATCTGATTTTTATTGACCTATCAAGCACTAGTTAGGTTTTGTGCAGATTTCAGTACCAACAATATAACCACATACTTGCTGACATTTGTGCTTATTTAACCCACTTCCATGTTTCATATATACAGTAAGGGCAGAAGCAGGCGATGCCAAGGTTACAAGGTTAACCAGTCATCACTGTCCTAAAAGGTAAAGGTGAGACTATACAGTAACTCAACAGCGCTCCCTGGTGGCAAGAGCGTGGCGCTGCCGCCTCAAGCACAATGACCCGCAGCAAGCAGTGGGGTCGACATTGGGTGAGTGGGAAGATGTTTATTATATTTATGGAAAAAAAAACAAAAACAACAACGAGGTGTCAAAATAATGTTATTTTCATTTGTGAGATTCAGTAGCAGTTAGGTTTCATTACAAACCTTTAAGTCTGTAGTCGCCAGACTTTTAAGTTTCCCACTTGGTCTTACTGCGACAGGCTGACGACAAGGTGAGGTACATCGACACGCAACTCAGAAATAAAAACAGTGCCTTCCATACGCAAACACAAACAATAACATCATTTGATCAGAAGAATAACAAACTCTTATAATTGCTAAATAGTAGCAATTCTAAACACCTCAAAAGCATGTGTTGCCATTCAAACACTTTTTATTAAAAAAAAAAAAAAAAAAGAAGCCTGCCTGCATACAAACATTATGAATAGAAACCATAAATACATGTTCTAACAGTTTCCTACAAAATCATAATTTCAACTCAAACACACAATACATGTCTGTGTTTTTCATATGCAAGCAACTACGACCACTGAAACAGTTAAACGACCAAATAATCTTTCCCTTGCCCACAACCACCGGGGGGGTAAAAAAAAAAAAAAAAAAAAAAAATGCTGTTGCAACTCTAGAACATTTTTTTTACTTCAAGAATCGACACAAAGGTACGTACTCAGTGTTTGCACATCAAAAGCACAGAGGCAGCTACAAGAAGTTGTATTTCAATGAAAATGGAGGGATGCAAATGACATCTGTGCTCCCCAAAAACACATACAGCAAACACGGCAGCACCCAGTGACAATCTCCATATATATACATGACGCAAAGCAAATTAACTTGAGAAAAAAAACAAAAAACAAAAAAACAAAAACAAAGAACAGAACGTGCACCTGACGTTCGCTAGGTGTACTTAGTTAACTGCTAGAATTTACCCACAACCTGTTCAAGGAAAAATAACATTGACCAATTCTGTAGTTTTATGCAGTGCACCACCATAACAACGTATTTACAAATGTAAATTGCATCGTTAAGTTATGTTGTGAAAATGTTCCGGAGTCATGTTTTATACATGCTGTGTGGGGGAGGTAATGAGCATGTGGACATAAAGCCACATGGTCGATGATGAAAATCGGGAGCGGGAGCATCGTTGGAACAGTACATGATTATTGTGCATTTTACAGCGTAAATCAAAAACAGCCTTCAGTGTTGAGTTCAGCCTTTTTTTTTTTTTTTTTTTTTTTAAGTGAACAGGTTCGCATGCTTCTGTCTCTTCATATTACAGGAAAAGCGTATTGGAAGTTTGTCGAGACAAACAACCAGTTTAAATACACAACAAGCTTTCATCACATTTTAGGGGAAAGAAGCCAAAGCTTAAAATGCTGCTCTGGATCGCTGCATTACCCCGCCATTCTCATCGCGTCTCTCAAATTCGCCGCTGGGAAAATCTGCCATTCAACATCAACGGCGAACATCAGCAGCTTGTATGTCAGCACGCACACGCGCACACGCACACACGCACACACACACACACACACACACACACACACACACACACACACACACATACACACACTTCCCCGGCCTCCTCTGAAGAGCCTCCATGTCTCTGGAGGTGACAGGGTTCCAGCGAGGCCGACTCAGGGCGTCGGGGGAGAGAGGAACCTCCGTCGGTCGCGGCCCGACCCCTCAGCCCCAGTGGCGGTACACGTAGAGGGAAGCGAACAGCAGGTTGCCGCTCAAGCTCGCCAGCAAAACGCCAGGCCAGACAATTCTCTTCATGATTCCTGAGAATAATGATAGACATTAAACGTAGAAAAACCCTACACCTGGACCCTGCACTGACCTGCCTACTCATGAGGAGATATATATATGTACACACACACACACACACACCCCCACCCACCCACCCGAGGGAACCCAGGGAGAAGGAAATCCTCTGCAGCCGCCACCCTGAGGCACACACACACACTCACGTGCACACACACAGACAACACATTTTTTTTATCAACACACACACACACACAAATCTTGCAAACACACACAACTTTATATTGCGGTGGGGACATCACACACGCAGATAAGCAGATAGACGACACAACATAGTACACACACACACACACACACACACACACACACACACACACACACACACACACACACACACACACACACACACACACACACACACACACACACACACACACACACACACCTAACTGTACTATAATGCTGCTTATTTCTAGAGCAGGTTTAGCTGTGACTTTGATCTACAGTTGGTTTGATACCGCCAACAAAACGTACTTATTCTAAGTCGCTCTGGAGAAAAGCCTCTGCTGAATGATGTAATGTCATATAAATCTATTGAGATTTCCCTGAAGAAACACTTAAAATACATATTGAGCTGATGCATATTATCCAATAAACCCGTGAGGTAGGCATGGCAGAAAATAAACAACTGCATTACCATATTTACAAACTGAAATTGTCGTTATCAGCTCACCCTTCAACGCAGGCGCTGACTCGATGCCTTTGGTGGTGGTGTCCACCACGCAGGCGGAGGACCCGGAGGAGCTTCCTCTCCTCCCCTCTTCCTCCTCCTTCTCTTCCTCAATCACGCTGCCGTCTTTGAGCAAGGAACTCAGGTCTGCGGCACAGAGGAGGCACGAACTGGTGAGGAGGGGTCACGACGCAGCGAAGCACCGAGAGCATCGTCAGGGGGGCTTCATTCTTATGTATTATTTATATTAAGATAAACGTTTCTCACCAAAAACAACCTGTCCCTCTACTTCTATAGTGTTTTCTTTGACAGAGATTGCAAAGCACCTCGCGAAAATAAATCAGCAACAAGCTTTTTTTTTTGAGATCGCCACAAATGGAGAACTAATTAGATATACATCAATCATTTTTAAAAAAGGTAGTATTGCCTTGCATTCAAATGTATCTCCATTATATTATTAACATTAACATATGCCTTCATTTCAATTTTATATCATATATTATATTATTATATATCTTATATCACCATACCACAATATATACCAGCAGCACGATGAGGCGCTGATTCAAAGGCAACGCTATGTATCATTAAATACAATGTACAAGACAACTCATTTACCACAAAAAAATAAAATAAAATAAATGATAAATAAACCACACCCTGAGTGTTTTGTTCAGTGTCAAACAGTTTGCACAGGACAGCTTTTTCTGCCCTTTTGTTCTGGTTTCTTCCAAATTAAATGAATGAAGTGTGAAGTACATCTGTATGAGTGTAAAACATGAAATGATTAGCAGAACACTTTGTTTACATTTGAACAACAAGAATTTCACCGTCATGTACGACTTAAAAAAAAGATTGGTGTTACTGTGGTTGAGATTTGGTTCGTATGTGCCTGAGATAAATCAGTTTATTGTTGTTGACTTTGCTACTGTACTGTTGATATAGCAATTACCAAATCTATGGTATTAATGATAAAACTGTCATTGTGGTGGAGTCCAGTACAACGTTACCATTCTGGCTTTGAAACGGTGAAATATCCGGAGAAAAGCGACCGCTGTAGAGCGACGGGGCGGGCTCGGCGTAGAAGTGGGACGGGGACACGGGTGGCGACGCAGGTGGAGAAAGGGGCCGGGCCACGGGCAGAGGCTCCGCCTCTTGACTGGAGAACAGCTGTAGTCTGCGGCCGCTGATGTTGAGGCGGGCGGGGCTGATGAGGGGGCGGCGTTGCCGGGCAGAACTGGAGCTGGAGGTCACCGAACCGGACAAGGAGGGCGCGGGGGAGGGGCCTGGAGAGGAGGGGCGGCTCCCCGACTTCAAGGAGAAGTAGTCTGGGATTTTTTAATAGAAAAAATAAAATGAATTTATGAACCGAGGGCTTTTTTTCAGTACCGTCTATTGTGGTTTGGAGTTAAACAAGTTATCGAATATCGAGTGATATAAACCAGTGTAACGATAATCTTCATTTGTGAAGAATCCAAGTGCTGAACTGTAACATCATAAAATGAAGCCATTGAGTAAACCTGCAGATTTTTAAACGGTATAGGAAAATAAGGAAGGAAAAACAAAGGACCCTCAAATAAAAGCAATTCAAAATTGTCACAGGAAACTAACGGCGGGTGTTTGTTTTAGTACCAGAAGGTGGGGAGTCTTTGCATTGTGATGGAGGTCTGCTTCCACTGAAGAGGTATCCCGAATCTAAAACCAAATTAATTATTTACCAGAACCAATTAAAGCACCAAACCATCGATTAAATGATATGACTCAATTATATGATACATTTCCAACATTTTAAAGAAAAATACAATGACATTTGATATTAAACATTTGGAAAAATACCATGAAATTATTATTATCTTTTCAAATATATAGACATTCAAAATGTAATGTTCTGCCAATGATTCGGTGGCCCACATGCAGTACTCTTAAGGACCACTAGGGCTCATGGCCCTCAGCCTACCTGTCCTGGTGAGGGTTGGGATGGTTCCCAGGCTGAGCGCTCTGCTGAGGCGCCCCGGCAGAGAGGAGGGTGAGGCCTTGCGCTCCCTGGGACTCTGCTGGTGCTGAATAAGCTTGGACAGGTTGAGGGGCGGGATGGGGGTGAAGCCCGGGAAGAGGGGGGACAGCAGAGGAGGCTGGCCGAACCCGGGGGGGACCGGAGCGCTGCCTGCAAGGTACCTGCAACACAAGAGCAACATGGATGTCTACATGGCCGGCCTTATTCTTGTGCATCAAGAATTGGAAGATTTTGTCATTGAATACACATTGTATACACATAGTATACTGAGTAAGCATCCTTCTGTTGGAAGGATGGTGGAATTAGTCAATTCTAAGTTGCACTGATCAAAATCACCCGCAAGAAATGTGACTTTATCTAGTCACAAAACATATCAATGCAAGGTCATGAGAAGCAAGTCTAACTGCATTACAAGGAAGTAACAATACATAAAAAAGTAAGCTGAATTTGAATCTTAAACTACCATTAACCTAAACCTGAGCATTAAAAACTCGTAAAATAAATTACCTTTTTTTTTTCAAAGTAGCAAAGCTTACTTTCAACCAAAGACAAACTACTTGATGCTCTGCATTCTAAACAACACTGAATATGGCTCATCAAATAAATGATTGTTAAATATACAGTCAAATCAGTGCATTACACGGACGTGCATTCACGTCCATGTCCAAACGGCCGTCCAGCGATCACTCTATGAAGACACCAGATGTGATGAATGGTCATTCAAAGGCTTGAGCAGCTGTTTGGACAAACGCGCCACAGATGTCCCCACCGCATGACAACAGATGTGACAAAGAGTCTCCTGTGAGGAGGGCCTGCTCGCTCCGTACGTTGCATCGCAGAACACAGAACGCACGTTCCATAAACGTGTCGAGCAGTTCGATTTCCGGTGTAAAATACGCTTTGTCGTTGTGAGGACAAAGGGCTCACAGCAGAAGTCTGTTCAGTCATTTTTGCAACTTGGAATTACGCTGTTATGCATTGGAGTATAACTGTTATTTTGAGACACAAAATGAAAAATCCTTTCGCTTAAAACAGGTCATTGAGAAAGTTAATTTGGGGATCTAGCTCAAAAGGGCGGGGAAAGAATCAAATTGTGTTTTTCAATAAAGAACATAAACAAAGGCTGCGTATCATTTGACACTTGTTTATTTCATGTTATACAGCAGTCCCACAAAATGCTTCCAAGCTTTATTTGAGCTATAAAAAAAACAAAACAAAAAACAAATACACCGCATATCAACATTCTCACATTATTTCCCATGTTGCTGTCGTATTGAGTACTAAAATTCACATTTTGCACATGGCTGACTTCCTCGATGTCCATTATGGGTTCTACATTTGCCATGTATTAGCTTCAATTCAGGCTGGATGCAGTTTCAAGGTTGACATGCATGAACCTATGCAACCGAGGCAGGACAACCTGAACACGGCAGCTTCGGCTTTCAGACAAACATCCCATTTGGTTCATTAATGTAAAAGAAAAACAAATCTAAGAAGAAGCCTCTAATTCATTACCCGGGACACAGCATGAAAACTGCTTGACGAGCATCTTTGTACCCTGCTTTTTGGGGTTAGAGGGGCAGATTGGGGCCATCGCTCGTCCAGTTATATGCAAGTATACATATAGTTAGGTAGTAAGGTTATTAGGTAATCCTCTTAAAGATGCGGTACCCCAAAGAGACCTTGTTTCATCTGGACTTCTACGGCTCGGACAGTCTGGACAGAATTATAACTTGGAAGTTCGCGAATACGAAATACCAACACAAGATAGCAGATAAAACCTACATCTACAGTTGAAAAGCTACTTCAACATTTAAAAAAAAAGGTAACAATATGTGTATGATCACAATAGTAGTTTGTCATGGCACGGAGTCCACTAGCACACACTTTGCCAATTATTTTGCACTATGAAGTTACATAAATCGTCACAAACTTTGGATACAGAAAAAAAAAAAGGGTTTTTTTTTGCTACATACATTGATAACAAGCTTAAAATAACATCCACAATAATATATATAAATATTAAAAAACAACAAGGTAGTTCAGGTAGCTACAGCTATGCCTCTTGTTGAACACACCACCGACAACTCTGCTCAGGGTTGTCCATTCACACTCCGGTTGCCTTTGGCGGCTTCATTTTTCAACTTGTAGCGTCCTGACGCTCAACGCTGGAGGCAAGTAGAGATCGACAGATTATCACAAAGGAACAGTCATTACACTAAAGAGAAATAGCCACACAGGCTGAAAAAGAAATAAAAAAAAACCTAACAAAAACAAAAATTAGACACCATAAGATGTCTGTTTGCCCACTTAAAACCTGGCTCCAGGATGATATTACAGACTAATTTAGGCAAAGAAATGAATTGTTTTTACTTAGGCATATAAAAAACATGTACATATGGCAGACAAAGTTATCTTTGTCCAGATTTGAAGATGTAGCGTGTCACATTTCCATGATTGAAACATCATTATTAAACAATGGGGTTTGAGAAATAGTGTGTTAGTGAGCAGTATGTGCTCTACAGAGCCATGCCATGTAGGGCTGGGAAACATATTGATATAATGTCTATATCGTGATAGACTAGATACCATCAGGGATTTTGGCAATTGAAATATAGTTAAAAGTGACAGTGTTACAGTAGAGCAATGCAATTCTTTCTGAGGTTAGGGCTATCTGCTTGGTCAATAATGCCAACAGCCGTCCCTAAAATATCGTCAAATCATCGATATTGTACTCCAGGTCAAAAATATTGTAATTTTGTATTTTGTCAATATCATCCATCCTAATGCACGGGAGGGAACAGCCAATAATAATTTCCCCACTTCCGGGTGATCGGAAGAGATATCATAAAAACGTTCCCACACGAAGGGAGAGGCTTCCTCCAACAATTTACAAACGGCATCTCCAGGTAACCAGCATCTTTGTTGCAGGTTATCAGTCTCTAAAGCTTCTTGCTTTCTGGCTACAGCTACAAAGATGCTTGTCATCCAATTCACCCATTCATGTCAAACCAATTCACACACAGCACGCTACATGCATGTCAACTATTACAGGTACTGTGCCTTACAATTACAATCTAAAAATCACTCAATACAGGAACCATTACATTACAACACATTCAAGTGCTTTCCTAAAGAATAAATACCAGATGTCTATACACCTACACCGCACACAAATAGGCGAAAAGCCTTAGAAGGAAAGGAAAAAAATAAATAAAATTAAAAAAAAAAAAAAAAAAAAGGAGGCCATAAGTAAAATTTTAGTGGATGTTTGAGTAGGGCACACATATGCATCAGTGCTTTTAATACATTCAAAAGTTAGTTTAGCCTAAACTTAGTTTGGTTTGGAATTAAAGACCACAGGAAGCAGATGGGCAGCGCAGCATTTCCACAGCACTTAGTCTTACACGACTCAGCTAACATGGAACGAGGGAGTGAGTGAAAATAAATCCCAAAAAAGAGTTTGCCTGGACTAGGAGGCTGTGAGACGCCACAAAGCTTCTTCTCAATATCTTTTGTCTTCATACTGACGCATTAAACAATTGACAATTAAAGAGTACCAGCTGAGCTTGTTTAAGTGCAATCCTGTTATGGCGTCTGTTAATAACGTCTTGATGACTTTGTACCAGCGCACATCCGATGCATCAGAAGGACGAGCACGGCGTGAAAATGAAGGCACTTTCACAAGAAAAGTGTGGGGACCTCAACAATCCTCATTAAATGGGATTGGCACAGAAAGCATTTATTGCCAAGTAAACTACGTACTAAACATCCAAACTCAGCCAGCTTTGTAATAATATGAAACAACACTTGCTGAGATGAGAGCTGAATCAACAAGACAAACAAAGTCGATTTTAGCATTTTCAGCTTTGTCAAGTTAAACTTGACCAATCAGTGTTTCCACTGGCTAGCACTTCAACGGTTGCTTAAAGAGTTTCCACAGCAACTGCAAAGCACAAATCTCTTATTCAGATTTGTAGATGCACCATAAATGCCTTGAAATGAGGGGTATTCACTTCAGCCAGGGTGCAACTTGCAACATTTTTCCATGTTTTGTTTTGGCAATAAAAGCACATGATTGTTTAAAAAAAAAAAAAAATACTGTGGGAAAAGTAGTGGCTGAGAATTTTCACTTGTGTTCCAGGACAATAAAACAGGAGAACAAAACATGACCATTTTCATGCAAAACACTGGGAAATGACTTAACGTGATCTTTGGCAGTTATTATGGGAAATGTGATCTGGTTCTTTGATAATCGCCAGCGGGAACGCAGGTCGAAATAAATCAGTTTCACAGATAAATGGAATGATGTACACCCAATAGACATCATATAAAGTACAAATACAAAAAGTGACTTTGCTAGTAATACTGAAATATCGCTGCTATGAGATTTAGAAAATGTGCTCAGAAGGCCAGGTTACAGCATTGCAAAAATGCATTCACAAGTTATGAATCATTGCGTGTAAATATAGCAATGGAAAATGTTTAAAATCACACAAAGCACAATCTATTGTTCTAAATTTGTAGATTATGTCAACACTTTAAGCACAGTGTGTTTTCTTTTTCTTTTTTTCCTTTCTACAAGACACATTGTACACAAGGTGATCCTATGAACTCTTTTCGCACATTTCTTGTACTCTACTATATGTCGGACGTTGGGTTTAGTATGCTTTAGTATTTTGTTGGTTAATAGTGTCTCAACAGTGTAAAAAACAAAATGTCTTTGTGAAACATTAAAAAGGTCCCCTGGTTCAGGCCCTAAGATGTACCGGGCAGCTCTCAACACACACGTCATTTTACTATTCAGATTCTGACCTTCGACCTCGTGCTCTTCGCGGACCGATGGTTTTTCGGGTTGCCACGGCAGCGGCAAAGCTGACCAAGCAACAGAGGCAGGTGGCTCCAAGCTTGGCTGTGTCCAGCCAGACAGACACAGCGGCCAGGTAGCCTTCAGCCAGGTGGAGAGTCAGGACCAGGAACCACAAGACCGAGGCCACCGCATCGATCCTCCTCAACCTGGAAGGACAAAGAAATAAAGATTTGGGTTTTGTTCAGCATTAATTGCTTTCATTAAAATAGTTGGCTTTTTGGTCTTTAAGAAACTGCACGGATACGATATTACCAGGTTAAAATAGGCACTATCCCCATTGTAAAAACCCTACAAAAATAAATTCCCCTTCCCTGTGGGGAAATTGCAGCGTTACAGCAGCTCACATACAATATAGGCAGCAATAATAAAGTAATAGGAATAAAATATAAAAATAAAAGAAAAACAGCAATTTGCAATGAACCTATGAATTAGCTAGTTGAGCTCTTGCAAAATAGTCAATTATCCCCAAAAATATATAAATTGAAATAAACCTAACAATAGACCAGGAAAATATAAATTAACCCAACAGTGTCAGATAATAAAGTAAACCAAAATGATTTTCTGCTGTTCTCACACAGAATAATCTTTGTCATCGCAAATGGAAAATCAGTGATCGTTTGTCAATTCCTATGTCCAGTTCAGTACAATAATTGATCAGTTCTGTACTCTTTATCAGCTGATATTTAAGTTTAAATCGTCAAATCGGGTGCGTCCCAGTACAAAACATTCATACAAGGGACGCAACGGTACACAATACGTAATCGAACCTACGGTTCAATATGCACACGTATTACGGTATCACGGTAGAAGTCCACCAGACGCGTTAGCGCAGCGTACGGGAGTGGCACAGCGTGCCTTAAGTGCTGCTTCCTATCAAATCCACTGTTGGAGGTCCACTGGTCGCGGGGTCCGCGCAGAATTTCTCAATGTTTGCGGTAGAGGTCTATTATTAGTTTTTTTTTTTTTAATTTTACACCTTTTAAAACTACATATACACACACACACACACACACACACACACATACACACACACACTTAAATATAAAGATACCGAAACCATATCCTTACCGTGGCCCCAAAACCGTGATACATAACGAACCGTGAGCCCACTGTACCGCTGCATCCCTAATTTATACATTCCCTGAGAATTCATTCTCATCTAGGCAAAACAAAAAAAATGGGTTCCTCACCTGACGGGTCCTGCAAGGAGGATGGCAGTGACACATGTCAACAGGCCGACTGAGACCACAGACATCTGATTGTCTCTTCCGTACTGACACGCCAGCTTGGCTTTCTCTACAGTGGAGACTGGAAGGAACTCCAGCAGCTGCTGCCACACGTGTTCAGCCTGGCTGCTTTGGTTGTTGTTGTTGTTGCTGCTGCTGCTGCTGTTGCTGGAGCCATTGAAGGAATTGGGCGCCGGAGGGATGACCCCTCCGCTGAGTGTCGCTGGAGAACCGAGGGGATCCAGCTGGTCGGCTTTCCCAGGGATTGTAGTCGCCACCAGGAAGGCACAGGTCAGGAAGGCCAGAACCCGCAGGATTATCACCCCGATGGGAGTGCTGATGGAGTAGGAGCACTGTGGGGGAAAGACCATTTGTTGTAAAAAAAAAAAAATATATATATATATATATATATATATATATATATATATATATATATATAATACAAATAAAAAGTATGTTCTTTGACACCAGAAAATAATATATACTATCCAGAAAAATTACAAAAATGTGCCGAGCAAAAATGTTGGGGTTTTTCTCCGCAGCTGGTGGGTTATTGATTGGTTTTACATGTAATAAACTCATAGAATGTGTGGCTACTACTGCATAACAACCACCAAAGTACCTAAACTTCACTCGGGTTTGGGGCTTTTGTTTGTGTTCACCTTCATTAAGGCCTTGTCAGATTCCCGGCCTCGCCGAAGCTGGTGGTTCAGGAGCACAGTACGGAGTTGCCGGTTCTGGTGCTTGATGTAGTATTCCACTGCTGTCTGACACGGCCGGCACAACTTGTAGGTCTGCTCCACGTGATGCTTGTAGGCCTCAATTTCGTTGTCGTAATTTTCCTGTAACGAGTTGATATTTCTTCAATTTAACACAGAAGAGTATGGAAAACAAATACTGCAGGGAGTTCAAAGAAGGAGCAGAAAGACATACATCATCCCTGGGGGTGAAGGAAGCCAGCTGCTTGATCTTGGAAGACTGGTTGCCATTGCACTTCCTGCACAACAGCATCTGACAGTTGACCCACTGCAGCGTCTTGGGGATCTCTGACACGGGGAGGCTTGCGGACACGCCGTGGTTCAGATGCTCCATGTACTGAGCTGGGATGGGTTTGTTGTAATCCCCATTCTGACAACGAGTTAAAAGACACAAGAGACAGACTACAGATCAGCATACTTTAACACAATATCATAAATAACAGCCATTGCCAGACTTCCATGGAATGAAAGAAAAGAATCCAACTTTGGCCATGTGTTTGATGCATGGTAAAAGCATCGAACGGGATTATTATTATTATTTTTATTTTTAATCATACCTCCTGGAATCCATTGTACTGATCACATTTTGGACAGTCCCAGCAGTTCCTGTTCCCATAGGGCACAACCGTGTCGTGGTTGCAGAACCAGCAGTTCACGTTTGCATGGGTGGGCTTCTTCCTGTAAAAAGGAGGGAAGGCGGCTCTGGAGGTTATGGTGTCGGGGTGAATGGAATCATAATCGGTTTATTTGGCCAAGTACATTTTCAGGTATCGGGAATTTGACCTGGCTCAGGGTTAGTTAATTGTTGTACATAATAGGATATAGATAGATATGTCATTTATTTGCGGTTTTATTGCAACTCACTTGAAAACAACAGCCAATAAAAAAGTAGTAGGTAAAAAAATGGCAATATGTAACAAACCTAAAAATGTACAATAAATGGAAAAAAAATAGAAAGATTGGCAATATACAATAAACCCAAAAATGAAAATAAAGTCTGTACGGTACTCCTCCCTTAACGACAGAGTTCCGTTCCTTCAACCAGGTCAAAAAGCGAGGACCCGTGTTATTTCACGGTAAGGGGGCGTGGCGATTGCGAACGCTAGTGTAGTGAATACTGACAATCTGCGGGAACGAGACAGAGTGACTAGGTCAATGCGCGATGAGATGTTTGACGCAGAGACGCAGCGTGCACGCCACAGTATTGTACGCAGCGCACAATACAGACTGGTCAGAGAGCTGGTTGTAAGTCTGAATGCTCATTAAACAGGTAGGTTGTTAAGTGAGGAGTACCTGTATAAAAAATTCACTGTCAAAAATAGTACATTGTGCAAGTTTGCATGCATATCCATACATAAAATATAATCTGTATATATACTGTGTGTACAAGGGTGGAAAACAAAATAATTGAACAACACAATACACTCAATGAGCAGGAAGCGCGAAATATGTACACCTACTTATTCATACAATTATCTAATCATCAATCAGGTGGCAGCAGTGCAATGCATAAAATCATATATATACGGGTCAGTGGCTTCAGTTTGTTTGAAATCAACCATCAGAATGGGGAAAAAATGTGATGTCAGTGTTTTCGACGCTGGCATGATTGTTGGTGCCAGGCGGGCTGGTTTGAGTATTTCTGAAACTGCTGATCTCCAAAAAAAAAAAAAAATCACTTTTTTGACGAAAGAGGTCAACGGAGAAAGGCCAGACTGGATCGGGCTGAAAAAGGGTACGGTAACTCAGAAAACCACTCTGTACAATTGGGGTGAGCAGAATGCACCACATGTTGAACCCTGAGGCGGATGAGCTACAACGGCAGAAGACCACGTCGCCGGGTTCCACTTCTGTCAGACAAGAACGTTGAAGAAAGCTGAGGCTGCAAGTGGGCACAGGCTCATCAAAACGGGACAGTTAAAGACTGGAAAAACATGGCTTGGTGTGATGAATCTTGATTTCTGCTGAGGCACACAGATGGTAGCGACAGGATTTGGCGCCAGCAGCATGAATCCACGGACCCGACCTGCTTTGTGTCAACAGTCCAGGCTGGTGGCGGTGGTGTAATGGTGGCGGGAATATTTTCATGGCACACTTTGGGCCCGTTAATACCAATCAATCATTGCTTGAATGGCACAGCCTATTTGAGTATGGTTGCAGACCATCCCTTCATGGTCACAATTTACCCTTCTCCATGGCTACTTCCAGCATGATAATGCACCATGTCCCCAAGCAAAAACCGTCTCAAACTGGTTTCATGAACATGACAATGAGTTCCATGTTCTTCAGTGGCCTTCCCAGTCACCCGATCTGAATCCAACATAACACCTTTGGGAGGTGATAGAACGGGAGAGTCGCAGCATGAACGTGCAGCTGACAAATCTGCGGGAATTGCGCGACGCAATCATGTCAACATGGAGCAGAATCTCAAAGGAATGAGTCCAACGTGATGTGGAATCCATGCCGAGAGGAGTTGAGGCTGTTTTGAGAGCAAAGGGAAGCTCTACCCAGCATTAGTATAGTGTTCCTAATAAAGTGCTCAGTGAGCGTATGCAGTATCTCGAAGGATGACCTATTTACCGGAGATGGGTTGGGGTGATTGTATCATAACAATGCCTTATCTACAGCATGTGGATGATGTTATCGTGTCCTACCGCATACCATGCCTCACAATCTCTTCTCGTTGATTATTATTATTATTATTGTTGTTGTTTTGTATTGTTCGTTCTAATGTCTTAGGGTCATGCAGCCTCTAGCTGAGCTCCAACCAGGCCACCGCCACAACTCACCTCGTAGCGATCTTGTAAAGCAGCGCTCCGCCGGCGGCGAACGCCGTCGCTCCGGCTCCCCCGTACACCACTTGCGGGTATTCGGAGAGAAGCCGGTTAAACGTCTCCATCTCGTCGGTGGATTAGAAACAAACAAACGGACAAAACCCGGCGAAGCGTCGCGCGGGGCAAACCGGGGCGCGCACGCGGTGAAACCGGGGCGGGTCGTTCACGCCCACGGAACGGAAACGGAAGTGACGTCGGGGCGCGGCGCAGGCGCCCTCCGACCTGCGGGCCCGCCGCGCGGGACGCGGGGGCGGAGCTCGGCGCAGCCTCCGAGTGACGCGCGGCTGCGCTGGTGTTTCCCGGCGTGTTCCAACACTTTGAGATGACTGTTAAAATCTGGCAGACACGTGGAGAACGGTCATCTAAAATGCCCCGACCGGTTCGAGTCCTGAACCTCCGTAGACGAGAGCCCGCGTTTCCACCTTGACATTTCCGTTCGTTATGTTTTGCACGTCATTATGTGCATAGATATTACGTCATGGTTTACGTTACCATACATTTCCTTAACCATTCTCAATTCGGATAAGCGTCCTTCGATGCAAAAATAGTTGTTGTTTTTATTATTGTGACAAACTAGAGGTTGTAAAACAAACATTTACACCCGATCAACATTTTTCAAAGTGCACTGGAGTCGTATACATTTTGATAACAGAACGCAAATAAATAACATGGTATTAAAACAAAACATCTTCCATGAACACAACCAGTCAGCCTGCTCAGATGAGAAACGGTCCTGACTTAACCTCGGAACATTCAAACCCTAATTGCGTGGCAGGGTGTCCAGCAAAAAGAAACACCGTCATTGCGAAATGATGACGCTTGGTTTTGACTCCAAGCGTCAACTTGAACCATAAACGTTGGAGCAGATGCACCTTCCTCCCACCGGCACCGTGATGACTTTATGCCAATCAGTGCGTCACATAGAACTGGGGGTAGCCGGGCACGGACACGCTGCCTCCGTCGGGGATCACCGGCTGGGCCGCCCCGCCGTACAGACACCCAGCGTGGGGCACCAGCACGGACGAGTGGTACGGGTGGAAGTAGGGGCCCACCGGGCCGGGGCCGTATCCGCCTGGGGAGACGCAGCGGGCGGGTCCGTGCGGCTGCACCGGTGCGCTCGGCTGGCAGAGGGTCCAGGGGCCACCTACGGAAAGAATGATGTGTCGCAATTCACACACACACACACACACACACACACACACACACACACACACACACACACACACACACACACACACACACACACATATATATTATTAACAATACAATAAATACATTTTTAAATGGGGGAAAAGAATAATACTGCAATCCACCCATCGGTATAAAGATTTTTAAATGCAAAACGAAACAGAAACATAAATAACTATCTCTGCATCCATAAATAAATCCTGCAAATCTATGTACTGATGCAAACGGACCCACGCATGAATCAACCAATTAAAAGGAGGATCACATGTAAAAGACGCTGCCTTTACTTGTAAAACGGCTGACACAAGTAATACATTGTTTATTTGTGGATCGAGAAATATATTTATGTTTGAGATTCTTTTTGCATTTAAAAATCTTTAAGATTTGTGGATTGTAGTATTTATTCATTTTTGCCCATTTGTATTTATATTAAATATACACACGTGTTTATCTACCAATTGTTTTTTTACACATACAATATAATATTTATTTATAATATATTATATTTATTTACATATTCTATATAAATTAATTGTGACCGAATTCCTTCCATACCCCCGATGTAAGGTGTATGCAGGTAGAAGTGCCTCTCCTGGCGGTAGAGCGGCTCCGGGTAGTCCCCGGGACCTCCGGACAGGTAGGGTCTGGCGGGTCTCCTCACCCTCCTCCGCCGCCTGAAGTTCCCCTTATCGAACATATCCTCAAAGGCACTGTCCAGGATCCAGAAGTTCCCCTTCCTGTCCCCTCCGCCACCGCCGCCGCCGCCACCTCCTCCGCCTTCCTCCCGGGGGATTTTGACAAAACAGTCGTTCAGACTCAGGTTGTGCCGGATGCTGTTCTGCCAGCCCTTCTTGTTCTTCTCGTAGAAGGGGAACTTGGAGACGATGTACTGGTATATCCCGCTCAGGGTTTGCCTCTGGCCGTGGCTGTCCCTGATGGCCATGGCGATCAGAGCCACGTACGAGTACGGGGGCTTCTCCGGTCTGCCGTCCACGGCCTCCACCCCCTCCTCCACCCCCCCCTCCTCCTCCTCCTCCTCCTCCTCCTCCTCCTCCTCCGGGGTTCGGTCCGACCTGTTGGAGCTGATGTCCAGAATTCGCGCCGCGGGCTCGTCACCGGCGGGTCTCTCTTCCACGTCCATGACTCTTCTATCCCCAGCCATCGTCTACCCCCCTCCGAAAACAAACCAAGAAGCGAGTGAAAACCCCAACCAGCGCCGACACCTTCACTGGGGCTGCAGGTGCAGACTGGTGTGAATCCCTCCCACAGGTGGAGGAGGGAGGACGGTCCTCCACCTCCTCTCATCTTGCCGACCTTCACGCTGTTCACAGGGTTCTGTTTTTTTTTTTTTTTTTCAATTGTCACTGGTTTGTTGTGTCTACTCGTGCACAGTTGCAAAAATAACTCCTTTAAAAGGAATCATCAAACAGTCATGGCCCCTGTGCCTAATTGGCCTACATCAAATATGCAGTGAGTAATGTCAAACATAGTGCAGGTGCACTCAACAGTCTTTATCTGGAATATTTTCTCCCATTATTTTCCAAATCACAATGCAATTGGTCCTTGAACCAAAATCAATCTCTTTTATCTGGTTCACCCTCATCATATTTGGACACCAAAATGTATGCACGCGACAGATGCTTAAAAAATACTGTAAATGACAAAATTCACGATCGTTCATATTTTGTGATGGATAGCGCTAGGGAATCAGCAATCACAAAAAAACTGACCAAAAAAAAGTGTTTTTTCAGTAATTTTCAGCTCTCTATAGATTTAAAAATATTTACATCTGGAAAATGAGATTTACTGCTGTTTGGTGTCAAGCAGCAGTAAAGCATACAAAAAACAAAGTATGGAATGATGCAAAGACCCAAACAGAGAGAAAATGCTCAGCTCAGAAAATGGCAATCTTTTCCCAATAAGAAGCATTAAGAAAGTAATATTTAATACCACAATTCATACAAATGTACATTATGTGCATTTACATTGTTAAACCATTGAGACATTTCTTAATACAGCAATTTGCAGGTGATTTCTAAACAGCCAGAAAGTCTTCCATCCGTCAGCAAATTTTTTATAGTTTAATATTATATACAGGCTGCATTCTTCCAGCAGATTTACACAATTTCAATTTAAACAATTGCCATCTTGCTGAGTAAAAGGAAAAATAAAACAATGACTTCAGCTGCTTTTTAACACTGACCTTCTTTGGAAGTCTTTTTCTTTTTGGCTCTAGTTATGTGTAGTCATGTATGTGACGCTCCTGTATTCTTGCAGCAGCCAGGGGCCTCCAGACGCTCTCATCAAAGGCTCCCCAGATCAAAAGTCCACTTTCTAAGGTTCCTCTAGTGAAGAAGCAAGCATGTAAAAATGTTGCAATTGCCTGCGCTTTCCCACAGGCAGTGTGGGGAAACCTACCATGGGACCTTTTTTATAGGCAGCAAAAAAGATGGAAAAAAAAATAAAAATAGAGTAGGTTTTTTTTTATATTTAGTGAGATATTACTTAATGATGCCTGCATAACGATTACGTTTCATTTATAAAAGTAGCCGCCATTTTAGTGAGGAAAAAAAAAAACATATATGAAGTGTTTTGGATTGGAAAATCGAAACCTCTCTCGAAACCATCTCTGTCCTGCAGGTATTGAAGCAACTAAATCGCAATTACGGTACGAATGCAGCTACAATGGTGAGGTGTACTCGGTTGATTATGTAAGTTTCCAAAGCTACATGAGGCGACTAACACGATTCCAAAGAAAACAAGCAGTCTGCCCTTCAAATGCAGGTGCATGGGTCTTAAAACTGGGGAAATATTTAAAGAATCAAAGGCAACAGGCTTAAAAAAAACATCACAGAGCATTCCAAACATGGACAAAGAGGCACTAATTGTTTATAGCACCTTGCTGAGTTGCACCTTGGATTATATTAATAGTTCTATTGTATGACTATTTTCTATTTTATGACTATGGGGACTACAGATTCAAGAGTGGTTTCATGAACACAGGGTGCAGTAAACCTGCCGCCATAGCCTCCGAAATCAGCTGATCTGAACGTTATTGAGTCTTTTTTCGGGGAGTTCCAGGGACAAGATGTAGCTTTCCACTTCTTGCATCCCTGAAAATGAATAGAGGCTTTTCTTCTTGAAGAACGGTGAAATATCGCTACACACAGTCCAGGACTTGTATGACAGCATTCCAAAAAGGGTGTTCTGAAGGCAAAGGGCGGCTCTAGTCCTTATCGGGAGCGGGATGTTAATAAAATGCTCGCCGTTTCGGACCCCATCAAAATAGAATTGCTTGCATTATTATTGCGATATTATAACATATTATACAACAAATATAATTTTTGCAGTTTATTATTATTGCATTATATAGCTTAATCCAAAGAATGCATTGAATTTCATGCCTTTGATGATGTTTATTTATTATGATAGTAAACCAGCCTCTGTGCTCACAATGTACACCTAACAGTGTACATGTGTGTTTCTTATCTTATTTAATTTTATCTCTTTCTTGACTGCAATGTTTTGTTGTTTGATTTGTTTTTCTGCCGTAATGGATTCATTTCCCCCCCGGGGATTACTGTAATAAAGTGTTATCGTATCTCAAATAGCAAAAACACCATCTACTCACTTTAGGACCACAAGGAACTTTTCCGGCCATTCCGTGAATACCTTTTATGCACAGATGGTGACTACTGCACAGCTGTCCTTTTCTTGAACGTTCTTTCCACATATCAGGTGACTCAACACCTTTTTCTTCTCGGTGTGTTCTGGCGTGTGGCTGCAGGTGGAGCGGGCGCAGGTGGAGGGTGGGTGTCGAACACGGTGTTCCTCTCAATGTTCCTGCAAAGTCAGCGTGACACCCTGCATGGTGTTTGGAACTGAGAGGAACGATGACCAGCCGCAGCCATCGACGTGCTTGACACAAATCCCATTGCTTCCTTCTTTTAGAATAGAGAACCATCCTGATCGAGTACTGACACTGGACTGAAATGTATACGATAGGACAAAACTTTATTAATCCCCGCGGGGGAAATTCGGCCGTCACAGCAGCAAAAACAAATATTGAAATGCGGACATTTTCAGGTATAATAATTGTGAAAGCCCTGATTTTGAGGACCCTGTGAGTTAACAGGGAGTTATGTTGGGATGAGATTTAGGTATCAGAAGCATGTGTACATGTATAAGGTATTGCTCCTAATACCGGATACACTTATGTATATACACAGTTTACTCTGTGTGTGTGTGTGTGCGTGCGTGCGTGTGTGTAGAGACAGGTATTTACAGTTTGTCTTGACGTGGGCACGCAGATGTGTATCTTGACTGAACCAGGGGCACCTGTAAAGCTGGGCTCGGGGAAAAAAGGAAATGACAGTACGTGTTGCGGCTTCTGTCTGAATAAACATGGGCCTGGCGCGTCCCTCCTCGCGGCGCGGCGGGCATTGAGTCATTTGGGAACCACTCCCAACCTGCCGAACAACCTGGCTTCCCTGGGGCGCCGTGCATGATCATTTCAAAGTGTCGACCTTCAGGATTGAAAAGATATACGTCCACGTTGATGAAGAACCGCAGCGTCTAATTGGAAACACCCGATTCATTGATAACTCCTTGTGCTTCTTGGCCGGATTCCCGTCGGAGGTGCGGCTCAGTCGGAGGTGATGAGGGACTCGGGGTTTCTTCCTTGTTCAGTTCCCAGTGCCGGTGACCCACAATGCACCTCGGCGCAGGTTGAACACAACAGGCTGTGACACTCCCAGAACCAACCTGGACCCCCTGGAGGCTTTAAGATGTGAAGAAAATTTTGGTCATTACAACATGGAAAAAGACAGGAAGTAGTAAAGTATTAAAATGTGTTCTTATCCGCTCTGTTCCCATGTAAATCAATAGCGCATGGGGTGAACGTCAGCTTTAAATGACAAGGCCAATAAGATAAGTTCCCTCACCTCTTAGGTCACTTCACTTTATGGTTTTATCGCTTCAGTTGTTGTTGTTGTTTTTCCCCTTTGGATGATTGGTGTTACATGGAAGTTATTTGATGATATTATTAGGTTTGTCGTGTGTTGGGAGGCAGTTTAGGGCGACAAACTTAATTCAAGATTGGGACTATGTTATGAGAGTGAATTGTGTCACGTTTCATTCGAATATAAACTCTTCTTTGTTCAATCACCTTCCCATACAAATTGCCCAAACCATTTTCCTATGGGGGAAAAAAATCGGCACTCAGCATTCCATGTTATCGAAAGATGCTGCTTGTTATAAATTGAGGCTTTCAGCAAACTTTTCTTTGTAACTTTCTGTGTATGTACTATCCAGTACACATAGATAACAGTCAGCAAATTCAAGGGGGATTTCTCTTGTTATGCTCGAGGTGTGGAACGGGCTGAGTGAGGTTAATTCTTACAGCATTTTGAAGTTAATATCTACCTTCCACTCTTAAACTGTGGCTTTGAGCTCGTGCCTAAGCATGTAAAGAATTGGAGACATCATTTCTCAGGGGGAACGACACGGCTGGAGACTGGAGGTTGTCTGTGCTTTTCAGGGGCCATTATCAATCACCGAGAGACACCGGAGTCAAAATGTCTCCAGAGGTTTGTGCCGTCACTGGATCCCTTCACTGAACAATCACCAACCTGGAGTTGTGCCAAGGTAAATGTTTTTTGAAGTCGTTTTGACGGCTGGTTTGCTTGCCGTAATAATCATGCACACAGGACAAAATAAACACTGTAGTTTGTCAGCCCCCAAAGACTCAGATTGTCTAAATTCATTGCAAGAGATATGTTACTCTCGACATGTTGAATTAAGTGACACTTTTTGAGGTTGAAATCAAAAATTGCTCAGCGTGTTTTTACTGGAATCAGACCAGAACTCGGCACTTCCAGATAATTCACTTGTCTTCAGCGGGCCCTTTGCCAATCACTGAACCATTCATCATCCATATTCACATAACTTGCCTTGTTTGTTGTCACAGTTCAGCGGTGAAGCACAACACAGGAGCTGATCTGAGATAGATATTTAACTGACAAATGGTATCTGTCAAATTGCATGACTGGAAAATTCTCTCTGTGATTCCGGTTTGATGACATTGAGGTGATAGGAGTGCCAGCACCAAGACTCAATGGACAATGGACCAAACCATCAATCCTATTTTTAACGATTTGACACAAAACACATTCAACAAACACCGGCTTGGAAACGCTTGAATCATTTTTTCACTCAAGCTTCAGGAAAACAACATTTCTACAGCCTGGTTTGTGGCTTGGATCACAAATATTATACTGAAATATATTCAAAACAATAAAACGTGTGCCCGGCGCAGGGCTCACCATGTGGCCTCCTTCGGTGGGGGGCGGGCCCCTGTACTCACACCGGGGCGCCGGGCTACCTGTCCTCTGGCGCTATCGGGGGCGGGCTGTGGGTGGAGGAGCCGCCTGCCGCCCTCTGTTCCGTGGTCCGCATGCTCGACGGCCGGGGGCTAACAAGGGGCCTGGAGCCGCTCCCTGGCCTGCTGTGCCCCTGCGTTGATCTGGTCTCGCTTCGCCTATCTCCCCCAGTGCCAAAACTCATACTCAGTACATACACATCACAATAGGCCTAGGGCTTGCGGGATGGGTGGGGTGCCAGTTATGTGGGTGGGGATGTGGCGGCGGCTGCCATCTTGCCAGTCACGCTCCTGCCCCGACGTGCTTCTCGTCCGTCCCGAAATTTTAATCCCACTCATATTAGCTTAGAACACATACATTCGCACACCAATCCTATACAGGTATGCTCCACCAGACCAGGGTCTGCGGGGAAAGAGGGGTGCGAGTGACTCGGGTTCGGCTTGCTTGAAAGACTCACACCCCCACACCCTTCACGACATAATACCGACCTTATACACCAGAACCAATTGGGATAAGTCCTGCACACTCACCAGTGGACACCTCACACACCGCACGAACACAAACAGGCGGTCCCACCACACACACACACACAAACACACACACACACACACACACACACACACACACACACACACACGCACACACACACACACACACACACACACACACACACACACACACACACACACACACACACACCTCCAACACCTGCTTTGAACGCACCCCAGCACCCTCCTGGTTGCATTCCTCTCCTTTCCTCCCTCATTTACTGCCATAACTATGACAGGAAGAGGCCACGCGACCAGTTGCTGTTCTATTTTTCCTGGACCTGATTAACTCTGTTTTTCAATACATGTTGTCGTCCGATGTTTATGTTTTCCGTGTAAATATTGTTTGGTTCTATGTTTAATTGTCTCAGCCGTGGTGATTCCCCCCCCCTTGGAGTAGTGATTAGTTGTTTATAGACCCAAACATGGTAAAATAGTTCTCCAAAGAGGGGGATTGGTGGTGGTATAACAAAAAACTGTGCTCTTGTCATCCTACAGGTCATCCATAAGACAGAGTTATTGCAGCAGTTCTTGATGATTTAAGAATTAATAAAGAGTTGCATTGTAGGTTGAGAAGTTGAACTCTACTTGCAGGCTAACTCTGTCTTAGATGCAAAAGCATACAAATACTCTGTGTTGCATGCCTAGCATGCTGACAGCACAGGTTAAAAAAAAAAAAAAAAGTATTTAAGCACTTAAAGTATTATTTCTTCCTCCTGCAAACTGTAGCGTGGAATTCTTATTTCTATAACTTTCATCTGTAATTGCTTTACGCCAATACAGTGAAGCCTTTCTGTGAAGTTTTCTGTTCCATGTACTGTGGCACATTCTACTCTAGTACATATGCCGATCAGCCACAACATTAAAACCACTACTAATAATGAGTAGGTCCCCCTCGTGGCACCAAAACAGACCTGACCCGTCAAGCATGGATTCCACAAGACCTCTGAAGGTGTCCTGTGGTATCTGGCACCAAGACGTTAGCAGCAGATCCTTTAGGTCCTGTAAGTTGCGAGGTGGGGCGCCCATGGGTCAGGCTTGTTGTTCCGGCACATCCCAAAGATGCTTGATTAGATTGAGATCTAACCGGACCTAATCGGATCCAATTGGACCCTAACCCCGGCCATCCACATGATGTAGAAGAAAATGTGATTCATCAGACCAGGCCACATTCTTCCATTGCTCCATGGTCCAGTTCTGATGACCACGTGCCCATTGTAGAAGCTTTCGGCGGTGGACATTAGCTCTTCTGTGGGATGGGACGTGACGGGCTACACTTTGCTCTCCATGTGCATCAATGAGCCTTGGGTGCAAGGAAATGTATATAAGTGCTTGTAAATATTGCTATTATAAACTGTGAATTAAGTTGTGTGCCTGTGATCTGGCTCACACTGGGGATAGTGGCACTGCAGCTGCTACTAAAATAATAAAAAAGGGCCATACGAGCGGCGAGCGCGCGCACACACACACACACACACACACACACACACACACACACACACACACACACACACACACACACATTTTTGCCTGACTAGAATCAGAGTGGCTCATTCACATGCATCTTTTTTTTTGCCAGACGGGCGACACATATGCACACGCTTTCTGGTTTGAACAAACATACAGAAACAAGGAGAGCTCGGAGCATTGGCAAGATGCACAGCTGATAAAACTAAGACTAAGACGAATGGACAGACGCCTCCCATCCTCTAACACCCAAGCATGTGACCACACAGTTCGGTGGGACTCCTACCACGTATACAGTATTCCCACTAACAACCAACCGTGTGAACCCCTATACATATCTATGGAATAGCCCATTCAGTGGTAGATTGTATAGTCATGGCACCACTAACTCCGCCATTGTTTCGATACATAATTATAGCCAACAGCTACAACTGAAAGGACACCTATGATCACCCCACACATACCTGTCCCTACTATGACCCCCCCGAAACCACAATTCTAATCCCGCCACCCCCACTGTTAACCAGTGGCCCCAGAACCCAAATTTTCCCACATCTTTCCAATTGCCCCAGAACCCCCAAAGGTTCCAACAGGCGAGGTCACACCCATTCCCTTTCCCCCTTTCCCCAGAGGCCTACAAACCATGGCCCACGGCACAGGCTTCACCTTTTCAGGTCCACCGCCTGGGGTCCCAGCAGTAGCGCCGAGCCACGCCAGCTCCAGACCCAGACCGCCCCACCACCTCGGCCCTCACCATGACGCAGCACCGCTCCAAGGACACCACCGCATCGACGACTCCTGTCCACGTGGACTCCTCCCACGGCCTCATCGACCAGGACGACTGAATTGGACCTCTCAGTCGCAGCCCCACTACACCGGACTCGCCTGACACCTCATTCAGTTCATCCAGCCCCTTGTCTGACGCTTCCCCAAACAACGCTTCTCCAAACAAGGCTCCTCCACACAACTCCCCACAGGAGGACCCAGAACCCACAATAGGCCTGTTCTCTTCTCAACCTGCCATGGTGGCAGCTATGCCTTTGTTAGCCTTCCGGTCCCTTCAGGCCAGGGTCCCACCAGCTACAGCCATCAATCCACATGAAACACATGTCAGAGTGCAACGCCACACCCAGGCACTATGGGCCCACCTCAGATCTAGGGCTTGCTACGAGCGCCTGGCATTTAACAAAAATCAAGTGGCCCGACTCACTCTCACCAATAACAATCTGCACCAGCAGATCTCCACCCTCAATCAACGACTGCAGCACATTCAGCGGCTGCAAAGGGGGACTTTGTAAGTTTCTTCACCAAAAAGCTATATGTAGGTTGTAATTTGGTTATCATTTTTCTGTTTATGCCACTTGAAAGATGGTTTTGCATATTTTTATCCAATACAAATATTATCATGTATATACAGTTTTTTTTTCTGATAACCAAATATGACCTCTCCAATATTTATGCACAGCAAATCCCACACCTGTATTTCTCACATAATACACTGATAATCACAGTTGTTGTGTTATATTTTTGTATCTTATACTCACCACAGTTGTTGTTTTATGCATTTTTCTTATACTCAGTACGTATGTTGTGTTTTACAGTCATTTCGTATATTCACTACAGTAGTTTGATTATACACTCACTAACAGGTACATTTATGTGTGTAGCTTGTTTGCCTACATTATATCCTGCATGCTCATTGTTACCATCTATGATCCATATGTTATCCAGCATAACCATTGTTACTACTTATAATCTTCTATTAATCCTCATTACCTTGTTAGAATGTGACTTCAGGAGTCACAAAGGGGGGAATGTTGTGGTTAATAACTAACCTTTTATTGTTAAATGAGTTACCCCACAGGAAAAACCTACTACATGTTATACTATATCCGATGCGTTAAGAACCAAGTTGAACGTATAAAAAAAACAACCTTTAAAAAGTACCTTTGAAATGTAATACACCTTGCGGCCAAAATCGAACACACCCAATGACCAGTAGAGGGCGCCGAAACGTTCTACAATACAGAAAGGTTAAACTATTATGTCACGAGGTCAGACAGGGGACAGCCAGGATTGACGGGTCAGCAAAGTTAGCTTTTTCAAAAACAAAATTTCACCCGCAGCGGTTCAGGAAGGTTACCTGCAACGCCCTCTCCGATCGCGGCCAGGGTGTTCAGCTATGAGGGCTGCAGTTGGCTGGCTGAGCGGTGACATCAGAGGACAAGCAAGCAAAGGACAGCAACAGCGATTGGCTCAAAACCCGGGTTTGGATTATTTTCCGACACAAAGAGAGGCGAGATACGCAAACGAGCAAACGCCTCGCCTCGGCGATAAAGCGAGGAGTACGAGCAGAGATAAGCGGCTGGTTTCGTCAAGCCTACTCCGAGTTTGTTGTTGTGTTTTTTGTTTCTGATACGCAGTGAAACTTGTAGGCGTCAGATTTTGTTCTGTTCCAGGGATTTTCTCCGACTTTTGAAGGTCACAATAAGATTAGAGCCCAGAGCCAGTTCTCACAGGCCTGCACCTTTTTGACCACGGCATCTCCTTCTCCTCCTTCTTCTCCTTCTTCTCCTTCTTCTTCTTCTTCTTCTCTCTCCTTTCCTTCTCCCTGTTCTTCTCCTTCTTCATCCTCTTCTTCTTCTTTTCCTTCTTCCTCTTCTTGTTCTTCTCCTTCTCCTTCTTCTTCTCCTTCTCCTCTTCTTCTCTCTCCTCTCCTTCTTTTTTTCTTCTCCTTCTTCTTCTCTCTCCTTTCCTTCTCCCTGTTCTTCTCCTTCTTCTTCTCCTTCTTCTTCTTCTTCTTCTCTCTCCTCTCCTTCTCCCTGTTCTTCTCCTTCTATTTCTTCTCCTCCTTCACCTTCTCCTCCTTCTCCTTCTTCTTCTTCTCCTTCTCCTTCTTCTTCGTCTTCTTCTTCTTCTTCTTCTTCTTCTTCTCTCTCCTTCTTCTTATCCTCCTTCTCCTTCTCCTTCTTCTTCTCCTTATTCTCCTTCTCCTTCTTCTTCTTCTTCTTCTTCTTCTCTCTCCTCTCCTCCCTGTTCTCCTCCTTCTATTTCTTCTCCTCCTTCACCTTCTCCTCCTCCTTCTTCTTCTTCTTCTTCTTCTCCTCCTTCTTCTTCTTTTCCTTCTTCTCCTCCTCCTTCTTCTTCTTCTCCTTCTTCTTCTTCTTCTCCTCCTCCTCCTTCTTCTTCTTCTTCTTCTTCTTCTTCTTCTTCTTCTTCTTCTTCTTCTTCTTCTTCTTCTTCTCCTCCTTTTTCTTCTTCTTCCTCTTCTTCTTCTTCTTCTTCTTCTTCTTCTTCTCCTTCTCCTTCGTCTTCCTAGAACTAAAGAATGTGTACAATCTTCCAGTAGAGGGCAGCAGAGTGACACTGCAGCTGCACAACAGCCTCGACGTGATTAATAAATACACTCCTTGTCCTTGGTGAGTGCGTCTTGTTTTACTGTTATACATATATCTGTACAAATGCCTTCATGGTATTTTTAAATATTTCATCATAATTGTATCCCTTCACATAGACACTGCATCAAAATAAAGCAGAATATTCATATAATAATTCACAATTCTATTCAACAATTCTTAAATAGTTCCATAGAGGTTGTAGTCTGTACAACCCATCATGCAGTCAATAATATTTTGGAATATAGCGCGGTGCACTGGAATGCTCAGCCATTTCCATTGTCCATTTCGCACTTTTATTTGCAAGATACAACATTTTGAAATGTGCCATTCCTGAGCTCGTGCCGAAAAGGAAAACAACACCTCTATTACCATAGAGGTGGGCTGGAATGTAATAACAAAAAGTGACAGAGATTTGCATAACCCAATGTGACCCTTTATGGGGTGATACACTACAGGGTGTAACCATGAAATAAGAGGATGATCAAAACATCGGGCCTCCTTTAAACCAGACCCAGAATGGGAACAATGTTTGGCCCCTGACATTCATTCAAACTGTGGATGAAAAAAAACAAAAAACATAATTGCAAAAAAAACCAAAAAACATTCCACTTCATGCCCTGCGGTGATTCCTTAGTTTCAGACTACTTGATTGGCTGCGGAGGGTTGGTAAACAGCACCCAGTGTCGGAACCTGGTGACCCCCACCCTGCACATCCACATGGGCCCTTCATTCCAACACGTCCCCGTTCCAGATAACTTTGAAGTCAAAGACAAAAAGGGGAAAATGTATCCCTGGGGTCCTTGGAATTCATGTGCGGAGATGACAAAAACAACACTTCATCAGGGATCAGGGGCGCCTTTCAGGGCGGTGATCAGCCATAATACGGGAAATTCAAATGAGCGTCATTGTGTGCGAGGGAGGAAAAGAAAAAGCCAAAGAGATTTGTCTGGTCCGTGGCCCCTTACTCCCTTTTTTAACATCCTCTCATGATTGACTTTGATGTGGACAAGATGAATGAAAAAACAAAGGAACACGGCCCGATTTAATACCGACGGAGAATAGATGAGTGGAGCGACGGGGGGGGGGGGGTGGGGGGCATAAGAGAGGGAATTCACAACCAAGGAACAAAAATCACATCTCAGGCCGTGTATCAATCTGCCAGGCCAAGGGAGGAGGGGAGGATGGAGAGGATGGGGCAGAAGGAGACGGGGGGAGGCAGGGTGGAGAGAGGGGCAGTGTGTGTGTGGAGAGAGGGGGGGGGGGGGGGGGTAGTTGAGGGTGAGATTCAGAACGGGTGTAAAATGAGCGGAGTGTGAGAAAAGCAGCTCCAGTTGGTCGCTCTTTAGAAAAAGGCCCCTACTCTCCTGCTGGGCCCTGCTCGGCTCTTGTCCTCCTGGTACAATGCTGGTCGAGCGGCGGCCCCCCGCCTCCTCCCGTGCCCCCACCCCCGCCTCCATCCCCGGCGTCCACCCCGCCTGCCCTCCATGTGCTGGGGCTCTGCTCGCAGCCTGGACACAGCGCTGCAGCATATGGAGGCCGGGACGAGGGGTCTGCTCCCACAGCAGGAGTCCTCCTGCGGTGGACAGAACTGGGTTTGAGCCCATCCCCAGGTGCCAGGGCTCGGGGATATTGACAAAATCATTTTCTGACGAATATCCCCATAGCAATAATGTGGCCACATATATTGATGCTTTACACTCAAGAAATATTTACACACAAGAAATAGTTGAGAAAGAGTTAATATTCTGACCAACCCTGCAGGTGGAGGTGTTTGAACATCTAAAACAGTCTATGAGGTTGAGAAAAGTTAGCATTACAAGAAAGCATTACTTTACAATAATGCAACCTGAAAGACAATATTTAACTATATCAGAATATTTAGCAATCAAAAAATCCCAGACGATATTGCGTCATATACCGCAATATTAATATTATAATGATATACAGCATTGCTCTTTTACACTAACTCTCTCAAAGGGTTCCAATTACGCATTCTGATGGCCAAGTGGGATTTATGGAGCTATTTAGTCAAATGTTTTTTTCAAAAATTGAAAGCTGAAAATTGAGTGACCTGTACACGTCCGTCAGCCCAGAGGACACGAAGCACTGTAGAGATCGGTTTGGGACTGAAGCCAAGCCATTTTTGTAACGTGGTGTCAGTGCCAAAACAAGGTGCAGCCAGAATGTGAAGTTCACTTCCCAGCGGAGGCCACGTTTCCTTTGTACCACTCTCACTGCCAACGCGACCACATGACCGTCAGTGATCTACAGCCTACATTCCATTAGCAGCGCTCCAGTGGCGCTCTCCCACTTTCACCCGGCGCTTCATGGCGGACCACACAGCTAGAGCTGTGTTGCAGCGGGATGAGAACACTCGCTGAATGCAAAGAGAGCTTCTTGTTTTTTGGCCTTTCCTGAACCCCTTTAATTCTGACATGAACTAATGTTGACTCATGGCAGGAATATGGGAGCATTCTGATGCTAATGGAGGCTTTAACTACCTCCTCCTCAACCACACTGCCCTGGCACTCTGTGGGCTGTTTGTGTGTGTGTGTGTGTGTGTGTGTGTGTGTGTGTGTGTGTGTGTGTGTGTGTGTGGTGCGGTCAGCAAGAGAAAATAAATGTTAAGGAAAGAGTAAGAAAGGATTTGGTAACTTTTGATACCAAAGATCAAGTTTGTTACTCTTTTCCCAGTAAAAAAATATATATGATTATATAATTTATATTTTAATTATATTATTATTATTATTATTATTATTATTATTATTAATAATAATAATAATAATAATAATAATAATAATAAATAATAATAATGGTGTTGATAATAATAGTAACACCACTAATAATAATAATAATAATTATTATTATTATAATTATAATAATAATTATTATTATAATTATAATAATATGTATAAAAATAAGAACTTTATTTAGCAGTATTAGAGTCTCAGTCTTCTTTAAAGTAACAATTTAGAAAAAAAACAAAACAAAATAACCTCTGTCCAGTAATGTGGTGTTTCATGCATCTTTCTGATATTCATTCTGTGTGCGTATGATACGCGTCGTGCATTTATCCTTCATCATAAACCGCAAATATACAATAAAACATTAACATCTAGAGCGCTGTCCGAGCCGTTTGGTAGCTTCCGGTAAAACTTTCTTTTAAAACCCGGGTTTTGGATGCAAACACCCCTGAGCCGAGCGACGGCCGCTAATGACGGCGCCCGCTCCCCGTCTGGGTGGCTCCGGGCGTCAGGTCGATGATGGCGGAGACAGGGGTCATCGGTTAGAACCACGACCTTTTAATACCAGGCGGAGGTTTGCTACTTGGCCGGGCCGGACACAATACAGTGTCGCCCAAAGGACAGGTGGTCATTAAAGCCCCTGTAATCCCCTCCATGAATAGCTCATATGCACCGCGAGAGATTGAGGGGAGAGATAAAGAGAAACAGAGAGACAAACAGATAGGAGAGGGTAAGAAAGACGCAGAGAGAGAGAGAGAGATAGATATGGTGAGAGGAAACAAAATAAGGAAGGTGGAGGTAGAGAGAAAGAAAGAGGCTGAAGGAGCTGAAGAGGGACAGTGGGGTTGTCGAGGCGGGGGAGTGGGTGAGGGCGAGGGTGGGGTGAGGCGCGGGGTGTTTCCAGGGAAGTGTTTGATGCAGGGGCGGCGGGGGCTATTTAGCACAGTCCGCAGGCCGCGCTTCAGAGCGGATGTGTTAACAGTTTCAGGCTCAATGGAGGGAGAAATCCCCATAAAGGGAGGTGTACAAATATTGTGGGAAATCCGCCCGCTCTTTAATATTTCATGAAGGCCCACAATCTATTCATGGGACTCCATTCCTTTGGAGGGCCCCGCATTCAGGCTCACTCCGCAGGCTCAATGGGCAGCCCTTAATTGAGTGCCCGCTCATTCTCCGTCTCCCTGGCAGATTGTTCCCCCGTGAAAAGCCCCTGCCTCTTCATCCTCCTCCTCTTCCCTGTGAGAGCGGTCGAAGAAAAGAAGGGCATGGCTTGCTGGTGGTGCATGTGTGTGTGTGTGTGTGAGAGAGAGAGAGTGTGTGTGTGTGTGTGTGTGGGGGGGGGGGGGGGGGGCGAGGGTGGAGGTGAGCTATGGATCAAATATGATAATGGTGCCAGAGGGGGCAGCGGGGCTCCAGAGAGGTCGGGCGGGGGGCTAATCCTAAGGGTGGTTGAACAGGAACGGCGGTGGCGGTGCTGGTCACTGGGGTGGTGGCCTTCCCCTAGATGGCAAGATTTTGGCCCCTGTGTGCGTATGTGTGCTAGGAAGGGGGTTGGGGGTACGCGGGTGTTCTTGGGGGTCATGGGTGGGGGTGGGGGCGGTGGTGGTAAGTGTCTCGTAACCCCATAATCACTTGGGATTCATGGGCCTCGGATGCCCCTTGTACGGTGGCCCCGAGGGCTCAACGCACTGCAGCCTAGGAGAACACCTGCAAATAGACAAAACAAAACCAAGTTATGAAACACAAAACCGCACGAACGGAAAACACAACCGCATGAACGGAAAACACAACCGCATTAACAAAGTTTGTGAACAATTCAAATCTTTTGGGTGAAAAGGGTCATTCACTCGCTTGTGAGTATATCGATGCGAACAAATCAGTGAATCACTGATTAATTCACAGGAATACACTCACTGCGAACGTGATTCTGAATCACGTTGGCTCGCAACTGACTGAGAGCTCAACCGAACTGACTGATGAACACATCATTTGAGGAAGTGATTCAGTTTAGTTCATTCACACAAAATATTTTAATCATTCGCAAACTTCACCAACCTATCACCATCACTATGGCACTATCGCAGTTGTGTTTTCTGATAATGCAGTTGTGTTTTCTTAATTTGCTTGTGTTTTGTCTATTTACATGTGTTTTCTTTCGTTGCAGTGCGTTGAGCCCTCGGGGCCACTGTGCCCATGGCATCAGAATGAGAAATTTGTGCAAAAGGGCAACTGCTTTGGATGAGAGTTCGCCAATGATGTGCTTGATCGTTCACATGTCTTCTGGACCAGGGGTTACCACACCTTTGATGACGATGCCCCTGTGTAAGCTCTGACTGAGGACACCCCGCCCTCCCAAAAGCGTACTTTATGTGCCAGTAATTAGATGCCATGTGGTTTAACATTTAGCCTGAGGGTTGCTGACAAAAAGTGAAAAACCAACAAACAAAACAAACCTCATCATTGTTAGCGAGATTGTGTTCTCACATTGGACTCACTGTTGGTCTCACTGTTGGATTCTGTGGGAAAAATAACTATAAAACGAAAACATAAAAAATAAATCCATTGTCTGCGTACTCCCTGCAATTCCTTCAAGGGTCCATAGGGGGCCACAGACCCCAGTTTTGGAATTCGTGCTCGTGATCTGATGATCACGAGCACGATCATGAAGATAAAATAACTAATTGCACTTTATTGGTCCCTTCCAGGAAATTCAGCTTCTAAAACTGTCAATTTACTTCATTACTATTACTAATTACTTGATTACAAAGTACTTAGTTTTTCCACAATTGTTTGTTCATGTTTTCTGAATCTTTGGCTTTGGCATCTTTGGCAAAACTCTAAACACAAAACGCAAAACCACAAAGACAAAATGCAAAACTATACAAATCTCGAGCAAAAGCCAACACTGCATTCAAAACTCTTTTATCTCTTTACAAAATGTTTTTTTTCCTCAAATATATATATATATATATATATGCATGATCATATATACATACAATATATTACAAACATGAATGCAATACAGTAACAAATTTTTTTTTATTTACAATATATCCAAAATGCAGCATTTTGGAACACTTGTGTTTCATATGGAACACTTTACATACCCAACAGGTGAAAACCAGGAGAAAACATTCTGTAAGATATTACAGAGAATAAGAATAAGATTAAGAATAAGAATATTCCACCTTTTTTCAAAATTCTAAACACAAAAAGTCAAAAAGAAATGCTAAATGTAAAAAAAAAAAGAAAATGAGGCTGCATCCTGCCTCCTATTTTGGTCTGGCCACAGCACCTCATCTACATCACAAGCGGTGTTCTCCCCGGCCAAACAGCGGGGAAAGAATCTTCTGGAGTGATGGATCCAGCCGCCGAAAGCCCCCACATCAACTTCACCGCATGCGTCCTCCGCTGCCCGGAGAAGAGGCATACGTGTGAGGCGCTCATACACCTTCTATCCCCATGCCGAAAAAAAAAGAAAACGCTTCAATTGAGTTTAGGAATGGGGAATACGGTGGGAGTCATAGAACAATAAGTTGTGGGTGGTCGATGAACCAGTTGCGGACCGGAGCAGCCCGGTGGAAACTCACGTTGTCCCGGATGACAAACTCCCTGGGCTGCCCTGGGCCACCCCTCTGAGGACGCCGCGCAGCCTGTCCAGGAGTTTGGTGAGGAGGGCGGTGTTGTCGGGGCCAAGGTTGGCACGGCTATGGAGGACACGGCGGCCAGCAAGGTTCCGTCCCCGTCCCTCCTTTTGGCGGGGTTAAAGCCAGCCTCACCAGTAGAAATACGTGACTGAACTGCGGCGGCATCCAGCTCCAAGACTCTAAAACAGACAAGACAGTGAGACATAGACCGAGAGCAGCCAATGTGGTGAAGCACAATACACTGGATTACAGTACTACTGTAATATGTCTATACAGTGCTGATATGATATAGTGTATAAATATATGCACTGTAATACACGGTCCAACGTAGACAAGCCCACCTGGTGAATGTTATTGCTGTAAACTGAAAGAGAGAAGAAATCCGAGGGAAAAGGTTCGTTTTATATCCTAAGTTTAAGCCTTTAGGTTTTTCCACAGTTGCAAAAAAGACATCTTCGTGCAAAAACTTTGTACGAAAAAAACCCAACACAACAACCCAAACCCAAACCCAACATGTTTTATCATCTTTAAAAGACAAGTAGGGTTTCTCCTTGAATCCTCCATGCTTTGTCTCCTATTATTTCTGCATTAATATAATAATAATTATTATAATAATAATAATAATAATAATAATAATAATAATAATAATAATAATAATGATAATAACTGGGATTTATATAGTGCCTTTCAGGAACCCAAGGACACTTTACTATGGAAAAAAAACAAAAACAAACAAACAAATCGAAAAAAAAAAGGATAAATAACAGAAGAATATAAAATAAAATGGCAATCTGAATGTAGGTATGAATATCATTGATGAATATTATTGTGCAGAATGAAAGTAAATATGTACACAATAATATGAACATGGGTCGGGGTTTAGGTCTAACTCTGTGGCTGCTATTGTTGTTCGTGTTCATTGAAGGCTACGAATGTTCTAACTGTAATTCTCTCCGGATTGAAGTGACTTTCCTGCTAAATGTCATGATGTTGTTTTACCAACTGATCATAAAACATGGAGAACCTGGCAGCGGGCGGTTTAAGCAGAGCAGAAGGGATTTGGAGCAGACGCCTACTCTCGGTGGTGACCGGACGGAGTGTGTGAATAAAGACCTCACGGATCACGCCTCGTCCTATATGAACGTTCACCTCATGCCCGCGCTGAGCGTTTCATCCGGCGGTCGAAATGGTGGACGGCAAGCTGAGAGTGTGACCTTGGAGCCCGGGCATAAACCGGGGGCCTCCAGCTGCAAGTCGGGCTCCTGATCCCTGATTAAAAGTCATCCCGCTCCCTCTAAGGGCCTGTAAGAGCCTGGGATCCTCCGTCACCCCCACGTGTGTCCAACAGGCTTATGCCGGGTCGGGAGGGACCGAGGGAACCCGGGGAGAGGGAAATCCTCTGCAGCCGCCACCCTGAGCCGCGCACACACACACACACACACACACACACACACACAGACACACGCATGCACACACAGACACACACACACACACACACAGACACACACACACACACACACACACACACACATATATACACAGGACAACACTATTTTTTTATCAACACACACACAATACACACACACATGCACACACACACAAATCATGCGAACACACACAACACAACTTTATATCGACTCACACACACAGATAGACGACACAACATAGTATCAACACACACACACACACACACACACACACACAATCACACACACACACACACAGACACAATCACACACACACACACACACACACACGCACACACACACGCGCACACACACACACACACACACACACACACACACACACACACACACACTATCAAAAATATGGCAAGAATAGCAAAAACATGATGATAATAATAATAGTAATACTACTACTACTACTACTAATAATAATAATAATAATAATTATAATAGTAATAATAATAATAATAAAACACAAGCAGTAGTTCGAGGGAACGTAAAAATGGGATATATATAATATACAAAGTATCCTGATGGTTGTAGAGAGAGGAAGAGTATTACTGGACACTAAGAAAGAAACACAAATTTACAAAACACACATTATATACACACAGACACACACACACACACACACACACACACACACACACACACACACACACACACACACACACACACACACACAGAGGAAGGTGCCTGGTTGCCGCACCCCCAGCTGGTAAAGTGTGGCAGAGCCATGCTAAATGGATTCCACAGAGGAAGAGATTTAGAGCTTTCATAGCGCTCAGTGTGTTCCAGGCTGCTGCATCCCAGAGCTTTGATGGATTGTTCTCCACTTCATTTCTGGATTTTCTGGGAGATTTCAGGGACCTGGCTAGAGCTCAACTTTGCATCTATTTATCGGATTTGTATAACAACGGGGATTTTGTTCCTTTCTGTTTCCAAAAGCATATGCTGGATATTTATTCACTACACCCTGAATAGTGGCGACGACACAATTATTGCATAAAATAAAATTAAAAAACCCCGTATAAAAACCCTTATAAAAAAATGATCACATGATTTATCCTTTGGTGGCTAAAGGGATGCTGTCTGGCTACATTTGACATTTTCTTACAAGCTCAAGTATTCCGTATATAATCATAAAAACTTTGTTGTACAAAACTACTAAGCATGTATGAAGACATGTGTCTTCCAGTGGGATAAGATAAGATAGGTTTTTGTATTTCTTAGCAATTACTTCACATTCAATTACCATGCAGTACTGCTTGCTCCGAGCTCCTCGCTGAGCAGCACATCGTCAAACTCAGAAGCTTCAAGGGAAACTTTCTGACACAACCCCGCCCTTTTAAATGAATCGTGCTCAATAAACCCCCGACCGAGGCCCTCAGCAGTTGTTCAGATCCAAATACCGATAACCTGATCGTCTCTCACGTGGGGCTGGGAAGTTTGATTCCATGGAGGCTCGCAGATTTTACAGCATCGCAGGAGAACAAACATCACGAAACACACTGGTATGGATATAGAGATATAGATATTGTGTTTAACCGCAGTGTTGCCGACCGATGTTATGGGACCAACAGGGAACCTCTTTCATGAGGGTTTTGACGGATCCCGGTGCTGTGGCTGCACCTTGCTTGTTAACCTAACAAGTGTGGATGATTAAATTCAAGGAGTTAATCCCTCGATGGCCAAAGGCTCAGGGGGAAGTAGTTCCGGCGTGGCCTAATCCAGGAATCTCCGGGCATGGGACACACTCACCGCGCCAATGTGCCTTTGTGACGGCAGGTATTAGCACCACAAGTGGCGGGGACTGCAGTGGGCACGGGATTTGGTGGAACCCTTGACTGGCTACTGTGTATGTGTGGAGATGGTGGTGGTGGGCGGGTGGGTGTCTGAGGATGAGGGGCCACAATAATTAAGGAAAGACTTAAGAAAACTTGAGACCAGCTGAAAATTTTTCCGCATTCGGTCAAATAGATATTGTCAACACTTGGCTCTGCCGTTGTTTGATTTCTACTTGGTCTAAGTTATTTCATGTATCAAATATTCTTCATGAATTGAAGCCTGAACACATCAGCCTTTTCCTATATTGCTCCTGTATTCCTGCATTCCTATATTGCTTGTGTGTATTTAACCATAAAGTGTTAAAGTGTTAAATAGTTTGACTTGCCAGAGCCTCATCTCCTATAAATGAATTCTGCTAAGTGGCAGTATAGAGGCCCCCAAATTATTTATACCTTTACTATTGGTCAGGGAGTCACTTAGATAAACACAGCGGAGGTTCATCTCATCTGGACCACAAAGAACCAGAGTGTGCCACGGCCAATAGCTCCGCTGAACTCTGACCCCTGCGGGTCACAGAGAGCATTTGTCCCTCCGTAATTGGACAGAAGGGCCCTTTCGCTCTTCATTTAACCTTTTGGGGCCCGATTCTTTCTTCCCGGCGACCGTAAAGCCCCTGGTCCTGACCCAGTGTTTTCAGGCCCATCTTTCCACCCCCATCACAGGCCTTTGAAAGCTGTAGAAAAGCAGGAGTGTGCTTGCCCTGTCAGAGACAATGGTGGAGTTAGTGACCCCTGACCCCGCAGACTGAGGCCTTTCTTCCTGGATCAGGCGCAGCCTTTCGCTACGGTAGGTTACTGCACCACAGCTTGGCAACAGAATGAGGGTAAACACTTGTTAAGATTCCTCTTCCCTGGGCTCGCCCCCGACTCGCTCCTCTCTTTCCGTCGCTCGGCTTACTTTATCTCCCCCCCCCCCCCCCCCCCCGGCTCTTTTCGGGACGCTGGTTAAGGAGGGACAGCATTTAAGGCCGTGCACTTAATTTACATTCAGGCAGCAGCTTGGTCATCTATCATTGTCGCAGCTTTCTGCCTCTGGTCCAGAGGGAGCAGGAGTCACAGTGGTTCCGGCTGTACAGACAATTACACCGACTTGTGTGATGCAAGTGGTTGTGACATGTGCAGCAGGAGGCACAGGACGGTCCAAAGCAGGAGGAGCAGGAGGAGGAGGAGGAGGAGGAGGAGGAGGAGACCGAGCACCAAACCAGGAGGGCCACCGGACCACTGGAAAAACAAAAGTTATCCCAAGCATCTGGTCCAGGAAATTAGCGGTCGATCGCTGCAACCACAAAAACAGACCACAGTGAACATGTTTACAAGTAAATGCTATGTATTACAGCTTTTTGTTTTCAATCGATTGAATATTTCACCATGCCAGGGATTCTTCTTCTCTCTTCTTTTTCGTCCGTCTGCTCCCTTTAGGGGGGTGGCCACGGCGGATCATCTGCCTCCAACACCTTCTGTTCTGCGCATCGTTCCTCCCTGACACCGACCGCCTGCAGGTCCTCCCTCACCACTTCCATCAAGCTCCTCTTCGGCCTTCCTCTTTTCCTCCTGCCTGGCAGCTCCGTCCTCAGCGTCCCGATGTAACTCTCATCTCCCCGACACACGTGTCCGTACCAGGAATTCACTCCTTGCGAATGCTCCAACAGCACCGAGCTGAACAGAACACAGGGGAAAAAATGGCTAAAAGGTGTCGTTGGGGGACTTAATACCAATAGCAACACATGCTCTCTGACATCAGGAAGATAATGTTGCTAGGTAGGATTCTAGATCAGTAAAGGGAGGCGACACTTCAATAATTTTATAAACGGTCAATTATATGCCATTTTTACAAGTGAACAGGCAGGCTGACTTTGACTGCTCTGCACCCATTTCACCAACATTGTTTTTTGTGTTAAATTTGTACATATGTAATGGAGGATTTCACCAAACATTATTTCGTTAGTTACTTTATTATTTTGTTATTTACAGTCACCAACAGGTTGTTTAATTGAGGTTCAGCCTTGCTCTGAATTCTTGCTTACCATGAATTTCCTTAAAATAATTATTGTATTCACTGTAAGCCCCTGCCAAAGTACTTCCTTTCCTTAATCTCTTGAGAGTTTGTGAATCACCATGGCGTTGCCGGGGGGGACCTCCGTCACTAGCGCCACCACCGCCCTCTATCGCCCTCTCCACCCCCGTGCCTTTCGATGGAGGGCTCGCCGATGCGAGGGTGGGCCCCGGTGTGTCCAGATGCCGAGCATGCGGCCCCAGCGAGAGGAGCATCCTGACGTTCTGCTTCTACCATATGGGACGGAAAGGAGCTGCTGCCTGGGAGCCGCTGGCCCCGTCCTGGGGGACAGGGGCCCTTTGTCCCGGGTCCGTTCACCACGCCACTTAATGGTGCAGAGCAGCATTGTACAGTATTGTCGACCGCTCCCCGTTCCTCTTGCCTCAATAGCCGGGCCCTCTCCCCTTTACCCTCTCACTCCCACTCGCTCAGTAGGTGTTTTAGTGCCCTCTTCTTTCATCCCTTTCTTCGGCCGCCTCCTCCCTGTGTGACTTTGGCTGGGGCCGCTTGATGTTCCCCTGAGTGATGGTGTAATTGTCGGAGAACAATTAAGCCATCTGATTCCTCCCCTCTCCTCTTGTCATGTCGGCTTTGTTTCAGAGCGGTGTTGCCCGAGTACAGGAACAGGCTGGAGGTCACTTCAATATCTGTCTGGCCCTCAATACAGCCCCAGCCCTCCCCCACGAAGCCCAAATCAAGTTAAGCTCGGAGGGAAGCCCTTCTAAATGAAAAAGGTAGAAACCCTCGAATTTAACGTTTTCGTCGCATCGAGACAAATATTTCTATTATAATTCCACCTTTTTTAATTCCTTCATCCTCAGACCCCGCAGACGAGGGGATGGGTCGTTTATTATCGCCACTGAAAGCCCCTCTCCTTGTAGGCCCTATAAAGCTGTCTCTCCCTCTGTAGGTGTGGAGAGTTACGCCCCTCTTTTACAGACAGGTAGACCAAGCAGCCGGGCGACAGCTTCGCCCAAGACGGGTTGTCTGCACACTTTTACCCCCGATGCCGCCATTGTGTGTGAAGCGTCACATCTGTGACCCCGTCCGCTCGGCGCTCTCATTGGGCCTCTGATCCCCTTTCTCTGCTCGTACCTTCCGCCCCATTTAATACCGTCCGCGCTCCGCCCCGCGCACGGAGCGGCAGGCCGGCGCACGGGACCTCACCCAGCAATTAAGTCCCCAATGGCTCCTCGTGTTTAACGCTGTTTTAATTTGACACTCTTACAGACACGAGATAAAACCGATTCAAGATTCAAGATTTATTTGTTTATTCGTCAGATACATATACATACTTTCATACATATATGCAGTGAAATATAATGCAACGCACCCGGTGATAACACACAATATGTCCTAGGAAAAAATTTCTTTCTAATAGCCCAACTAACTGACTCCTAAAACGTAATACAGTAAGTCGAATACTTATAGAATAAAGTAAAAATATATAAAATAAAATAAAATACAATAAAATAAAATTAGATAAAATGGAATAGATAGAGGGAATATGCTTATGTATATGGAATAGGCAATTATGTATATACAGATATGTGCATTAAAGTACAGTATACAGTGATACAGTGGGATGCGGGATTCAGCCTCATGATTGGATTCCATTGCTGATAGTTAGCGGATGATAACAGAGGTGGAGGGACCGCCATTGGGCCTGGCCCATATTAACAAAATCCAATATCACTATATTTTTTTGACAAATACTTCAATATCGATGATTACGTCGATATTTTAGAGGATCACTACAGTTGTTTCTATTTACACCCAATGGGGCAAATGATTAAACGTTGAAAAAACACGTTCAGGGTCCCTGTTGGAAATGGGAAACGAACATTGTAGGCAGGCAGGCTTTTGTGTTTCCGCAAATCGACTGTTTTGGCAATTATTTTCGGATGTATAAAGATAATGCATATGATGTCTGAACGTAGTGAGCATCCGATTTCGACTCATGTGACTTGCACCGCTTCACATTGACGCATTCATCTCACTGTTTAGATGAAATGTATATTATGGCGCTAGAGAACACACTATATTACAAAGTAGGCATGGAAAATATGCAGCTTTCGTTTTTTTTTGACAAAGTAAACATTATCTATGAGATGTATCAACAAGTGAATGACATAAAACACTCACAGTAAGTTAGTTAGTTAGTTAGTTGGTTAGTTGGTTAGTTGGTTAGTTAGTGGTAAAAAAATACAGGATGGATAGTAGAACAACACCGCATTTGTGGTGGCGACTGTTCTCACTCAGCGATTCAAGCTGTAAAACAGCTTCTGGACCAGAATCTCTTGTGCGGCCCAGCGGTGTTGGAATCCATCAGCGTGCTGGGTGTGTTTTTCAGCCTGCGGTTAATGGTCGACCTGTGGGGCGGCGCTGTGACAGTGCACAGGGCACTATCGTGCTAATGAGAGAAAGGGAAGGCCAGGCCTCTCCTCCCACACACACACCCCTTTGTCTCCGCCTCCACCCTCCCCTTCATTAACTTAATGTGATCCTCTCCCTCAACTCTCCCTCAAAAAGGCCGCTGCCAGTTTGCCAAAGGGTTCACAGATGCAAATCCCTGCCCGCTGCTAATAGAGGTAAATGAAAATTAATTGATTCTCATTCAAGGGCCTTGTCACCGGCTTGTTCTCCCTCTGTGTTTTTTTTAATATGCAGACTTCACCTCTTCAACAATACGAGCTCACAGCTCCATCTCTGCAATTCAAACACATGGTAATGTGCTTTCCATTGCAATGCAGGCTGAGTGATGAGTGAGGTCTGTCTATCTATCTATCTATCTATCTATCTATCTATCTATCTATCTATCTATCTATCTATCTATCTATCTATCTATCTATCTATCTATCTATCTATCTATCTATCTGCCTTTCCTCTCTGTCTCTAAATCATATAATAATTACGTCATAAAACGAGATGATGGTTGACAATAAAGGTGGCGCCGCCTCGGTGTCTCCAAGGTGCTCTGATGCTTATGACGAGTGATGGATGGACGTGTCACAAGCGGCCGATAGGGAAGCCTTTTCCTGCTCCCTTCTGCCGCGCCTCCCTCCATGTTTGTATACCAATCAATCGTTCACCTTCCATTTCCCCCCTTTGTCATTAACCAAGCTCCGGCTCCTCTTTTTCTCCCCCGTCTGCCCCCGCGGCTCTGGGGCGGCCGAGCCACAGTGGAGCGGTGAAACATTAACCAGGGCAGAGCCAAGTGACAGTGATAAAATGGGCCTGCGGGGATGATGACACCGTTATCTTCCAATGGGACGATTGTTCCAGGGCCTGTAAACCAGCGCCGCAGGTCAGTGCAGGGGTCAGCGTGGGCGTTGGGCTGGACCTTATCTTTTAGGATGAGATGTGAGGGGAGGTGGGGTGTCGGAGGCTCATTACACTGATATATAACACCATATTTGACAATTAGAGTCAGTATAACAAAAATATTGAGTTGAATGCATGAGATGTTGTTTTTTTTTAATTTAACAAAATAATACTGGTAAAATTCAATTGTTAGTTGGGGCAGTTGGAATTGGACAGAAAAAGAAGGTGCGTACTTCAGGGATGCATCAGCCAGCAGCTGAGGAGCTGAGATTGATGTCAGGGAATTAAAAGCCTTTACAACTGTGTGAAAGTGTCATTCCTGTTTATCTGGTCGAATTTATGGAAAGCTGTGAAAAATGCACACATGGTGTTTATCTCAGCGAGTGGATGAAAAAAAAACAAAGAGCCACCTCGACCTCCCAGGAAGTACCATTCTTATAAAACTGAATCACATTCACCGGCTTTAGCCAATGACACATAGCCTCACATCATTCCGCGGGAGCGTACCGTGAGACCACGGCGCACATCAATTTAACAAGCAAAAATGTACAAAAAAAAAAAAAAAAAAAAAAAAAATACGACCCCCTTCCCCTTCCCCTTCCTCTGGTCATCTCACACACAAAACAAAATCACACAAAAACCAACACGTTTCAGAATCTCAAACCAATCAAACCCAATAAAACCAACAATGCGTCGGGGCTAGTTTTTTGAGTAGGCTGTGAAAGAGGACGAGCGATGGCCCCGACAATGAAAGCCAGTGAAAAGGAGGGCCATTTGCTAAGCTATCATTCAGGAGCCATGGGTCCCATGCCTGTACAAGCTTGCTCCCAGCTCCACACACTTGTTGCCATTGTGACACGCTGGCAGAGGGAAACCTCTGTAGTCCCGGGGATCAATTCAAACCCTGACAACGCCACACTAAACCAGGCTGCCATTTGTTCAGAACAACCCCCCTCCCCCCGCCACCGCTGCCACCGCACTTCCAAAAAAAAAAAAAAAAACCCTCTTCCCATCTGTCAGGGGGCCCCCGAGGCACTTTGTGAGTTTGTATATGTGTGAATGTTAGTGGGTGGGGAAGGGGGGAGCGGGAGAGGAGGGTTAATCAAGGTTGGGGAGAGGAAGGGCGAAGGAAGAGGATGGCAGGAGCAGTGGGCGAGAGCGAGAGAGAGAGAGAGAGAGAGAGGTGGTGAATGTGTGGGAGGGGAGTGCGGTCATTATGCTGATTTTCTCCTTTCTTTCAAGGCGTTGAGAAGAATACTTTCTTTGGCGTCGGGCGGTCCTCTGTCACCCGCGCTGCACACTTTTATGAGGCAGCGAGGGTGGTCAGCGGGACAGAAATCTGGGAATCAGGTCAATTATGGATGGCGGCTTGCTGATAAGGGAGAAAGGGGGGGGATACGGGGGTACAGGGAGGCAGGGGGGGCGGGGGAGCCGGACCCTGAGGTGTGTTTTTTTTTTTATGATAACCGCCGCCAGTCTCACCGGGTCGACTTGAGCGCCCGCATTAACCCGTTTGTCGTGACGCTCCTGCCCCGATCCACCCGTTTTATTTGCGGCACAGCGGCACTTTTCCCCATTTCTTCACACACATTCGCACCACTACACCTGCAGAATCCCACACAGGGCTTTGTTTTCCCTTTTATTTGCGTCGTCCATATTGGAAAGAGAAACGAGGGCTGCCCTTTCCTTAATTTAAGGAAAAAACAAAACAAAACCCTGAACCTCGTCTCTTTCAAGCGCTTCCACGCGGCAAAGCGCCTCAAAGACGCGGCTCCCGTTCAGTTCACACATCCGCGGCCCCCCCCAAAAACCAACTCGGCGCTGTTCCCCGCTGACCGCCGCGTTGGATTGGGGTTCATGTTGGCTCTGGCCCACAATGGGGCAAGCTGTGACCTCCGACCCCAGCGCTGACCCTTTCTCTTCCAGGGGTGAGGCGCTGAAGCAGATGTGGGTAAACTTCCTCAGTGAAGGAGAGAATGGGGGCCGACTTGTTTAAAAGACTCTGTTTTCTCCCCGTCCTCGCACTAGTAAATGTACGAGTGGAAGATGGGTCTAATTGGGGAAAGGATCCTGGATGTGGGGTTCAGATAATATGGAGGAGCGACGGAGCACAATGGATATCAGTGGAGTGATGGGGAAGTCGGCCGATGAAAAGGTGTTGGTATGTCCACGTTCCTAATTGGAAGCGTCGGTGAGTGATGTGCATCAAAAGACGACGGCTTCAGCACCACTGCACATCGATGTAATTGGTGCAGCTAATTACAACACATTATGTCACCATCAATAAAGGAGGATTTTCATAGAAAAACTGAGCAATCATGCTACAAGCGAACTTGCAAGAGTTAAAAATATGTACCATTTATATCATCAAGACCATAGAAAATGTATCCGAATTGAATTTCATCTTAAATGGTGTATTTTATATAATGTTGGACATCCATTTGGACTAATTATGTCTTACTCCTTCTGTGTTATTTGTTATCAAATGATTTAAATGAATCAAAGCTCTGCCTCTCACTTAATGGATGGTTGTTATTTTACAACTCCTGATCAACCCCTGCAGTGCTGGTGTTCACCAGTAGGTGACGCTAGAGTCTAATGACAAGGAGCGTCCTGCATGCAGCGAGCTGAGCGGCTCAAGCGACCAAACTCATCCTTTTTTCAGGGAATCTACTTTGTTATTTTACTTTTTCTTATTTTAAGTTAATCTACTTTTTGACCAAGGCAACAAACTATTTTTTACAGACATCCGACCTTAGACCACTTTAAATTGTTCTACTTAGTAACTCTCCTTCACCCTCCACTGGATCATCAGAAAGACAATGTATGCTCTTATGTCTGTTCTGGTATACGGTAATTATTATTATTATTATCATTATTAGATTATTTTTGTTGTTCTTATTATTATCATTATCATTAATAGTATTATTGTTGTTGTTGTTTTTGTTATTATATTATTATTGTTATTATTATTATGTTATATATACTTATGTTTGTAACATGGATTCCGTCAAACCATCAGGAAATACTACAAATACATTCCAACTTCTCTTCTGAATTCAAGTGAAAGTAAAGTAGACTTGTAAAAGCACTTCAAAATGATGGATACATCACTCAATGTTTGTTTTCATAGACAAATTTGTACTTATTCTGCTGAAAACGTAGGCCCACTGAATAAAAATATTAATTTGTGTGTAGCCTAACTTGTGGATAAGTAATTTTTTTTGTGTTGCTTAAAATGTATTTATTTCTTTATTTGTTTGTTTGTTTGTTTGTTTGTTTGTTTGTTTGTGTGTTTGTATATTTATTGTTTGATTCATTTATTTATTTATTGTTGTCTCTATAACTTTTAAAAATGACTATTTCTGCTGTTGTTATGTTATTGACTGTTTACAAGCCTTTACACACAGCCCATTCACATGCCTTTATTTTCCACTATGTCCGGGCTAACATGTTTAATTTCCACATGTCATCCACCGAATCACATCCCAGTATTGTGGATGCAGCTCCTATGTGGTGACCGTTGCCTGGGCTAATAATTAAAAGGCAGCATAAAGTACAAGACAAGAGACAGTGGGTGAGAGAGGTAATAACCGGCCGCTTAAATCAACCTAAACGGGACAGCCTGGCTAGGGTCTGGGGCGGGGGGCGGGTGGGCGGGTTCGGGGGCCTTTCTTCAGGCACCGAGACACCGGCCAAAAATGTGATGGTGTCGGCATCCGCTTCCAGCGGTGTCAGTGGGGGTACGGGAGCCCCGAGTGTCCCGAGTGTGAACCTCTGTCGTTGTTCCACGGCCAAGGAGTCATAAATGTCTTGTTCCTATTGTGTGGGAACTCATCTTGGACATTTTCCCTGTGGCTCGGCCCACCAGTAGCCAATAAGTGGAACATGGTCTCCTATCGAGCGGCAGTCTAGCATTCCTGGCATTTCCAGTCGGCCGTCTGACATAAGGCCGGGAGAGACACCGTCCAACTGAGGAACCTTGTTTTGCTCCTACTTCCTGGCGAGTAGGCATTAGTCCTCCCCTGCGGAATTCCATTGTCTTTAGCGGCCGCTGTGAAGACATGGTCCGAGCACAATGAGAGAGCGACGATAAATTCATATTAATGTCATGTCCAGACAGAGCTGGAAATACCAAACGGGGCATCTTCGTATTATGTGAACGTACACATCGTTGTTTTTTAATTGGAAAAAGATTGCAAAAATACTAATAGTAGATATGGTATTAGTGGAATAGCAATTTTAGTAGTGTACTAGTTGTCGTTTATTAAGGGATTTAGAAACTATTTATCTATAAACGTTTATTTTTGAAGATTTTGGATTTTATGCTACCCAAAGAATAGCTTTTGGTAAAAATCTAACCGCTTCGTCCCCCATTACTCAAATCTGAACAGATGGATTTATAATATTTTGAACATTTCATTCACACAGAAAAAAAAAAAGTTTATCCTTTTTAGGACGCTAAATACCCGGTATGCTTATTTTCTGCCAGATAAATAATGATTGAGCTGGTTAAATTCTAAGTTTGGGAATACCACCGTATAGGTAAACAACTTTTCCAAAGCTGGACACAACAAGGTAACGCTGCAACCTACAATGATATAAACGGTCACTCTTGGTTGGTTAAATCCAACCTCTTTCACTCTAAAAACTCAGTGAAAGTTGAGTCATTTCTGAAGTTCACAGAGACAGTTTAGTTCTTTGACCAGGAGTATCAGTATTATATCTTTATCTTTATATGATCACAAATAAAATTTTCATTTGAGAAGCTTTTGGACGCCTCATGGCATCTTACAGACACTTTCATAGGAGAAAATGTCTATCGGCTCAATGGCTGCTGAAAAACTGAGCAACACATATCAGCTTCATATAAGAGACTGATATGGTATTGTTCAATATCTGTTGATTGTGTGGCATCTACTATACATGTACCGTTCAGTCTTTATGTATATATACTGTATATGTGTGTGTGTGTGTTTGTGTGTGTATATATATATGTAATTGCAGTGGTATTTAATTGTATTAATTATAACCTGCCAAAGGACTGCAGACCTGGCATAATACTTCAAATGGCAACATTTTCTAATGTTTAATATTGCACATGGTCACTGCTGAATAAATAAATAGATAAGTATTTCTTTTCCCAGTTCCCCTAGTTTTTGATGGACTCTGAACACCGAAACATGGCTTTATGGAGTATTTTGCATGAAAGAAGCACGAGTCCTTTTTTTAAACAGCTTTGGAAGGACACATTTAAAAACAGGGTCAAATTTAAACACAGAGTAACAGCGTCTTTAAGAACAGAAAGAATCACACACTCTCCGAGAAAGAGCACCAGAACCCCCTCTCTGCGGTGAGTTTCCCAGTGGAGGCTTCCCCTCACTATCTTAATACCGTGTATCTGCAGGAATCCTTCCTGCCTCCGCTGCGCGAGCTCCAGATTAAATGAGTGCAGAGTGTAACCCGGGGGCCGGCCTGGGGTCAGCGCCCTGGGTCCCTGGAGGGACGGAGGCTGAGGCCTCTCCCTCCTCAGGCCTCCAGCGGGGGTCCAGGGGCTGCTTCCCAAGGTAACCAGGGCCCGGACGGCCTTCACTGGGATATGTGGCGGGAGACGGTAGCCTTCACAACGGTGCCACTTTGTTTTGCTTTTTAATCAAAAGTGCCCACGCTGACTTTCACGAGACTCTTTGTCGCAAACAGAGTCGTTTGAGTTATACTATGCGTTTCTCACGCTGCTTTTTATTTATTAATCGTAATCCTCATAAACCTTATTGTGTTCCTGACATCATAGTTGTAGTAATTGTTCCTATTCCTATTGATGACTCCATCTTCTGCTTAATACTGTATATTGATAAAAATAATCAACATCATCGGCATCATCATCATCATCATAATTTAATTTCATATATATATATATTATTCAATAATTTAATAATTCATAATTATGGCTTTTTTTAAAATTCATGGATCTTTGGGGAAGGTTTGAGGTCCAAGCATTTCATCGGGCTTTGTTGAGCATTTGTCAAATAAACCTTTTGGCCATTTTTATTTTTATTGTTTGTGAATCATGTTTTTAAAAGCAACTTCTTTGTTCAGATATCTCGTACAAAACAGGACTGTTTTTTTTTACGTTGTGTAAGTCGGCTCAGAATATAAGCACTATTAGGGGTCTATACCCCTTAATAGTGCTTATATTCTCAGCCGACTCAGAATATTCTGAGGTTAATTAATAATGTTAAGAAGAAAATGTGCGACGGTTCATGTATCTTTTGTGAACTTTCCTTTGGATATCAGTATGTCTGAAACCATTTATACACAAATGCAAATGATCTTATCAAACCAACATTTGTTGAAATGAAGCCTTAGTACGGATTAGTTTCTCTAATGTGATGAAGCACACGGGCTGACAACAGATCTAACACATTGCTGTGCGACGATGAGGAGAAAGTTGACGAGGAACATAAACTCTTACTTGTAGCCATAAAAATAAAGTGTTAAAAGGAAAACAGCATCCAGTGTGTGCAGGTCGCCCCCGGGGACCGAGTGTTTTACCGCTCCAGATTCCGGGTCTCGTTACTGGAAGATTATTAGACTTAATCTAGTAAAGAGGACCGTGACGATCCGATCGCCCCGGAGGCCTTGCAGAGCCCTTCAAACAGTAGGGGAATTCTTCCCAAACCGGCCATATGCTGCCTCTCCCTGGCGGGCCCTCACTTTGGGGGGGCGTGGGCGGGGCTAATGCTAAGGTGAAGCCCATTCAAACGTCACCTGAGGCGCTTTTCTGCCGGCTAGCGCCTCGGCCGTCGCAGAGTCGCGGCTTCGTGCGCGGAGAATGGGCTGGGGATGGGGTTTGACGGGGTTGACGGGGTTGACGGGGCGCCGGGTCACCCGCGGTGCTGCTGCCGGTGGAGAGTTCCAGGAGGTTTGCCTCAGGGCGGGCGGTGGTGGTGGTGGTGCTGGCTAGGATGGCTGGGAGCTCTGAGGTGACCGTTTCGAGGGCCCTTTGAATCACGGGCTGCAGGTGGAATGTGCTTAGTCAGCAGGCCGCTCCTTTTCATCAGGGTCCTACTTAAGCTGTGAGCCTGGAGTGTCAAGTTAATGCTAATTGTCCTTGATGTGGTAGTCCGTGACTGGGATTTACTGGTCATCCAGGCTCATCCATTGTCTGCACTCACTGCCACCTCTCCGTTCTCTGGGTCTTTGATCAACTGACCGGGCGTCCATGTTTGGCCCTGGATCTTACTATTAAGAATGAATTATGGACAATTCATGTAATTATCACTCCTTAACTATAGAGCTTGTTTGGGTCATTTTTCCAACCTCCGAAGTCCTTAGCCCCGTCCCGTGATCAGGGAGTATTGGTCCTTCTGTTGATGTATTGGGTGTATCTCCTGGTCCTGGTGGTGGCCCCTGTGGTACAGTATCACACCGGGTCCCAGGATCAGCTGGAGAAGAGACCCTGTGGTCCACAGCTGCGGCTTTTACAGAATGACTGATGCACAATGTCCATCCTGCTGTTTCATTCAACACAAATATCAGGGCAGGGAAGACTCAATGCAGAGGCCCTCAAGTGCTTAAGCATTCATTTGCAAAATGTTAACTCATCTGTAATTGCAAAATGTGGCGAGCTAGACAAGATAAATGGAAAGATTTAGCTTTGCACACCCACCCACAATGCAGTGGGAGGCGTAGTAATAATAAGTGAAACTGAGCAACAGGGAACCATCTTTGGCTCCAGCCACTCTGCACAATGCTGAAGATCTTCATTTATCACACTTAATACATCTGTGAAAACATGATCATTTACACATTTCATAAAGTTGAGAGCACGCAACCTTAAATAAATCTGCACTTATTCTTTCTCAGAGGTGATTAGATTCTATAGATTTGATTTAGATGGTGATAATAATTAATAAATAAAACATGTGTATCTCAAAATAGAATTGCTATAAATAATGGCCTCAATGAGCTAATTTGTGCATGCGTTCATTTTAGTAAATTTGAAATAATATGATTTTCCCTTTCAGTGGAGTAGCAATGCATCACCAACAATAAGACTAATTAGGTGATATCTGCCCCTGCTATGGTGACGGGAATGTCCTGAATAGCATCCTCCCCTTCTCTCTATTGTAGCAGAAAATGCCACACATACTTCCACCACTACAAAATGAAGTTCCTCCAAAGAGGAATTCCACATTCGAAAGGCGGGCTTTCGGATGGACTTTTTAAATAAACCCGTTGTCAGCCCGTGACATGAATCCGCGCCGTCGCTCGGTGTGACTGGAGCCACATGACACGGGAGGCTGAAGGAATCCCTTTGTGTCGTCCCGGGGTCTCTTCACTTCCGTGCCGCAGGGGCTCCAGATGCAACAGCATACCTCACCCTTACCCTCACCCCGAGACGAACCTGTCCGAACCCACCACGGTGGCAATACATTTGAATGGGCGGCCGGCTTACCCACATCAAGCACGACATTTTCCAGTCAAAATGGAGAGGGAGAATGATTCGCGGGAGAGAGGTCGTGTGAGATGAGAGAGAGATATGGAATTAGCATGAGATGACGGGGCTTCAAAGGGGAATGTACACAAAAGGAGGTCATTTCCATAATCGTTTTACAAACCGCCTCGGCTATGATACCATCACCAAAAACAACTGTAAACTCACGGGGCTATGCAAAGCCCACGCAGTGCCTTTTTTTTCTTCTTTCACTGTTGGAAGTGGGCCAGAGGGTGAGTTAAGGGCATAATCAAATTAATTTGGCTGTATTGAATGATGTTTGCTGTGGAATTTGGCCCGTATGTGACATCGCTATGCGCTGTCATTTGGCACCTGCTCCGCCACATTGCTGCACTGCAGCTCCCAGTCCACGGATCAAGGGCCCGACCCTCCCGGTTCCCCCCAGCTCACCCCCGGCTAGCCCCCAGCGAGCCTCCAGGTGGGCCCTGCTAATGAGCCCGAGTCGCAGCTCCTCCGAGGGCCTCATCTTCCCAGGGCTCGAGGGGACCGGGGGAGGGGGGCAGAGGGGACCTGATGGCTGGGTACACGGGGTCAGCACCAGGCGGGGGGGCCTGGAAATGGGACAAGGCAAAGAAATACATGAAGGAGAGCTGAAAATCACACTTTTCAGACCTTATTAATGGGTGTTTTGTGCATGAGTGTGGGAAGATGGAGTCTGAAGATCACGCATGGGGACAAAAAGGGGACGTGCCACTCGCCGTGTTCAGAAACACAAGCCTGCTTTCGTCGCCTCTGATCTCCGTCCACCGCGGCTGACCGCACAGTAATCCGTTTGTTTGCTTATGTAGTGGAGTGCTCCCCGCGTACAGTGCGACTTGCTGCAGTGTAAACAAGCCTCTCCTTCAGGGCGAGGACACACGTGAAAGAGAAAGCGGTGACTAATGGCGCTGTTTGTCTGGCTCTGCTTGCCTTCGCTTTTGTTTCCTGGGCTTTTGATGCGATTGATACATGGTGTTTTCGGGGACACAAATCGTCTCCTCCGCAGTGTTTAGCCCAAAATACAAGTTAAAAAAGGAGGGTAGAGGATCTGAAGACTGTGAGTCTCTACATCAGAGGGGAAGGACGGGGGCTTGTTTGGGGGTCTTAGAAGCGCCTTTGATGGTAGGATGGTGTCGGCGTTAACCGCAAACACGGGAACGCTGTGGACCTCCGGATCACCTTCCTGTTTCACCAGTGAACATTGAAGCCATTGTGAACCCGAGCCATAACAGAACCCTGGCTGCATGTTGCCAGTGGTCTTCCTTTATCATACGTCTTGCTTCATTTAGGAGGAATGTGCTGAGCCTGGCTCCAGCCAAAGCAGAGATAGACAGAGGAGGATTGATTTGGGGAGCTGAGCTCCACCATCCTTTTCGTAAACTCAGCATCTTTTTGCTGTGTCCTCTTTTCAGCTTGTGCTTGGAAATATAATGTTGATTGCCGTATTACCATATGAGACTAGATGAATCTCGGATACGGTTGTCGTAATGTCTTTGTGGCTGCCTTCTACCAGCTTGGTCAAAATAATATCCACATTACTAATGATCGTTTTTCAAATTGCATATTAATATTTCATCAAAGCATGAGCAATAGTCGTCGATCAATCAATCATCAATTTAACAATATCAACTTATTCCTCAAAAATTATTGCGATAATAGATTTTGTCAATATAGCCCAGCCTTATTGCCAAATCCTTTGCTTGTGTGTTGCCCGTGTCCCGGTAGGCCCACGATGAGAAGGGGTTTTGGGCTCAGACTATGTTGTTTGGGGGATTTTCGGAGGCTCTCTAACCTCCTTTAGTAAATGGGGTTGATTTTATTGGGCCTCCGTTTTGCACGTGCGGGATCTCCCGCGGTGCTGGTCAGTCAGAGTGGAATACCCCGGCTTCATGGAACGTTCCTGGGCCATAAAGGACTCTTTGTCACTCGGGAGCGAGGGTCACCTCTCCCTTCCCCTGGCCGATAAACGCTCACATTCTCTACCTTTCTTATGATTTTTGTTTAGCTTGCCGGCCCCAAACAAAAGTGCAAAGACTCAAATTATTCACAGGGAAATGCATAAAGGATTAATTTGCATTGATTTTGCTCCCCAACAAAAGGAGTCATTTTTTTCCGACCAGAGGAGTGAGAGCGAGAACTAGAGAGCTAGAAGCCAAGGCATTTCTTCATCTAACAAAATGGAACAAAAAGATCAATGGTACCTTTAATATGGCTATCAAAGAGGAAAACCTCAAAATTGACCCTTTGTGCGGTATTAGTTAGAGGGATTTTCCACTTAGTCCGTGGGCACAGACCATGCAAATTTCCCATGGAATTTGCGCATTTCATCGCAAATTGAGAAAGCATCAGTCTAAATTAGAGCGAATTGGCCGGTGAAGGTTTGGAGAGGTCCTTTATGACTTAGTTTGAGGATCGCATTCAGCATCTTAATGCAGCGATAAATGTGCTTTTTCGCCGCCGTGTTCCTCCTTTTTGACTTGCCCAACGGCATTCGCTACAGCTTGTGGAAAAGCTCTGTTCTCCATTTAGGTCTTTTTGGTTTTGGCTCCAGCGGATTAGGCACAGGCACAATTGAAATAAGAATAAAAAAGAGAGAAAAACAAACATTTTATCTTTTTATTTCATTTTTTCATTTTTTTTTTCCTACAAGGTTAATATTCAAGGTTGATATTCACCACAAATGTTCAGCTGTGTTTAAAACAAATATAACCAAGTGTGAGTGTAATTAATTCATGTAAGAATCCATATCTGCAGTATAGAGAATATTTAAACCATCCTCTCTCAAAAACCCTCGTAACATATAAGAGAAACCTTTCTTATACTTAACACTCCCCTTGTTGTTAGAGCATTAGCAAACGTCTCTAATGTATTTAACATTTTTATATTAACATTCTATTTGATAGTAAACTATTAAATAATCAATCAATCAAAATTATTATTATTAAACTCAACTATCAAAATGAACTATTTAAACTGTTAAACCTATATTTACTCCTCTGGTTTAGTTGGAAGAAGTCCACAGAAAAACACATTCTGAATACACAAAATACGTTCCAACTGTGGAACAGGTATCTCTGGCAAACATGCACTGTTACGCTCATAAACCGCAAAATCTTGAAATATGCAGAGCAGTCCCGCATGACTAGATATTAAAGGTATGAACTGTTGCTGTTCTCCGACGGCGGTTCTTTTAACAAATATATATATTTTCTACACCTGCTTTGGAAATAATAGGATTTTTCAGATTAACTTTGCCATCCACGTTTGATCCTTTGTCTTTGTCGTGCCCACCCTCTGTTTTAACCCCAGGAATTTGCAGCCGGGGAGACGGGGGGACGGGGGGACGGGGGGGGGGACGGGGCGGTGGGGGTTCCTCGCTGCATAGAGTGCAGCCGTGCTCTGTGGCCAAGAGGCTCGTATCTGTCACAGTGGATCCCGGTGCCTGGATATGATATGAATGAAGTGCACTGGTGGTGCCCAAGCTGCAAGTGTGGAGCTCAAAGCGCCGCTGATCGGCTCTAATGTAATGATGTGGACAGTCTCTCAGATCCATTAGCTGCAAATGGTTCCGCAGCAACACACACTCACACACAATCACACACACACACACACACACACACACCCACACACCCCCACACACCCCACCCCATTCAGCCAGTGGGCTGCCATGTCTTTTCTCAGGGGGGGGCTTCTGAAGTCATCTGAAAAGACCTCCTCTGTGCTCATTGTGCTCATTGTCTTTGTAAGCCTGTTATTAGTAGGGGAATCAAGTTACGGCACACTACCGATGAGAACTTCACAGATTTACAGTTACAGGTGGAGGGCGTGTGGGCGTGGTGGTGGTGGGGGTGGGGGTGGGGGTGGGGTCTCCAATTGCGAGTAAATTAAATATGTATTTTCCTGTTTAAAGCGCTTGACTACTGTACATAGGTAACATAATATGTTAAAAATACAGCAACACATTGGCTTTTACCATCTCGTTTTAAACGGGATGGTAAAAGCCAATGTTTTGCTGTATTTTTCACCATCTATATTTCCATAGAAATGACTTGATAATTACGTTCATTTCAATCTGCTCTTAACATGTTTGACGTCTGTTTGTCTTTTCTCAACATGTTACCTTTTCTACTCCTTTCTTTTTTTTTTCTCTCCTCCGTTTCGCCACCATAAAGGAGTTTCTCTTTGCCGCTGTGTTCGGGGCCCGTTTCACGCAAACCCCCCCCCCAAAAAAAATCCCTCCAATGAGCTTAGATGTTTCTCGCAGATTTTATTTCCATTCAAAAAAACCCCTAAACAATCATTGTTTAACTGGATAGTTATCGTGCTCGTTTTCTTTCCGGTGCAATCTAAACAATTACCCCCGATTTCACTTAAAGACTAGTTAACAGCTCGCCGTGAAAGAACCACTCCCATCCTAGTGTCCGGGTAAAAGTGGAGATTGCATTAGTCTTGTAGTTTGTACAAGATCCCAACAACATTTATTTAGGAATCAAATTAAAGGTTCCAGCAATTTCCCCAATTTGATTTAGAGCTTTGTGTTTACCCAATCTGTCACATTCAGCCCTTTTTTACAACGACACCGGGGAAATGTCCAAATGCGTCACCGCCCGACTTTAAAGCCCCTTTCCCGTGTATTGTGGTCTGGTGACCCGTTCCAAACAACCTATATCATTGGCAAACTGTGGTTTATAAAGGAGTCCATTGGTATCTCCGCTGAAAGGTTTTTTTTGGGGGTGGAAGCTCGGATGAAAAGTGTACAGAGGAGGATAAAGGGAAAGTATAGGAGATGTCAGGGCGCCTTTGGAGGGAAAACAAACTGCAGAGACCAATGTGAGTTGACTTAATCTGATTAGACTAACCTCATCAACTGCCCACTTAAAAGGGAGAAGAAAGCCCTGAATTGGGCCACGAAGCAAGAGAAAAGCCTCTCCCGCTCTGTTCAGAAAGCCAAAGGGCCCTCCGTGAATGCACCACATTGTACTGGACATGCTGGCCTGCAGATGGCAAAATGACAACAAACTGCCTGAAAAGTGAGGCAAATATAATTGATCTCCGGGTTTTTTTTTTTTGGTTTTTTTTACCCCGCAGGTACGAGAACAACCACGGGAGTAATGAGATTAAGGGAGAAAGTCCTCGGAAAATACCACTTTCTCTCACATATGTGGTGCAACATTAAGCTTTGAAGTCTTTGATTGAAAACACACGCAGGTCTAATGCCATGAGAAAAATTTCTAAATTTCTCGTAATTTATTCCAATTTTGACCTTTATTACAAAAAACCCTCCCAGCGCTGGTAATACATCAAACAAAAAGGAGTTGAACAGGGAAACAGATTTTTTAATACCAGTACAATGAGGG
>NC_137194.1:8413660-8421160 GCF_960531495.2 Zeus faber | reverse complement strand
GCTTAGCTGCAGCTTTTGGCACGTGCTGCGCGCGGACCGGAGCGCACCGTGCACGCGCACGACAGCGCGACCGGCACGCGGGACACAGGTCGCCCGGCTCTCGCGCTCTCGGACCCGCCCCCCCCCCCCCCCCCCCCCCCCACGCCAATCACGATCCGGCGCTCGACCAATCACAACCCGCGCCGCCCGATTTGCATACGGTGGCTCGCGTGTGCGGCCGCAAACTGTCTCGCGTGCCGCTCCAGATGTTCTCTCTCTCGCGCCGCGTCGGAAGCGCATGATGAAATGTGCGGTCGTGTATGAACCCGAAACGGCGCCGCCGCCTGATGAGCCCACGGTGGTTTTAATGGTGCGTCTCCTGTTCGTTTGAAATGAGCCGTCCGTGCAAATAAGTCGTCGTCTCAAAGTGGTGGTTTTTTTTGGTTTTTTTTTGTTTGTTGTTTGTTGTTCTCCGAGGCGCCGCGCCCGCGCTGCGGTGGGGAAAGCGCTTCTACAAACGATGTCAAAAAAAAAAAAAAGGTGAATAAAACGAGGTCGAGGTTTCTTAAAAAAAACAAAAAAAAAACGCAGCGCACGGCTCGCGAATCGAATCGCGGGACCCCCGTGGTTGCGGGTGGGGAACGCGGCGGGTTTAGTTCCACGTTTAAAAGGTTAGTGGGGGGGGGGATCCCTGAGAGATCCTCCCGAACACCAGGAAAAAAAATAAAATAAATAAAAAGCATCAAAATTCTCGACGAGCAACGAAAGGAAAAAAAAAAAAAAAGAAAGGGAAAAGTTGGAAGCGCGCGCGCCGCATTCCCCCGATTCCCCTTATCGCTCCCTATCCCCGCGCGCGCGCGCGCGCGCGCACGCCGTTGTTTGTCCCCGCGGGGCCCGATCGAGCAGCGCGTGACTGACAGCCCGCGGGGCCGCCGTCCAATCAGCGGCCCGCCCCGCGCCCGGCGGGCGAGCCCGCGCCCCCATTGGCTGAGGCGAGTGTGGGAAAGAATGCAGAGCGGGTTTCACACGCACCGGGAGCACGCGAGCCGTCTATATAAAGCACCGCCCGGCGCGTGTGTCGGCAGCTGAGTCGGACTCGCCCTGGCCGACGCGTCGACGCACACACACACGCACGCCCGCACGCCCGCACGCCCGCACACACGCTCTCGGATGACAGTCGGGGGATAACGAGCCGAGGGTCTTGGTGGGGACGAGCGCTCGAGCCGACGCCTTCTCGCCCGCATGAGACGGACTGACGCGGGCGCGCCACTCGGGAGGGTTTCCAAGCGCCTCGTCGCCGCCGGGGAGGATCTATCCGCTTTTCTTTTTGCGCCTCCGCCGCTCTTGGCGAGCCGCGCCCGGAGGGAGTCGCGAATCGACCCGCCATGCCGGCCGACACCATGGAGAAGCAGACCGCCTCTCCCCTCGCCGGGGCCCCCGCGAACGGATCGCACACCCCGGACAAACCCAAGAACGCCAGCGAGCACAGAAAGGTGAGCGCGATGAAGTCAGAAATTTGGGTGAGGCTCGCTACTGCGCGCGCCGTGTTTTATTTAGGAAACGAGTAGTCGCACGTGTGATTGATTTATTGTTTTTTTTTGTTTGTTTGTTTGTTTTTGCAGTCGTCCAAACCCATCATGGAGAAACGCCGCAGAGCGAGGATCAACGAAAGCCTCGGGCAACTCAAGACGCTCATCCTGGACGCGCTGAAAAAAGATGTAAGTTGAACGCCGGGTCGGACGCAACGTCTCCTGAGCTCTGTGCGGCTTCCCTCTGCGGCGTGCCAACGCTCACTAACGCGCCCCGTCGTGTTGTTGCAGAGTTCCAGGCATTCAAAGTTGGAGAAAGCTGATATTCTGGAGATGACGGTGAAGCACTTGAGGAACCTGCAGCGCGTCCAGATGACTGGTGGGTTCAAGTGTCCTCCTTGTGGTGCCGCCACGCTTGTAGTCTTCTGGGCGAGCTGCTCAGAGCGCGTTATTCATGTGTATTATTAGTTTATTCTTGCGTCTGACCCCCCTCCTCCCTCTCCACCTTGTCCCCCAGCAGCGCTGTCCGCGGACGCCACCGTCCTGAGCAAGTACCGGGCCGGCTTCAACGAGTGCATGAACGAGGTGACCCGCTTCTTGTCCACCTCCGAGGGGGTGAACGCGGAGGTGCGCTCCCGGCTGCTCGGCCACCTCTCCGGCTGCATGGGCCAGATGATCTCGATGAACTACGGCCAGCAGCCGCCCGCGTCCCAGCAGCTCCACGTCCAGCTGCCGTCCACGCTCCCCATCAGCGGCGCGTCCATGGGCTCCAAGCTCAGCCCCACCGAGGCCGCCCTCTCCCCGAAGGTGTTCGGCGGCTTCCAGTTGGTGCCCGCCACGGACGGACAGTTCGCATTTTTGATCCCCAACCCGGCCTTCGCCTCGGGCACGGCCCCGGTCATCCCGGTGTACGCGAACGCGGGGCTGCCAGTGGCGGTGAACGCCAGCCCGGTGCACGGCAGCTCAGCGCCGTCTCCGGTCCACGGCATGACCTCCTTCCCCGGTGTGTCCCAGGCCGTCAGCCCGGTCGGGGTGAGCACGGGGTCGGAGAGCAACGAGCCGGTGTGGAGGCCCTGGTAGACACCTCCCAAAGACAGTATCAAAGACATTTGATACCAAAACTGGCTTTCATTGGTTATATCGTTCCGTTTTATGGAACAGGGAAAATATGTATTTTTTAAATATAATTTATTGACTGGATCCAACATTTGGATGTCGGTGATAAATATGATGTACATGTGAAGATGGAAGATTTATAGAAATGTTTGTATGAAGTACTTTTTATGAAAAGGTTTAGTTTTGTACAGAGTTGTTGGCATACCAAAGCTGTGTTTTATATTCTTTGTTGTTTCATGACTTTTAAAAAAGTAAAGGAAAGTGGGCAATGACCCATTATCTCAATAAATCCGATATGAGAAATTATGTTGTCTGTGTCACTGTATCATTTGCTTTACACATAGTTTTAAATGACGCAAAACGTGCGTACAAGTTATAAAACACGTTGCCCTTTGTAGATTGCAACCCCCTGACAGTTATTAAAGCCTCATTTTCATTTATTTGCAAAATCGGAATGCCGGCATGACTTTGTTTTGGCGGGAGCTCCTTTCGTTTTTTTTTGTTTTTTTTTTTTAGTGAATGTGAATAGTGGGTGTGTTTTTCTTTTGCTATGAAGGTAATTAAAAGTTTGAAAGGGGTCTCATCCTGTATGCAGCGGGAGCTTTGAGGAGCCCTAAAACCCCTTTCAGGAGCCTGGGAATGCGCTCAGGGGTTAATGTCACTAACAGATTGCCTCAGTGAAAGGAGAATATGGAAGGATCCCCGCTTCCCTTTGTGCACCAATTGTTCAATTCAGCCCAGAATATAAAAAATAAAAAAATAAATAAAACTTTCTGGAAAGAAAGGAGAGGATGGAGGGTTTGGAGGGGGGCGGATCAAAGCCGGTCGTGTGCGTGTATACAGTGGAATGAATTGGGCGAATATGAACTTTACATATGAGATTCTCAAAAGAGGATCACTGAGAAAGCCACCCGCGTTTTCCTATCTCCCTTCCTCCTCTATGTCTTACCCACGGCTTTAAATTGATCTTCCCCCGGTGAGTGGGGGCGCCGTGGCACGGTGTTGACCGTGCGTCAGCCACTTGCAGCCTGCAGCCCCTCCACTGCGGATTAGGTTACACCCTCCAACTGTTTGACTCCACCGACAAGGCGTCAGACACTGGAAAAGTTAGTAATTTAAAGAGGTCAGCTCTTGCCTTCAGCCAACTGTGTATTGGCAAAAAATATATATATATATATATATATATATATATATATATATATAAAATCTTTCGCTGAGAGGAAACCCCAGAAGCGCTGAGGGAGTCAGGTGGTAAACTGAGAGACCTCCAGACCTTTCCCATGTCCTGATTTAATCAGACCTTTAGTACACATAGACAGGCATTTATCTCCCTAACCACTCACTGTCTCATGTGTCTGGGGTACATATTTCATTTATTATTTAAGATAAGATAAGATAAAGTAAGGTAAGGTCAGATCAGATATCTATATGATAGGATAGGAGGAAACTCCAGCCTCAATTAATTAAGTAATTCAATTCATCTAATGATTTAAATTAAAAACTGAAGCCCTAGACAATGAGGGTTTTTTTGAAGTGACTTATTGAAGTGAAGTGACTGTTTCCTCAAACCTCTACGTACACTGGGTACTGGGTGGTTATGCTGATGATGGTTGCGTGCGTGCGTGCGTGCGTGTGTGTGTGTGTGTGTGTGTGTGTGTGTGTGTGTGTGTGTGTGTGTGTGCGTGTGCGTGTGTGTGCGTGTGCGTGTGTGTCTGCCCTGGGGATGACACCGTCTGAAAGTCCCTGCACCGAGCCGTGGCAGGGCCTCCTGCCTTGTGCAGAGCGGCTGGTTGGCTGCGTGTGGGTTCTGTGGTCGCCTTCGCTGCCTTCCTTGTCTGAGTTAATAGTTCAGAGATGCCTGTGTGGAGCTGAGGTCGTGAGAACGGAGAGCGCTAGTCTGCTTCGCGGCCGGGCACCGCGCCAGGCAGTAAATCCCCGCTGGCAGGCCGCTCCGTGCTCCGTGCAGCGGGGCCGTCCTCCGGAGGTGAGGAGGCGCACACGCCCGGCCGCCGAGGAGCGAGCCGGAGCTGGTGTAAACACGAGGGAGCACACTCTCCGCCCAGCTCTGCCCAGGGGGAAAACACACAGAAGCCGGACTATTTTTACATGAAGGCCTGAACAGTTTACCTTTGGATATATATGGGGAAGTTGTGCCTATGTTGAAACAAATGCCCTGTGTTAAGAGGGTTTCAAAAGTCAAATGGAAGAAAGAACTCAGACCATTTCATGTTGTGTTATGTTCAACGTAACATAACATAACATAACATAACAAAACATAACAAAACAAAACATAAGTAAAGATAGGATAATATAACTTAACATACCATAAGTTAAGATAGGATAAGATAAGTTAAGTCAAGATAAGATAAGATCAGTTAAGAAAATTTAAGTTAGGTTAAGTTAAGTTAAGATAAGTTATGTTAAGATAAGATAAGAAGTTATGATAAGATAAGATAAGATAACAATGTTACTTTATTTTTATTTTCGATTATTTCAGGATTTATGTATATATATATATATATATACATATATATACACACACAGTATATATATGTATATATATATATATAGTGTGTATATCTTTTTAAATTACTGTGAAACCACCTATAATGTTTTTTTTTTGTAAATTGTAATCAGGATGTGTTATATCAGGCACTCGATATGACGAGTACCTTCCCTTTTAATGTACATTTTGGAGAAAGTACTTGTTATTGTAAATGTGATACTTTCACTTCCCCTAGAGTCATTTTGTATCAGGGTATACGTAATTTTACTGAAGTATAAGCTCTGAGTACTTCTTCTACCACTTTGTATGAAACAGGCGGGAGCATCCCATGATGATCAATAGAATTCCTATAGAGTGTTGACGGTCCCTTGGGGAGCGCCGCAATGATGTCCCTTGGGAGAAGAAGCTATTGACAGGGGTCAGGGTTGTCAGCAGAGCCGCAAATTATCATTCTCATTAGCGACTGAATGGAAACCCCGCCGAATGCTACCTCCAATGTCCTCACATCATGTTTTCCCTCCAAAACCCAGATGAAGTTCCTTTTTTGGCTGTTTTGACGCATTCACTCATGTATCTGCAAATGCTTGTTTAATGAATTTTATCCATTCAAAATGATTCACAATTTATAGTTGTTTTCATTTTGCATAGAAGCTGACAGCTCATTAAATATATTGTTTGCAAGCAGAGATGGCGTATCCACAAATAAGTAGAAAGACCTGCTCTAGTTTGGTTGGACTTACAGTGCTTACATAGTTTCAGCACTCAGAAGAATATCATACAGAACATATTACAGCTTGAAAAGTTGTGAGTATGTAAGAAGATGCACGGAATACAGGATGAAATAGTCAGGACAATAATGATATTTAACCTTGCAATAAACATGTAGTGGCCTACTTTGCTGTGAAATGCTCTTTACACTTGCACTGGCACTCCCAGGAACTTTTGAATAGGGAGCAGTTTATATCGATTATATCAAACACACAAACACCGCGAACAATCAGCGTATGGCAGTGAAGTATCTTATTGCTCGAAAAAGGAAAGAGGATTTTATATAAGATGAGTTGGAAGCAAGAATGAACTGGGTTGCTGATGCTTTTATGTGAGATTTTTCACATCAGTTTGTCACAACACGTTCCCTGTTCCCACCGCGGAGCATCGGTGGCAAATAGAGGAAGTGAAGTCAAAAAAGGAAATCCAGGCCCCCCAAAGTGGTTGTGTTGCCCTGTGATCAATACGCCTCCCTCGTGGTAACCTTCACTGGACTGAGCAGAGGCTACGGCTCCAGACCCCCTGTTGGGCCGCGGCGTTGTGTCAGACAGGCCACGGGACGTCTTTGGTATTTTTCAGAATTTCTACATTGAATACATCAGGGACGAAAAGGGAGATACAATAAACATTATAATATGATGATGAAAAGTATGAATGGAGCCAAATATTAATTTATGCGTGTTGCATGTTTATCGCTTTTTTTAGTTATCAAAAATAATATATATACGTAACTCTAGATGTGGATCCTGACAATAAAAACGACTTTTTGGAAAGCCCTGCTCTGTTGACACTTGGGGCTGGCGGTGTCTTGATCATGGGCACCGTACCAGGGCGGATGCTCGGTGGCCTGAGGGGTGGAGTTAAGGGTGGAGCGCCCTTCAGGCTGCGGTGCCGCCCCGTCCTTAGCACCGGCTGCATTGTTTCTTGTTGACTTTCACATTGACGTCTGGCTATATTTGCTTCCCAATCTGAGGACGCTGCACAAATGAGGACAGGAGAAAATGTTCTGCATGTTTGGCCACTGAGTCTGGTGAGGGAACGGTAGGGGTGGGACAAGAAGGAGGGTGGATGTGTGTGTGTGTGTGTGTGTGTGTGTGTGTGCGTGCGTGCGTGCGTGTGTGCGTGCGTGCGTGCGTGCGTGCGTGTGTGTGTGCGTGTGTGCGTGCACGTGCGTGTGTGCGTGTGTGTGCGTGTGTGTGTGCCCCTGCTGTCCCGACACTTCTCCCCTTTGCACCTGTTTTCTGGGATGGAAGAGAGCCTCACTGGGAGAGATGGACAAGGACGGTAGGAGCCGGCCGTTGAAAACCAGTTTCCTTCAGCTGGCGAGAAGTAACCATAGCTGCTCATTTCTGAGCGTAAACAGACCTTGTTTTTTAGGGCTAGGACTCGCAGAACTGCTTCGGTCCAAACGTTTGCGCCGACCTAGCCCCGCCGGACGGAGGATCTGGAAGCATCATTCACATTTGGCGTTACAGACGGAGGACACGCTGAACATATGTGGACGCTCTTTACATTGGCTCTTCGACACCTTATTAGCGGCCAGTTCACTCTACTCATGTCATACCCCCGTGCTTCCCGCTCCCCTTGCAAGTGGCGCGTCCC
>NC_137194.1:8388660-8403660 GCF_960531495.2 Zeus faber | reverse complement strand
TTTTTTTTTTACTTGTTCTTCCGGTTGTGATTTTGTTTTAAATTATTATTAATTCACAGATAAAAAAAAAAAAACAAAAAAAAAAAACAGACTTCTTTGATAAATGAACCATTTTTATTTCCTTTAAAAAATGGTCCTTTTAAACAGGAAGTAAGGTTATGGAAAACACGGAGCCATTGGCTGATTCTCGCTCCCGGACAGGAAGCAACATGCCCCACGATCGGGCAGAGAAAATATTTTCCTTGACTTGATGGCTGGAGATTTGTTGGAGCCTGTTGGGTCCTTTGGGTCTGCCTGGGTCCACATATACTGTCTGATGTTATTGTAATAATGGAGATTATTATGTTATACAAAGGGTGGTCTCCTGTGCTAAAGTGCAGGGGAAGGGTGATAAGACATTCCCTATGTTAAAATTACAGACGCTACAGTGAAGCCCTAGTTTGCTAAAGACATTTAAATAAAACTCGAAACAATATTTAACATGCAATTATCAGCCTTCGGGTTCTATTTTCATTACTTTAATCTACATAGAAGTTGAATACCAGTTCTTCACATTAATAGGAAGTGTCATTAATGCAGGAAAACAAACAGCGAAATGCGTTTGCAGAACAATTATCTTAAAGGAACCCATTGTAGTGCAGCCCTCATATTGGAGCTGGGTTAATGGATGATTAATTACAGTTAAACCGTGCTCCTGGGAGTGAATCGGTGTCATTATTTGTAAACGGGAGGAAGAGACAGCCCTGTGATAATGGTAAATGGAAATGAGTGTTCTGCACCGCGGCAGGGAGTCTGCAGACGCTCCTTTATCCGCCCGGGCCTCGTACTGTAGCTCCATTCTGCCGTGACAGCACGGGACGGGCAGAACCCAGCGTGGACCTTCCACTGGCTCCGGACCAAGCTGACCCTGGACCTGCACCGCGGCGTGGCAGGGCGGACGTTAATTGTTCGTTTGACACAGGGATGACTGATTACAGCGAAGGCACTTTGCAAAGTCGCTCATTTTCACGCAATCTCCATTGTTTTGGGTGTCCAGCGCTCCCAGTGAGATCTGACTGCTCTATCAACTTGTAATATCCCGTCTCTATGGGAATATTCCGTATGACACAGCTTGTCGCTAAGCGCCTGGACCTGTTCCTCGCTGGAATGACACAAATGACCCAAATTCTTCTCGCGTCTAGTCTCGCGGGTCACAAACATTTTAATTTGATGTTAACGGCTTAACTTGAATTGTTCGACATTCCAGTGTTTTTGACCCGCTTTCCTCTGCCTCCAACTTTCAAAGGGGACCTCGCCGATAATGTAGTAATTAAAGCCATCAACGGGAGTAAACATAAAAGCAGACAATCAAAACTTAATGAGCTGCGTGAAGGGAGGGAAGCCATGAGGGAGGCGAAGAGAAAGATTGAAAGGCAGCCAAAATGCCGTACTGTCTTGCCGTCTGGTGCCCACACAGAATCCTCCTTGTCCACTGGTGGCTGTGGAGGATTCATTAAGCCCCATATTCACTCCCACCACACGTGATTGACGTGCCTCTACAGCCAGCGTCACACTTCTCTCCAAAAGCCCCAGACGTTTCCCAGAGTCACCCGACTCGACTCTTCCCCCATCTGGTCGCCCGGAGGTAACAAGGGTGTCCTCAAGGTAAAAGCGGGAAGAGAGAGAGAGAGAGAGAGAGAGTTAAAGACTCCCAGATCCCGTCGGATTCTCTGCGGTCCTTTGGCTCCAATTATTCAGAGCTTATCTTTTCAGCTTGGCTGATCTCCAAATGAATAAAGTGCGGGCCGCATTACTGCCAGCCTGGTGCACCTCTAAAGAGACTGTGAGGGCGGATCAGGGCCGTGGGTTATGGTGTCAATCTGCCCCTGACCCCCGGGGTTAGAGGGGTGACACTACGCAGTGACAGCGCCCAAGCATCCCCTTTTAACACCCCCATTTAGAGCCTATCTCCCTAAATGGGAGAGGGCAATCACATTAGAAAGGGGTTTATATGAATTTTCAAAGCAAAAAAAAAAAAAAGAAAAACTATAATCCCAAAGTGCGTGCTGGCTATTGACTTTAAAGTTAACTTCAGGGCCGTGGGCGAAAAAGGCCATGAGGCAGAAGTCAGAGGGTAAGCTGGACCTGAGCACTGTCATTGGAAAGAAGAAGCCAATATGGAAAGGTATATATATATATATATATATATATATATATATATATATATATATAGCCATATGTGAGTGTCTGTGTTTAAAAGTCTACCGTATTGGCTTATAATTTACATCTAAAAAAACATGTGAAAACTCTAGTTGTGCCCCGCTGCAGCTAAAGGTATTGAGATTTTGCAAACATGCAATTATTTCATGTTATTATTTCAGTTATATTCTAATACTCTATATAAACAAGGTTTTAAGTAAGTTCACCATCATTTCACCTCCGCAAATCCCCGGATTAGGCTCCAATCCCTTTAAGTTTACAATGACGGCAGTGTGGCTGGGGGTGTTCCATAGGTTTCGCTGGGACCCGAAAATTGGCTCGATACAGCGGGAAAATCGACCCAGTCGTGTTTATCTTGAATGGCCCTTCTCAGACACTCAGACACTCAGACAAAAGACAAGCACACATGCACACACCTAGACTTATATGCATACATTTTTTTTAACAGTCAGAACAAGATGAAATGACCGAATGAATCACTCTGAGGGAACCGACAAGTCCCAACAAGTTGCTCTACTCATCAGGCAGGTCTCTCTCTCTCTCTCTCTCTCTTCTCTCTCTCTCTCTCTCTCTCTCTCGCTTTCTCTCTCTCCTTCTCTCTCTCTCTCTCTCTCTCTCAACCTCTCTCTCTCTCTCCCTCTCGTTCCATCGCTCCGCCAAAGTGGGTTCTCCGGCCCTCAGATGTTCCGACAAGTGTCGCTGGCGCTGCCTCTCCTCTCTCCTTCCCGTAGTGGGAACGGCGGGGAGATTCTCATGCCAGCGCACAATGCCTAAACAAACGGGTATGTCTAATTCAATTAAGTCCACAAGACTGTGCCAAGTGGGCCCTGGTGCCGTGTGACAGGGGTAATGAGGGAGAGAGGGAGAGGAGGAACTGGAGGAATGGTGTGTGTGTGTGTGTGTGTGTGTGTGTGTGTGTGTGTGTGTGTGTGCGCGCGTGCGCGTGTCTACACACAGTTCTGGTCTTTTTTGTCCGATGGAATATTTCACATTCTGCGACGTCTGTCCAAACGAGCTTGGAGAGAGATGCTGAGGTACAGGACATTGTACAGTACACCGAGTGCCCTCTGAAATGCAACAGAGGCCTCAACTTGGAAATGTTTCTGAGCCTTTGGTCTTTTCCCTCGACGATGAAAAGCGGAGACGGTAGCAGGAGGGAATGTCCATAGAAATTGCAAAGAAGAAGCATACGCTTTGAGGCAACCCTAGCCCTAGCCCTAACCCTACTAATAGTCAATTATTGATTAAGTCCTCATGAGTGTTAGTTTAAATATAAATAATAACAACATGTATGCTCACATGTGATAATGCATTACAATTCAAACAAAAACTACCTACTACTTAAATCGGGCGTCTCAGATTGAGTCGGGTTTGATTTAGGGGGTCTCCAAGGAGAAAAGGTTCGGAACCTTTGATTTAGACAATAGTTGTGAGAAACAAAGCAAAACAACCGTAGAAAATGCCAGTTAGTGACATTTCAGCTGCTAAGTCATAGATACTAACCCTGTGTCAGAGAATAAAGAACCCCTCGCTAAAGAGGACAAACGTCAGGGATGACAGGGAGGTAGGCATTGTCTGAGAAAAACCTGCTTTTTTTTTTTTGTGTGTGTTTTCAGCACTTTTGACTTCGGCTGGCAAACATCTCAGACCTGAGAGAGGCCTTTAGTTTCACCAAAGCTCCCAAAGGACTCCTGCTGCTCCGCTGGAACCCACGTCCAGGGCAGCACAAAAAAAAAAAAAGCTCCTCAAACGTTTGACTTTCTCACAGAAAACAGCTTGCTAAATGGCATTTCTGTAATGGACTCCTGCTGGGGTTCATATGCGTTGTATACCCGCATTGCACAGAGTTGAGTCAACACCATTACCATGAGAATGCACTCAAAGAAAGGGCCGAGAATAAGGTTTTTTCTGAATAAAAATCTGAAACTATAGAATTCTTTGTTTTCCCCGGTGAAAAAAAAAAAAAAGTTGAAAATCAAAGACATTGATGGTCATTTTTTTCTCGGAAAAGTGCCGCTGAGAGAATGTCTTATTTACATGCCAAAAGGGAAGGGCCGCGTTTTTTTTTTTTTTTAAAGGATGGGAACGCAGAGGCCTCTATTATTGCCGGGCCGGTAGCAGAGGCCACGGCTCCTCCGGCTGCCTCCCCACCAGGCAGCGGTTAACAAGGCCGGAGCTGAATTAGAGAACGGCAATGAGTTTTTAATTGGTGACACATTATATTTATCAAGCTGACAGCGGAGTGACTGCTCCGCGGCCTTTCTTGTTTTGTCCTTGTGCGCGCATTACTTCCCCTTAGGTGCCCCTGCATGATACCCCCCTCCCCAAACACGCACACACACACACACACACACATACACACACACGCACACACACACACACACACACACGCACACACACACACACACACACACACACACACACACACACACACACACACACACACACACACGCACACGCCCCCTCCAGCGCGCCGGGGTCCCTCACGTGTGAAGGGAGAAGAAAAAAACATAATAATCGAGCATCAAGTTGAATGATAACACTGAATTATTCATTAGGGTCCGATAAAGTGCTGTAGAACCAGGCGCACCAAACCCCACGCTCCTCCTTCTCCTCCAACAAAAGCCGCTCTTTGTGGCTGAGCCAGTTTAAACGCTCGCATAAAGACAAATCCTTTTCAATCCTTTTATCCGTCCTGACAGAAGTTGTGCCGCCCGACCGGAAGAATTATTAACAAGTGTTTAATATTTGGATGGGAGTGTTTGGTCACCTCTCCTCACACGGGTTTTTTTTTTAATGTGTGGCCCCTTCCATGCGCCAAGCAGCTCTTGACTCAAAACACTTGACGATGACACTGGACGTGGCTAATGTGACCATATGCCCTGAATGCATTTGAATTTCAATAAACTTTTCATCATTAAAGTTCAATGTACTCAGCCACTCTGTAAAGAAGGCTTGTTCATTCAGATGGCAGCCGACCACTGCTGTTAATCTCATTTGATTTACTTTATGTTTATTTTTGGAAAATAAATAAATAATATAATATAATACAAAATAATAATAATACTTAATATTGACTATAATTTGGAGAAATATATGCTATGTGGGAGCTTATGCTCGCATCTCTGTTCACAAAAAATCCAAAGTGTATTTTTTTAGCATATATTTCAGCATATTTATCACAAGATTATTCTCTCTCATCTTATCGTATATTATCTTATATTATATAATACTATCTCATCTGTAGACTGTAGACATGATACACTGATAGGTATTGTGGTGTTTTTCATCATCCCCCTCTGACATTCCCATTACTTGCCAAATTCACCCTCTAATGATATGTCATGCTCTATTTTTTGACTGTTTTTAGACAACAAACATTTGTTGCATGGATTCTCAAAGTTAAATCTATTATTTTTTTTATACATTAAAGCAATATAAAACACAAATTACATCTATATGTTCCCCTTCTTTGAAAGCTATGAATGCATCCAAATAGTTTGAGAGAAACTCTTTTGTTGACCTGCTGCAGCTAGTAAATAAGGCTGCGGGGTTGAAGGGTTACGCGTAGAGGGTCCAGCGATGCTCTTCAAATCGCTGCCCAAAGAAAGGGAGCAGGGACAAGGAGGCCTAATGAAATATTTAAGATTTAGGCTAAAAGGGAACTCTGAAAAAAAAAAGTTTGCAACAAAGGGAGTCTTCTGAGGGCCTCCATTGTTCCCCCGGGCCCCGACGGAAGCGGGAGCGGAGCTGCTACAGATGTGAGGAGGGCCCATATTGAGCCAGGCTGTGTTGGCCCTGCTCACAGCTGTGTGGCTGCACTCCGCCCCAGCCACCAGCCCCCAGCCTTTGTCAGGCTTTGTGAGGGACGCAGAGCGGCGATTTTACACCGAGATGATTGCACAGCAACGGCTTTGTGTTGCCAACAAGGAGACCCCACCCAGTCCTGAGACCCTCGGTCTCATTCTCCCATCAACACACACATGAAAACACACACACACACACGCACGCACGCACGTACGCACACACACGCACACACACGCACACACACGCACACACACGCACACACACACACGCACACACACACACACACACATCCACATCTACACGCATAAACACACAGAAACACATGCACAAAAATGCAGACAAACAAATTCACACACAGCCGTGCATAAACACCACAAACATACACACAAAAATTCCCCCACATATGCACACGCCAACTAATGCACACACACACACACACACACACACACACACACACACACACACACACACACACACACACACACACACACACACACACACACACACACACACGCACACACATACACAACACACACACATGCACACACACACACACACACACACACACACACACACACACACACGCACGCACATACACAACACACACACACACACACACACACACACACACACGCACACTCACCGACATGCAAATACACACAAGAGCACAAGTATGTTCATTGGCTGTGACCCACACACACATAGCGTAATTTGCAGATGAACACACATATGCACAAAGGCATGCATCCATGCGCACACACACACACACACACACACACACACACACACACACACACACACACACACACGCGCACACACACACACACACACACACAAAAACCTCATCCTTCCTCACCACGCTTATCTGCAGCTCTCTCTTCATTCTTAGAGGATGACAAGGTGATCAATCCCCCCTCAGTGGGCGCTGCGAGAGGCTGCGTGGGCCAGAGCGAGTCAAACCTAAAAGCTTTGCTCTGGATCTGACTCCTCACTCTATCTGCCTCTTTAGCGCCTAACCGCTTTTGATTAATGGTGCGCCCATTCTGCGTAACATATGGCATTTTCAGGGCCCAAGGAGGGCGGCACATTGGTAAATGTTGTTGAGTAATGATGTCACGAGGTCACAGCGAGCTGTTTAGACACAAGATGACTGAAAAGAGGGAAGAAAAAGCACTTTTTCCATTTGGAAAAAAAAGGAGCAATCAATGGTACATCTGGTGGTTAGTAAATGTGTTTAAGTCACTGGTGTTTCCCTATCCCTTAAATCTTTGGTGAGAATCAGTGACGTCTCAATTAACAGTTAAAAGAGGTGGCTCTTCTGAAGAAATATCTGCAGCAACCTCGCGTTCTTATTGTGTAAGAAGGGTGAAGTCAGTGTAACTTTATATTTTTCTTATTGTGGTCATAAACAGAGAAAAGACACAAACCTCCAAAGCTTTTCTCATAATCTCTGTAATTTCGGACCCTATTTAGCGCTCAGCCAGGGAGCCAGACGTATCATGCATAATCATTAAATACAGCCCAGAACGATATATCGTGATTGCGGTGAAAGCAATCACTGAATGAAAATCATGAAGAGTCAAAAAAGTGCAATGTCCATGTTCATTGTAACCAAAGCAACAGCCTGGTTTGATGACTGGTTTCGTCAGTATTTTTGGATGAAGTATGGAGCTCTGTGACTTCTAAGGCACAAACTGTATCTGTTATTGGACCACACTTGGAACGACCGGTGGAAAGAAAAGGCAAGAGGACTCAACAACTTAGACTCGGAGACAGGAAATGTAATAAAAGAAAAAACGGTCGTCACTTGAACAGGATCGGTACGCAGGTAGACAGTCAGCGGAGTAAACAGTCTGACAGGGAGGAGGCAAAGGCGAAGTCCAGAAAACAGGGCAGGGAATCAAAAATACCAGGAGCTAAGCCATGGGAAACTGGGGGAAACTGCTGGAGCGCTCGACACTCGGTACAAAGAAAAAAGTGGCACAGAGAGAGGGGAACGCAATAAGGAAAATATAAAACTACTATAGGATGTTCTTTTTCCCACCCTTACTTTCATGAAGGTTTCAGAAATATTTTTTTTGTCATTTGGGTGCCAGAGGAAATGTTCTTAGACATATTGGACAAAATCCTTCTCCAAAGACAGCCATTCATTCTCTCCCAAAATGAAACAGTTATATATTTTAAACCTCCGTCTATCTGTTTTAATTGCTCTCATTTTTCTTTAACTAGTGCATCTCAACTAAGGAGATGGTCTAACCAGGTCTGCCTGCCTGTTGTCCCGGCCACCACCTCCAGATCCCCTGAGTTCCCTCAGAACCATCTTTCTGGCCGAGCGGCTTAACGCCGGCAGCTTAACACTGGCTTTAACACCTGGCTCGCTTTATCCATGCTCCTCCAGTTTCCTTAATGTGCCAAAACTAATGGACAATGTGGCCGTGCCTCAGCGGTCGCCCGGGTCAGGGACCCAGGGATAATACCGTTCACTTCCAGAAAACACTCATGGGGCGCTTTAAGTCTGTGTCACTGTATATCAGCTGTAGTCAAGGGGGAAAGGGCTATACACGTTTGTCTATAAATGCATTAGAAAAATAGATAGATGGATAGATAGATAGATAGATAGATAGATAGATAGATAGATAGATAGATAGATAGATAGATAGATAGATAGATAGATAGATAGATAGATAGATAGTTTGATCTTTAATTTCCTTAAAAAAAAAAAGTTAAACAGGTTTGTTTTAACCCTGGCTGTAGACAGAAATGAAAACGGTCTCTATTTACTTCCGCTGGCGTAGCTGGAATGTCACTGAAATCACAAGGCCCTTGCAAGACTTGACTAACGTTCCATCTCGTGTGTTCAGTGGTCCGAGACAAGCTCCTCGAAAACCGCACAAAATTTGTCAGGGTGGGAACGGGAGGATGCAGAGAAGTGTGACATCGCGTGCACTGGAAAAAGCCTCACTCCCAACGATCCTCCTCCCTTGGCGTCCGCCGGGGCCTTTGAAACGCGCCGCATAACACGGGCCGGATCCGCCAGAGTTATGGCTGACAATGTAGACACACTTCAGCGGGATGCTTAATAGTCCCTAATAGATGTGGGGCTGTGGGAGTGAGCCGGCCCGGACAGCGCTCTTGACACAAACCAGACCTCTCCACCGGCCGGCCCGTTAGCCTCCCGTTAGTTTTCTGAGCAGGAGACTCGGCGAGCTGCACTTTTCCGGGAGTTTGTCTCCGCGTTCCCCACAAAGACCTGTCACGTTTAATGGCCTGTTGGCTGAGTGGGCCGCTGTAGCCCTCTCCAGAAGAAAGGCCCAGGAAGAAAGGCTCATAGACAGCTAATGCAGCTTAATATTCTTTAAAAAGGTTCAGGGGACAATTAAGGGAGTGTTTCCCATGGCTCTCCCCCCAGCGGTGCCTGGCTGCCTGCACAGCAGCCGGGCTGTTTGATGGACTCTGAATGCATCTTATTGATGGAGGTCAGAGATTAGAGGCAGCGGTGCGAGGGGCTCGAGAGAGAGAGAGAGAGAGAGAGAGAGAGAGAGAGAGAGAGAGAGAGAGAGAGAGAGCGAGAGAGGGAGGGAGAGAGAGAGAGAGAGAGAGAGAGAGAGAGAGAGAGGGAGAGAAAGGGAGAAAAGAGGGTCCCACACAGTGCTCAGACACACACACACACGCACACACACACACACGCGCGCGCACACACGCACACACGCACACACGCAGGCACGCACGCACACACACACACACACACCCACTAGAAAAAAAATGCTCACAGCTCTTCCACTTGTTTGCCCATGAATGCTTTACAACTAAGCCACAAGTGAATGAAGTTTTGTTCATGCTTGCTTAGAAAGGGGTGGGGCGGGTTGCAGAACCTTCGCAAGAAATATATGTATTTCAATGCACGGGTTGAAAAGAAAATACCACTGTCAAACTTTTAGCCACATTCCTTTGTACATTCTCAAAGTATCAGATAGAGCTCGTGAGACGATTCGTCGTGGGCGGGACGTCAAAGCAACCAGTTGATCCCGGGGACGTCGCACTGTCTCTGTCTCCGACTCCGTCTCCGTCTCGCAGCCTGTCTCCGTCTACACACGTCTCACCGTCGGCCTGACTGGCGGCTCGCCGCGCGGGGCATGTGAGCGCCGCGCACACAGCACATGTGTGAATGTGCCGGGTCGCGACCCGAGCGACGGACGCACAAGGGTTGAATGACATTTTTCACGGACCTCAGCGAAAGTACATAAATCACGGCGCACAGCTCCTCCGGCCCCCGAGCGAGAGACGGAGCCTCTCTCTCTCTCTCTCTCTCTCTCCCTCTCTCTCTCTCTCTCTCTCTCCGTCTGCATCACGAGCACATTGGCGGGCGAGAATATTCTGGAAATATAGCACAGCGACACCGTTCTTCGGAAGAACGATTTTGAACGATCGTGTTCACTCGAAGTGCTCAAGAAATGCAGTGTTGGTGATGTTGAACCGACCCCTGACCTCTGCAAAATGAGGACAAATGAACAGAAATGAATCACTGAACAAAATGAACACAAAGGCAGGTTAGAGAAGGGAGACGTTTTATATTGAATCAAATGATAAACTCCAACGTCCGCATGTGCCCAACCCGAGATTTGTCGTCGAGTTATGAACCAACATTATTCTCAGGGTTTCCTTTCATTCTCTCCTTATATTTACTATTGTAGGTGTAGCCTCTCATCGCGTCCTCCAACATATGTAGTGGAACTCTGCTGTAGGATGCGGTCTGTGTCCGGCTCCATCTGACCATGCAGGGGCAATTAGAGGAGGGTTTCAGGTCAAGGGGAGCGCAAGGTTTTGTTTGCCACCATCTCATGACTGAATGGCCGTGTATAGTCCCAAGAAAGAAAAGAAGCCAATTAAGTGCAGGGCAGTTTGATTTTTTTGTACCCTGTTGTAATTAGGCACGGCCTCCGAAAACCTCCCTCAAGTACCTTTTGGGTTGTTTTGTCGTCAGGCCATATCATTAGGCCCAAAACGATCCGCCCAGGTGCTCAATGGCTGAATATGTTAAGAGAGATTATGTAAAGAAAAACTGCTGTGCCCAAATCTTGGGCCTTGTAACACACTCTCCGGCTCATACACGGCAACTTAAGTGGAGCCCTTAAATTCTGTCAATCACGCTGGTCGAGACAATAAGAAGTGACCGAGGAAGTAAGTAGGATTCTGTAGCCCTTAGTCTGCGTCATTTCTACAACAAATTCCTTCGTCTCTGGAAATAGTACATGTATGTACAAATATATATTTTTCCCGAAGGCAATTCAAAGGCACTTGAGAATTTCACACTGAAGAAGCAGGAAGTGAACCATGAGCTTTGATGCTCTTCTAACGTCTGGTCTCATTAACCGAATCTCGTCAACCTCTGAGATTTGATTTGCTTTTATATACCGGCTCACATCCATCCGAAAATCCCGAATGAATGGCTTTTTTTTCTCCGACAGGGCGCAGCCTGACATTCTCCCCTGTTTTTCCCGTTGCAGCTCCCCACACTGTAAACTGTCAGCTGTGTAAAACGATTAGACAAATCAGCCCAAACCGTGACTGACAAAACATGAACCGTCGGGAATGCATATCTGACCAATTAATCAGATCCGATAACCCCATAAACTCCCCCAAACAGAGACAGACAAGACAAACGAGGACACACATGTGGAGACGCACACATGTTAAAACACGCGCGCGCGCGCACACGCACCCGCACACACACATGCTGACACGCGCTGACACACACTGTTTCTCTGACTCTGGGAAACTGTTGGTCCTGCAGCTGCTGTCATGTTGGAGATTAAAGGAGTGAAACACGGTGTGTGTGCGTGCAGTTGTGTGTGTGTGTGTGTGTGTGTCTGTGTGTGTGTCTGGGGGTGTGTGTGTGTGTGTGTGTGTATGTCATGGGAAGGATTTGTGTGTGCAATGTTAATAACTCACAAGTGGCCCGGCCTCCATTACTAATGTGCCACCACGCTCCTGGCATCCGACCCGAGGAGACATTCCTGGTGTAATGGGCGGCAGCTGGACCCGGGTTTCCGGGAGGACAGCTGAGCGTGAGCAGACAGGCAGACAGGGGCGACCGCGGGGACAAGCCGCCATTAGGACCCCCCCCCCCCACACCTCCACCCAAACCCCCACCCCCACCCCCCCCTTCCCCTTACCACGGGTCACTCCCAGCCAGGAAATCATTTTGGGATGCGTGTTTACATGGGTTGGCCAAACTATTTTTCACTGCGCAAACAGATTATCGGGATGACAGTGAGTGTTGCCTTGTAAAATGGATAGATTTCTGCTGCTTGCACATTGCACACTTTTGTAAATTTAGTTCAATTCCTTCATATTAAATATCATACATATATTTGTGATACATTTTGTAAATATTGTAATTGCATTAATTTGTATTTATTGTTTATTACGATCATTCTTTATTCATAGCCTAACTAGTGTTTAATGTAAATATTTTCCTAACATCCGCTTGACTTATTTTTTACATTTTTTTACTGTTTGTTCTATACGCACTGAGAGTCACTGGAAACCAGAGTAAGGTTCCTTGTATGTGTAAGCATAGTTCAAGGTTGATTCCGATATCCTTTCCCTTTGAGTAGGCGTCCAGTATTGCATTTACTCCGTCCAAAAGTTACAAAAGTCTTTTACTGAAACCTACGTAATCATGAAGGATTGGTTTACGGACAGTAAGAGCCCCCTCCCCCTCTCCACAGCGAACCACGGCGCTCAACAACAAGGAAGATCTGTGCGTCAGCAGAGCCACTTCAACAGCGCACCCACCCACTCAGCCACCCACCCACCCACCTAACCTCCCCCAGCAAGCTGACCCTCAGAGAAGAAAACACTGCTGTGGTTACCATCCGCAGGCCAGGAATATACATATATATTATATATATATATATATTCCTAGCATTTTTCCCCCGAAAATGCACCTTCTTGCTGTGTGTATGTGTACACAAGAAGCGGGGGCAGATGCGCAGACCTTGCTCTTGGCGGCCGACCAGCGTCCGGAGCGGGGCTGGCAGCGGGACCGTGAGAAACAGGGGGGCGACACCCAAATGTCATCACAGCTGCAAAACTGCTGAGCATAAAAGGCTAATTACAGAAATATGCACCCCCGAGGCCTCGCCGTAACGAAAACAGAGTTTGTTTGACTGACTGCTGCTGCCTTGCTGCTGTAGCTGCTGCTGCTGTTGCGGTTGCTGCTGCTGTTGCTGCTGCTGCTGCTGCTGCTGTAGCTGCTGCTGCTGCCGGCGGAGGAAGAGCAGGAGGAGGAGGAGGAGGAGAAGAGGAGAGGCAGCGTTGGGGAGAGTGGCGTGTGGCGAGCGGTGTGGGGCGAGCGGCGTGTGGTGAGCGGCGTGGGGCGAGCGGCGTGTGGCGAGCGGCGTGGGGCTAGCGGCGTGGGGCGAGCGGCGTGTGGCGAGCGGTGTGGGGCGAGCGGCGTGGGGCGAGCGGCGTGTGGCGAGCGGCGTGGGGCTAGCGGCGTGGGGCGAGCGGCGTGGGGCGAGCGGCGTGGGGCGAGCGGCGTGGGGAGAGCGGCGTGGGGCGAGCGGCGTGGGGCGAGCGGCGTGGGGCGAGCGGCGTCCCACGCGGCGTTGTGTTACGTGGTATTCACTGCCAGTGAGAAACTCTCAAATTCCACAGCAGCTGCCGCCAGACGTTGGGGTGCACGCGTGGGCGACTGCGGGGGAATTCACCGTGGGCCAGCGGTGTTGTTGTTCCACCATGTATGGCAAGCTGTTTTAACATTTAATCCATAGAACCAACTAGTCATTTTCTAAAAGTTACTAGTACTTATATTTTAGTTACTAGTTGCTATTCCAACAGTTACAAGTAATTATTTCAGTTTTATTCGTCAAAATGTATTACATAGTAGTACTTATTTATTAGATACTAATAACTATTGCTATGTTACTAGTAACATCATAAAGGAGCAATAGACAACTTTTGAACTTTTACTTATCATTATGAAGTTAATGTTGATTGCACAGTGTAATGACTATAGAACAATGACACCATCAGCATTTAGAATGGTTCCCTATAGGCCTCCATATCACTATGCATTTGTACTGCCACCGAATGTGCAACCATTAGTGGAAATGGTCGAAGGTGGAGCAATCTACTCCAGGTAAATCATATAGCCTTGAATATAAAAGCCACCCATTGAAATCGGATGAGAAATGTAAACATTATAGTGTTTTTTAAGGAAAGTTGTCTCCCCTTTTAAATGATAAACTATAAACAAGCTATTTTGTCTCATAATTCTTTATGACAGTTAAAAATACATTTTTACTGGTAACAATGGGAAAAGACACTTGTCCCCGATGAATAAATACTAGTACTCAATTAATAGTGACTAGTAAAATTGGAATAGATACAAGTAACCATGGCAATAGATACTAGTCTGAGGCAAATATTTGATATCTGAAATATAGAGCATAGGATTCAATGACCAAATTGTTACCAGAAAAATCACAAAATTTACTAGTAACGATTGGAATGGTGACTAATATCTAATAAATAAGTGTTAGTACCTGATACATTTTGACTAGTAAAACTAAAATAGTTACTAGTCACCAAAAAATAAGTACAAGCAACTTTTATAAGTGACTAGTTTGTCCTACGGATTAAATGTTAAAACTTCTTGCCATAACCATGTGCACCACGGATATGTAGATATATAGATATATATAAAAAGATGTATAAACATATTCAAATGGACATGACTTTCTTTGCAGTGATCTAGTTTTGTAAGTCAGTGTTGTAACAGTCATGGCTCCTGTTCTGTTTGGAGACGAGCTGCTCATTAAATAGGTTTTGTGTTTCTGAGCTCTCATATGCTTCACAATCCCTCTCTGGCATGAAATCTGTGTTAAAAGGAAGCCATGTGTGTGTGTGTGTGTGTGTGTCTGTGTGTGTGTGTGTGTGTGTGTGTGTGTGTGTGTGCCTATACCCCTGAAGGAAATGACACGATAC
>NC_137194.1:8363660-8383660 GCF_960531495.2 Zeus faber | reverse complement strand
GCTGACTTGTTGAACCCCACGCCTCGCACTGACCCAAATAATCGGTGGGGTAGGGGTGTGTGTGTGTGTGTGTGTGTGTGTGTGAGTGTGTGTGTGTGTGTGTGTGTGTGTGTGTGTGTGTGTGTGTGTGTGTGTGTGTGTGTGTTGTGTGTGTGTGTGTGGAGATGCATGGCTAGATAGATAGATAAACAGGCAGGCAGACAGACACACAGACAGACAGACATAAATTGCTAGACAGATTGACAGATCGATAGATAGATAGATAGATAGATAGATAGATAGATAGATAGATAGATAGATAGATAGATAGATAGATAGATAGATAGATAGATAGATAGATAGATAGATAGATTTGAATATGTAAACGATACACAAAAAGTGCTACCATCTCAACACACACCAGTTTTCCTGCTGTGCCAGCTCTTGGTTCTAACGGTCTGAGAACTGCGATAAGTCTAAAATTCGAGCAGAATTTGCTTATGTAAAATATGTGTTGTTTGTGTACCAACCGGTCTTCAGGTTGGTGAAGCAGCTGCTTAGCACACACACACACACACACACACACACACACACACTCACACATGCACACACGCACACACACACACACACACACACGTAACACAGCTCCGAGGGTTATGACAAACCTCAGTGAAACTTGCACCCTCCTCCACCCGTCCACACACCCTTAACTTCCATTCACACTCCCCTTTGTCTTCCAGTAAACACACACTTGCCGACTCCCCCAGTCTCCTGCGGTCCCATCCACCTGCCTGCACCGCTGGCTGGGTTTCGGGTTTCGCACATGAGGTAACCTCCAGCCAATGGGCGTCTGTGAGAACCGTTAGGGACAGTGGTGGGAACTCTCCTCCCCCCACTCTTCCTACCTGGGAACCCGTGCAGCCAAGGGAGGGGCCACCTACCTACCTGCCGGCCTGCTTACCTGCCTGCCTGCCTGCCTGCCTGAATGAACGCACCAAACCCTCTCCCTGTCTTACACGAGTCAGTGTGTGTTTTTCTTTGCTCTATTCTTTATTCCTCTCTGCTCCCCTCCCCCTGTTTTTTTTTTTTTTCATTCATGTCTGGCACATACTGCTTTATATTTTGGCATGACTGAAAGACAAACACGGAGAATGGATGGAGGGCGAGAAACAAAACAGTCAAAGTGTGGGAACCTTTTCGTTTTCCTTTTTTCGCCGTCCAAGTTCTTTTATCAGTATTAACTCTGCTTAAGCAGGTATTTGTGCACCTGTGGCACCGGATTAGTGGATCAGATTCTTCATTGTGTGAAAAAATAATCACTCTGGATGATTTTCTTTGCCCTCACTCCTCGGTTTCTTTGATTCACGCTGTGAAATAACATTTAATCTCTGAAAGGGTAGAGAGGCACACTGAGAACTGTGCAATTGTCCTACTTTAACTGGTTACTATGATGGCGGCTGTATGGCATGGCTTCATGTCTGCCAGAAGGGGCAGAAACCTACCTTTGATTGAATACTTTGTCCTTTGTGAAATGATGTTTTCTACACTGGGCTGCGGAGAAACAACCCACCTGACGGATAGTCTTGACAGTTATTTCAGGGCAAATAGATCACTTAACCTTATCTCAGGAACAGATCTTGATTCACCCGGAGCCAACAAATCCAACAGTGCCTCCCTCAGTGCAAAAAACAGCACTGCCCCTGGATGAAAGAACTACAACCTGCAAAGGACACGTCTTGCCTCACACATAGTTGTTCTTTAAAACTGAAAAAAGTGTGGTCTTGTGTGTGTGTGTGTGTGTGTGTGTGTGTGTCTGTGTGTGTGTGTGTGTGTGTGCGTGCGTGCGTGCGTGCGTGCCTGTGTTTGTTTGCTCATCCGTGTGTGTGTATGTGTGTGTGTGTGTGTTTGTGTGTGTGTGTGCGTGCGTGCGTTCCTGTGTTTGTTTGCTCATCCGTGTGTGTGTGTGCGTTTGTGTGCGTGCGTGCGTGCGTGCCTGTGTTTGTTTGCTCATCCGTGTGTGTGTGTGTGTGTGTGTGTGTGTGTGTGTGTGTGTGTGTGTGTGTGTGTGTGTGTGTGTGTGTGTGTGTGTGTGTGTGTGTGTGTGTGTGTGTGATGATGATGACCTAATTAGCCATTTCCCTCCTTGTTATGCTCCCACCAGTGGATTCCTCCATCACGTATGAATGAATGGGCCGGACAGCAGGACAGACGCCGGAGTGTGAAACCTGCTTTCCCTCCCTTTTTACTGTCACCCCCACCGGCCCGCATCATCCGCCTGACTGCCCCATAAAAAAAAAAAACAAGTAAAAGCCCGACATTGCACTTCAAATAGCCCTGCTTGCCTTTCGCTCTGCCCCCTGCTTAGGCCATTGTCATCCAGGAGGACTTGGGTCTTTTTGAAGGGGGTTCGTATTGTCCATAAACCAAACCTCCAGACAACAATGGCCAGGCAGCTGTTTCCTGGGCACACGGTGAGTTTTGTGACCCGGAGGCAGGTGGATGGTGGTGATGTCATGGGCGTGTGATACGTAAGGTGCATCAAGTTTCTCGGGGTACGTGCGGCGATGTTGTCATGACGACGTCTGGCCCTTTCCAACTATGCTTTGTTTAAAGGTAAAGAGTTCATAACAAATCACAGGTCCGATGATCTGCTTTTTGAGGTTGATCTACGCATGCGGACGTCCACACACTCGCGCACACACCAGAGGATCTACTCAGATGTGAGTGTGTAAATGGCAGAGTGTATTTAGGCTGAGCTGGCAGAATGCGGGGCTCTTTAGAGAGACTTAGAGGATCGTTCGCAGGAGGGTGTCAGGTGTTAACGTGAGGTTTTGTCCACCAGTTCCCAGGGGAGAAGCACTCGGTTCTCAGAGGACCGTGACATCATCACATACACACACACCCACACACACACACACACACATACACACAAACACACACACAGGGTGGGCTTTTCATTCTGTGGCTCTCTGGATCAGTTAGGGAAGGAACCCAAGGAACTTCAAAACCACAAAATGATCCTCGAAAGGCCATTCTGACAGGACTGTTTTCTTTGGCTGCTCAGGCTTTCCGATTCCATTAATCAAGGCCGTGAGATGCAGAGATGGACATTAACACATATTATGTGAAGCTTCACTTGCTTTCCCTTTGCCTTGACACTTGATAATCACATTCCAATTTATAGAAGAATGATAATGGCTGCATGCATGTATGCAGATATTGATGTCAAAAGACACATCGAAACATAAACAACCTCATCTAAACCTGACGATAATTCAACACTCAACTGTATATATACCTAGTATGGATGTGTTTCTATGTTACGTCGTGTGCCCATTTGAAAAGCAGTGTCTTCAACGCGTCTTCCCTCTACTGCCGCCAATCTATGAAAAGATTACCGCCTGAGTGTGTCAAACTAAACTAGCAATGCCTTGTACTTCGCAGAAAAACGGTTCCTTCCAATTGGGAACTTTTCTGTCTGCTGTGAGAGACTTTCAGACAACACTCTGCTGCTTTCTCCAACCAGTGCCAAGAGGTGTACCACAGGTATCAGTAGCAGCAAAGGCAAACACGGTTTATTTACATTCTCCGTTTCAACTTGGGCGTTCTCAAACCCACGGTCTACCTTTCTTTACCTTTCCGACTGCTCCTTTCCCCTTTCCCCCTTCCTTTGTTCCTCCTCTTTCAGCCTGGGATTTACAGCAGGTCAGTGCCAGAGAGGGCCATGTTTGCTTGCTCTCTGGCTGGAAGGGGCTGGCAAACGGCTGACAATCACAATGAGCAAATATCTGCATGCAAAGTCAATCCCACCAAGGGGGGTCTTGTTTGTTGCCGTCTGTAAGAGGTTGGGGGGGGGGGGGGGCATGCTGTGACCACGAACATCCCTCCTTTTACAACTGTTATAATTTATTTTGTATGTTCCCACTCAGGATGGTGACAGATGCTTCTCGTATTGCTTGCAAAGCAGTTCTTTGTCCTGTAAGTCAAACAGGACGTGCTTACACATACCCAGCGCTGCTCGCTGCAGTTCCTAGTGGAGTGGAGGAGAGGAACGGGGTATGGGGGGCGGGTGTCTGCCTAACGGCATGCATAACCTGTGAAGGCAAGACAACAACCACGTGTAGATCCCAGAAGGTGTGAAAGGTAAATACGGGTAAATGTTGTGAGAAGAAGAAGCAAAATTATTTGCGTTCAGTCGGGTTTCTAGTTCCCAAACACTAGTGTGTATATTCAATACGGACCAGAAAAGAAGGCCGCCTGGCTGATCAAGGGAGGAAGAGGACAATAACCTTGCACACACAGGCATATACAAACTGTCAAGGTGAGACTCAAACCCCCAGCCTTTGAAACACATCTCGTGGGGAAGACAAGAATTCCAAACGCACTATCCATTGAGAGCCGCAGGATTTTTGCTTCAGGTTCAATGCATCCCACAGGTCACCTAAGGCTCTGATGGGCAGGTCATTCAGACGGACTGGACAGGACAGCCGGGCCAGTTGTTAGATGTACCAGCAGAACAGGTCTGACTTGGTTCACCACATTGTCCATGTGTCCAGAAACTCAATGAGAGGCTTGACCCAACGACCCGACCTGGCTTCTCCAAGAGAGAACTATCCCATAAGGTAGCCTATGCGCACACACACACACACAAAGGTAGACATACAGGTACTCACACACACACACACACATACACGCACGCACGCACGCACGCACGCACGCACACACACAGACTTTAAATCACACAAGAATTGATAACTGACAAATGCACAGGCATACTGGTGTCTTGAAATTGACCCAAAAGTTGATCAATAGTTTGCTACCTCCAGCCAATTTTCTGCTAAGCCCCTGAATTCTTTGCCACATGGAAAATTGCAATGTCAGGTATTAACATCATCATCGTGACCAGTGATAGAAGAAGCCAATCTTCACCAACTAAAATAACTCAAGAACACATGGACGCAGTAACCTCTCAGATTGAAGCTTTGAGGTGGATGCTTTTTCTCCTCCCCCCTCAACGGAAAATGACAGATTAGATGGCTGACTTTCTCAAAAGGCTTTGGTCGCCCAAGAGGCACAACAAGTGTGAACAAATTCATTTCACAATACCAGCTTGGGTGGAGATACAATATATCAATTTTTTTTTTTTGCCAAGCACCATTTAAACAGGAGTTTGAAATGTCAAGCGGTAGCCAGGAAGACATGGAAAAACACTGAAAGGCTCAAAAATCCCCTTTAATGTCTTTGCATTAACAAAGATGTGTTACTTAATAGTCTCGACCAGGAAATCCTGTGACATAAATTACTGCGACATGGACAAGCAATAAAAATGTTATTTGTGTGCGAAGTAGAAGGAGCAAAGTAAACCTTGTTGAACTGGTTTACGACTCAGTTGATAAAGAGGCGTCAGTAGAGCGATTGACGCCTTAAACACCCTTTTTAGGAGCTCTGCTGCGAAATGTCTTTCACAGCGTAGAAATATCCTAATCAATGAATCCATTAGCACCGGCGAGACTAAATAAATACAAAATAGACAAGAAGTTCTGTCGCTTCAAACAGATATGAACCCAAATGTTAGGGAAAAAAAAGTAATTGTCCAACTAGAAGCTGCAGTCAAACTGTTACTCAGTGCTATAGTTGCATTGAGTTCAATCTGTTTTAACCTTGTTTAATAACATAAATGGACAATTATTGCTTTAGAAATCCAATAGTACTATATGGTAGTACTGACTGGATGTACATACCATTAGATTGACAAAACCAATACGAAAACTAAGCTCGAAGATTTTCATTATACACATAACAGCCACATGACACTGACGTCATGGGCTTTTCCTACGAGGTGAAGTCTTCACTTCACCTCGTAGTCTTGATAGAGAATTTAAGAGAGGTAACCCTTAAGGCGGATATCTCCTTTTTCTTGAGGCTTTCTCCCTGTCCTATGGAAGGAGGAAGGGACTTCCAAATAAAGTTAGAAAGTGATTGATAAAAGAAGAAAGGAGGAGGAGAAAGCAGAGGATGAGAGATGTTGAGCCACTGGGGGAGAGCTGTTTTACGGCTCTGTGTTAATGGATGTGATTTGAAAAAGAATCCCATGCGGCTGGAGGGCTGAAAGAGGCAGGAGAGAGGAGAGGGCCAAAGGAAGGAGGATGTGCCCCAGTAAAACAGCTGCCCCGCACAATGACCTGGCAGAGGTCTCCACAGGGACACAGACATCATAAATATGTTGCTTGGAATGTCATTAAAGTGGTTATACATAGGATTAGTTTGTGAAAGAATCCCATTTTTGAGTATTTCCTAGACCTTACTTATAAGAAACGGGCCAGTAAATGTATTTGCGTAATGCGTGTGCTCCTCTACAGTATATGCTCTTTCCAGTCTTTCTGTGTCCGCCTTGCCCTGCAAGAATGCAGAGATCGGGCACATGCAAGAAGTGAAAGGCAGCCACGGCGAATTTCACAAAGCAGCATCGCTAGTAGCTGTCAGTAAACTATTGATATGGATGAACATTCCGATAAAAGAACAGCACCCATGGACGAAAAAATTTAAATGAATGAATCAAATAAAATAAAAAGATTATGATGATTAATACTATTATGAATAATTACAATAATACCACTACTACTAATAATAATTATACAAATAATAATGATTATAATAATTGCAAATTACATGGTGGACATTTTGGAGCTATGAAAATAGCTAGCAGTAGGTTGAGGTTTTTTCAAATATTTTTCTTTGTCAGTTTAAGGTCTCTCTTGATCCCTGCTGATCAGTCGTTTCTTAGACCTCACTTGAATCTCTATCTCTGGGTTTTGTTCTATGAGACTCCTGCCGGAATCTGAGTCCTAAGACAAAGCCCTGTTTACACTAATGGCCCACTAGGCCTTTTGCCACAGAAACAAATAGCAGTGGGGGGAAGTCAATAGAATTTAACATTTTGACATTTTTCCACATGCTCTCAAAACCAATATTGACCCAGCACCCCTGCATGGCTGCCTTTAGTCCAGGACCTTGGCATACAAATCAAGCCATTGCCGCCAGAACCACAGGCAGCCAGTCAAGGGGAGAAGCCAACAATAGCTTGCCCAGGATGGGGCTCTCCCGCTGGGTAGGCAGAGTGGCCGCTGTCCCTGGTCTCAAGCTGGTACCCAGAGGCGTGCTGTATGAAACCGCCCGCTTTAATGATTCCATCCGAGAGGGCCGATTGTGTCCGTACCTTAGACCCTGCTGGTGAGTGAAGCGGACAAGTTGAAGGGACAGTGGGGGCGATCACATGTGCAGAACAACCCCATAGTGGGCCAGTACTTCTCAAAGGCCACATTACAATCAATTAGGGCCTAATGAGCAGGGAGCTGGACTTGTAACCTGTTGCAGCAGGGTAGTTGTTTAGAGAGCTCCCAGCTGGAGACATCAATAACCTCGGAAATAACTCCAGACTGAAGGCCGGAAGCAACAGGGAGCTGAGAGCACGGCCGTGTGCAAGTCTCCCTCCTTCGTTCGCATGAAACAACGCAACCCTGGCCACAAAGTAAAAGCAGGAACAGACTTCTGGATTGACACTTCCAGGAAGATATGTGAACATTGTAAGGAGGTTAAAATAAGGGCACTGCTAACATATACTTGTCCAAGCTTTCATGTGTTCACTGGAGGGTATTGTTGATTTTACCAATCCAAACTGGCTGAAAAGAGAAAAAGGTCCAAGGGTGTCAGAAGAAGGCTTTTAGCTTAAGGAGGGGTTGTAAATGTCTTTGTTCCATTAAACTTCTTCAGTTAATCTCCTCTAGATACTCAATGTTGAGCTCAGCAACAAGTTTCTGCGTGGCCATGGAAAGTGTTGGAGGTAGATGGCTGATAGCATTTAGAGCAGGGGTGCCCACACTTTTTCGGCTTGCGAGCTACTTTTAAAATGACCAGGTCAAAGTGATCTACCTGCATTAAAAAAGGCTAAATATATTTATTTATTTATTTATATACTGAGTATACTTTATATATACAATATATGTTGGTGTACCTTGCATCACTGCATGAACTGCATTAAGGCACAATACAATTAAATACATTTCTGGTCACTACCTTACTCTGATGACTTGCACTGAATGGAGTCGGCCAGGGTTGCATAGCCCGGACAGTAGCTGCTGGTAGCCAGCCTCAGGCTTCCAAACGATCCTTGGTCATGGTGGAACGGTAGTTGGACTTAATAATCTTCATGCGGGAAAAGGCTGACTAGCATAAATAAGTAGAGCCGAATAATGCAGTCAAGGAGGAAGCACATTTCCTCATGTTTGGCTACTTTTCCTCTGTGAGTAAGTTCCAAAACTGTCCATGAGCCCTGGACTCCAGCTGAATGTTAGCCACTGCAGACCAGTTCAGGTGGAAGAGTGTTGCAACTTTTGATGCGAGTGAATGAACCTCAACATCTTCCCTTAATGGGCAGCACGATTAATGGCGCACGATCTACCCGCACTACCTCTGCGATCTACTGGTCGATCGCAATCGACGTATTGGGCACCCCTGATGTAGAGGGAGCAAACACACACCATTACAACCACAAGTTAAAAGTCATTCATAAAGATAGCAATGTACAACTTAAATGAACCTATTATGCTTATCCTTGTTTTCTGTCATGAATATAATGTTACAATGTCAGATGTTAATCGTTTATGTGGCTAAAGTGTCAAATAATGAGGTAAACTAATGACAAAGTAATCGCTAAGAGTAAAACTCTCAGGCTCCCGACCGCTCTGAACACTCGGTTTTCAAAGGTTTTTTCTACTCTCTGCATGAGCTGACATCGCCTTCTCAAAGACTTTTTTATATGGTCATCTGCTCCATCTGATCCGTTGTGTGTTTCTCCAAACAAAACCAATGAAAATAGTGTGCTTTTATTGTAGATGTATTCATTGATTTTATTTTATTTTTGGTCGTTTACATGAAACAAAAAATCCACCCTTTTTTTCAGAGTAAATAAAATGGAGCCCTGAGTAAACCTCAAACCCATTGGCTCACAGATCCCGAAACTTGTGCTCGAACCCCATTGGCTCAGAACTAGGGGCTTTACTGCTCACAATTTAATTCACAATTAAATCGAACAGTCCGGGTTTAGAGGCATGTCACAATGGCTCGAATGCATAATCTCAGTAGTATTTTAAGCAAAAAACTTCAAAAACATGTCTCAGGGACCTCAGAGACCTATATTAACATGCGTAAAAGGAGCATAATAGGTCTCCTTTAACATGTTGTCTTAACAAGTGAGAATGTGCGTGTGGTTTTAAGTGCTGGCGTGTGTGAATGTGAGTGTGGAGACCCAGCAGGGGAGCTTGTCCCCAGGCTGCCTTTACCTGTTAAGCCTCTCTCTCCACGGAGAAGGCTCTTTACCCGGCAGGGGAAGTAGGGATGGTCGTAAAAGAGAAGGTGAAACGGTAGGAGTAAAAGCACCATTCTGGCCTGGGGCGAGCCAGGAGAGTGGCGAGTGAAAGCAAAGCTTTCCCAAACAGCTCTTCCACGGTCTCGGGCCTGTGCATCCCTGTTTTTTTTAAATAAAATGTTTCTCAAACCAATGCAAACCAACTCTGCGGGACGATATTAAGAGTCTCCACATGTTGCTACTTTTCATGTCCTGATGACGGGAGCGACTGCGTGGTGTATTGTGGGAGCTGTCGCGGACAGTGTCAGATCGTGGTCATATATCTGATGCTGTAAGATCTCTCATGGCAAGCGTTTGGGCACCACCCGTCACCACTGTGTTGAAGTACTTTTTAATCAACTAGCACCCAGCATGAGCCTACACTCCGCCTGGCTCCCCATCTGCCCAGGGCGAGTGGTTCACCTCAGTAACCTCAGCTCAACAGATAGTATTTAGCAATATCGTGCGGCAATCCAGCGGCCTTCACTATAATGTACTCAGTGACAGCGCTAACCTCTTACAAGCCTGGTGCCCCCTTCTTAGGTTATATTATAACACAGTGGGAGCTCTGAGAAAGTAGAGGAGGGGAATAAAGTGATTGTTTGGGAAGTTCTCGAGACAAGCTGGCATTTTCCCAGACTGCAGAGGGGGTAGTTTCTCTCCCAGCACGCCGTGCTCTGTGTAGTTTGATTAAAAACTGTGAAGGAGAGTAGTTGTTCAAGTATATTGTCTTTGTTGGTTTCCCTTTCTCCACCCCTTCTCTCCTTCCGTCTCCTAGCACTTCAGACCAAAGTAGCGACTTTCTAAATTCAATTCAGTACATTTAGACTGAAAAGGAGCTCCTTTGTCAATCCTCACATTACAGTCTTTTCTCGTCCGTAGTCATGGAATTGTTTTAAAAGAAAAACATTTTGTGATGAAACATAAAACTACAGTTTGTGGTTATTTGTTTCAGGATAAGTAGGTTGAATAATTTCAGCCATGATTTTGCAACAGAGAGTGTTCCTGTACGATATTACCATGTATTAAAAGTAGGTGCGGAAAGAACTGCGACACAAAAGGGTTTGTCCCCGGAACAAGTGTTAACCGGTATGACAACGCTGTAAAGGTCTGCGACGTGTCGGTCACAGTGAAATATGTGAGGTCTTGCAATGCATCACGGGATGTCTATGACATCATCATATCCAGCAGGTGTTTCTTTGTTTCGCTCTTCTTAAGTCACATTCAATGGGTTTAAGACATACCTGGCAACGATTAGTTGTTCCGCTAACCTACTTGCTTCCAGTGAGCATAAAGTTGCAAGTCCTGCTCAACATTAGAGAGGAGATGCATCATCTGAACAAAGAATATCAGTTACTACTGTATTCATGAGGGTTTGATCAACTTAACCAGTGCAATGGGAGGTTTAAGGAGGTTAAGGCAGTGGTAGTGCTGAGTTTGACCTGCGACTTTCCTTTCGTCATGACTTATTAAGCAGGGCGAACACATTGGCCGCTACAACTTATTACCCTTTCTGTTATGGCAACATCAAGCAAATAAGCGTCAACTTGCTTCTTGTTACCCGAGCTCTCCATTTGGCCTCTGGCATCATCGAGTTGAAGAGTCTCTTTCCGTGAAGAGCTGCTCTCCGCCAGGCCTAGACGATCGCAGGAGTACTTGTCAGGGACTCGCGTGAATGGTGCTGCCTTAATGCAAATTCTTCCACACTCTTGGGCGGCAAAGGCCAGCATTAACTGACTGGCTGTGTTAATTTAGTTGCCTTTCAGTCCCACTTGATCCACAGTCTCCTGGACCTCAATAGGAAAAGAGATAAAAAACATTTTGCGTCAGTGTCAGCAGAAGAATGCCCCATTCAACCCAGATGCAACACATCATTAACAAATTTTAAGACACAAATGACTATGTTAATCAACTGTGCTTAAACAAACCACCAGGGAGGTAGAACTATGCAGTTTACTCCAGCGCTGAGGTTGTGTTGTTAGTCTTTGATAACCCTGTGCGCTGAGTGGGGTCGGGAAGAATCGTTTTAACACAGTGGGTGATCCTCATCAACAGGAAGTAAACAAGTTTTGGCACAGGAGAAGGAAATATTTGACTGTTGAACTGCAGATAAGGCTCCAGGTGGGAGGTTTCCTCACTGTTGAGTGACCAGTGTGTTGCTCTCCACGACTCCAACCTAGGGCATAAAATGATATTTACATTTGTTGATCCGGACACATTGATTCCAATGTGTGGACACAAATAGAATCAACACAAATAGGCAGAGAGAAATGCTGGAGATGACAACAGACCATTGAGGATTGTGGCTTGAGCTTTCCTCAAACAATAGAGCCTAAGATTGGTGTACCAGGGATGACTGGAGAAAAAAAACACTTGAACAGTGCATCAGTCTATACATACATAAGAAGAAGAACATTTTGTCTTTTTTCTGTGATCTTGCGCATCACAGCATTTGGATTGGTTATAGGAATAGTGGTTCATGCTCAGCTCAAGAAGCAGTTTACAGCTGTTAACAGTGTGTAATTCTGTGTGCATTATAACTGTTCTTGCTGCATCCAGCCAAAATAGGTACTTACATGGAACTTCATGTGTTTCGATGCTCTTGCTAGTATTGTCAAATTATGTTTGAACAAGCAAGGATGTGATCAGGCAGACAGACAGATAGACAGTCTCGTAACTGGAATGCGGTGGGCTCTGGGCAGGTTGTGGACTTGCCTGATACGTTTCTTGATTGTGATTTGTCTGGTTTTGCAGCCTGTTCTAGCAGTTGCTCTCCCCCCAATCACGCGTGAGGCGGTGGTCTGCCGGGAAACAATCTCAGAGATATTCTCTCGGTACAAGTGTAGTTTGTTTTTTGTTATGTGAGTTTATTTCGAAGAATGCGTCGAAATAAACGACGCGCTCCGACGCTTGAGTGGGATTAGTCATTCATTATCTTCTCTGTCTGTTTAGTCCTGTTATGGTCATGGCGGAAACAGCTAAAGCCAGATAATTAATGTTGTGAGGCAGGAGCACATCTTGTATGGGATGCCAGACCATTGCAGGATCAACATACACACACACACACACACACACACCATTTACACTTAAGGTAATTGTCTTCTGTCATGCAAGGAAACTGGCAGAAACCCACTTAAACACGCAGAGAACACACTCCATGCAGACACGTCATGAGACAAACCCAAGTGGGTCCTGCCCTTGCTCCTTGTTATCCAAAGGACAGTATTCACTTATGTCGTCTGTGGAGGCACTCCTTTGAGAGGAAATATTGATTTTGCCAAACCTAGTTGTGGATGTGCACGCAGCATTAGGCAACAAGCTGTAATAATAAATGAGAGGTGAGATGACAGTTTAATGGGCCGGCCGATACCCCGGGCTAAACGAGCGAGTGGCGACAGCCAAGGGGCTGCCTTATTGGACCTGACGAGAGACGTGCAGCCGCTGTGTTTCCCGACAGCTCTCTGCGGGGCTGTCTGGAGGTATGCAGGAAGCGAGTGACAGACCTGCCGTGTGACTGGCCATACCACTTCCTATTGTTACCCTGTCACTGATAACCCTGGCGACCCCAGCCAGAGGAAGGAAGGCCATCGCTTCGTTCGGGGTGGTGAGTTTGTCAGCTCTTTGTCCTCAGATAACTCATTAACCCAGAGTCCACAAAGAGGAGAATGATTTTTTTTCTCATGGTTCCCGGGATGGTTAACCCAAGGTAAACAGCTCGCTGCTTTTTAGCATTCTGTCTGCAAAGGGAGGAACATTTAAAAATTGGGAGGAAGCATTTGAAGGAAAGCAATGAATCATTCTGAGACCCCACAATAAACCTCTGGGATGAAAGCATTAACTGTTTTCAAGCAAAGTGTTTTTTTTGAATTGTGACTCTGGTGGATTCTTACAAGCTGAGGTTTCTTCAGAAATAGGAAGTCAAAATAATGTAAATAAAGTCTCCTTCTCAGGGATGCCCTTATCTTTTTTGCTTGGGTATTTGCAGCTGTTGCTGAAGTGTTACAGATGAGGAAAGAAAATCACATACTCCAGTTCTGGATGTCAGTACACTAAATTTACTTTGCCCAACATTTCAGGCATAGCCTTTATCTCGGTCTTTTGAGTAGGAGTGTCCACTCCAATTTAAAAACAATGCAAAACCTGATAGTCACCATCAATTAATAAAAGAAGCTTCACAATAAACCAAATAATCAACATTGTTGACAAAATATGAGATAATCCAAAGTAGTGAGATCTATATACACAAATATCCATATATGTATTGTGCAACCATCTCAGTACATGTCGTAGTGGAATTAGATAAAAATCAATACAAAATAAGGTAAAAAAAAAAAAAGTTTGAAAACAAAATTATGTTTGATTAGTTCTACTGCTAACACTTGCCATTGTACTAAATAAAGTTGTTTTTTTATCATCAAAAGTGGAGAGGAGGGTGTTTTGAACATGGTGTGTTTTATCTCTAAGTGGCACAGCTGTTGTAGTCTGGAGGCTTGCATGTTGTCATGAAAGAGTGCTGGACGTGGCTCTGACCCACAGGGTCTGAAGACCGACTGGTGTCAACCGGGGTCACACCAAATGTCACCCAAATAGCTGATGTCTTGTCATGCGGTTGCTGCCTTTATTGTGTACTGTTCTAATTGGCTAATGTGTAGGTCTCACAGCAGACTTTGCTTTTACAAACACTTCATCTGTACCAGCTCAATGGAAGACACGGTGGGAGCAGGACAAAATATATTATGTGCCAAAAGTCAGACTGCCTTAAGGCTGGTAAGGAAAGGAAAGAAGAATCAAGCCGACTGTTGTGAAGATCCGACGCCTAGAAAGGCCCTGACACCAGCAAATTAATCTAGATGTTGCTTTGTGCCTTTAAGTGGAACTAATACATTCCAGCATTTAAAATTCAAAAGACGACTAATGTGAAAATAACTATTTCCATGCAATGAATTCCAGTTCAGTTAAGCAACATGGCTCTGAGCAAATCTGTTCAGTTTCCTAATACAAACTATGAAGGGCAGATCTGATCAAATGTTACCTCTATTTGGAATATACCCGTCAGAACATACATTGTGTTTTATCTATGGAATTCTTAAATTCATATGGCATTTTTGGTTTGTATAATGCAGGTTTACAATAATAATGATGCTATTAATAAAGAAAAACTAAAATAAATAAATACATAAATAAATACATAAATAATAATTACAATAATGATAACAATAATAATAACAATAATAATAATAATAACAATAATAATAATAATAATAATAATAATAATAATAATAATAATAATAATAATAATAATAATAATAATAATAATTATTATAATTATAATTATAATAATTATAATATATTGGGCCTGGGTATTGGACCTCATTGGAACTTTCCCCTTTTGCTATAACAATGTAATCCGGCAGAAAACCTAACGATTCATGAAGTTTACAGAATGACTAGAATCAACCCATTTAGTTTAAAAAACAGTCATTGGCAAATAATATGATTTGGAGATTTCCAGTAAATATTCACCAAATGAAAGGTTCCGATCTGAGAATTGTTTGTCACTGTCACTGTGACTGTGATTTGGACAAAAATTCACCATGCTACTTGCGAGTGAGAATTGGGACTGCCCATTGTTCCGACGGCCCATTATTCCGAAACCCCAATAGTCCGAAAAATGTCGGTATAAAGTTAGAGATGGCACAGAGACACAGACGATGGGGTTGAAAACAAACCAGTTTTATTCTAGTGAGTGGGCTAGGTGGAACAAGCCCCGGAGCAGATGGACAGCATGTCATGACAAGGGCTCCTATGGTGTGTAGGGATGGGGGGGTGGGGGATGTTTTACCTGTTGCTAGTTAGACTTATCAACGAGCAACAGGCCTACAGCCACACTGATCCTGGGCCCAATAACCTACACCCAGGACAGGTGTGGCTGCTCAAACCACACCATCCCCACACCATATACCCCTGACAACAAACTGAGGCGAGGGAGAATCCCTGGCTGAAGCCTGCCCACTCCCCCAAGCAGAGAAAAAAAATGCCTAGGCTCTTAAACAGGGTTCCCATACCTAAAAATACAGACTCTGACACAGGGTTACTATACATGAAAGGACAGACTCTGACACAGGGTTCCTATACATTAAAGTAATAAAAAACTGGACTCTGAAACAGGGTTCCCATAGCTCAAACCAACAAAATGTCCAACAAAAAAATTTTCCCCTTCCTGATGACCTGGTTCCCCAGAACAGCACAGTCCATGAGCTTCCTTCCTTCAGGGTGATGAAACAGACTACCCCCGAGTCCCTTCCAGAGCCTGGGGCCAGGGCTGCTGTGCTGGTTGGTGGAGGTGTAGCATGGCTTGGCTGTTGTGGAGAGTGCTTGGAGGGGTGGCCTGGCTGCTGGCCTGCTGGATGGTCCTGGCAGTGGCGGCTGGGTGGAGCAGCTAGCCTCAGGCGGTTACCCATGGTGGTTGCTGCAGCTGCTTCTTCCCCGGTCCTCCACCAGACACCCTAGGTGCTGGTGCTGCCAGTCGGGAGAGGGTTGGCGCTGTCTCCCTGTTCAGGTGTGTCCCTGTTTCGGGCGCCACTGTGTTAGTTTCACCTGCCACACGGCACCCGAGTGGTGTTTTCAGGGCCCTCCGGCATAGTGACTCAGACAATGGGGTTGAAACACACCAGTTTACTGTAAAGAGGGGGCTAGGTGGAACAAGCCCGGAGCAGATGGACAACATCTCATGACAAGGGCTCCTCTTGTGTGTGTGTGTGTGTGTGTGTGTGTGGGGATGGTGGTGGGGATGGGGACGTTAGACAAATCAACGAGCAACAGGGATACAGCTGCACTGATTCTGGGCGAGCCAATTACCTAGACCCAAGACAGGTGTGGCTGCTCAAACCACAGCATCCTCACACCACAGTTAAGTTTGGGTATACGTTTAGAGATGTTTAGGGTTAGGTATAAGGTTCGAGATGGTTACGTTTAGGTATAAGGTTATAAGTGGTTCAGTTTGGGTATAAGGTTATAGATGGTTAAGTTTATGTTTAATGTTAGAGATGGTTAAGTTAGGTATTAGGTTAGAGATGGTTACGTTTATCTACATGGTTAGAGGTGGTTAAGTTTAGATACAGTATAAGGTTGAAAATGGTTAAGTTTAGGTATAATGTTGGAGATGGTTAAGTTTAGGTATAAGGTTAGAGATGACTAAGATTAGGTTTAAGGTTAGAGGTGTTTAAGTTTAGGTTTAATGTTAGACATGGTTAAGTTTAGGGTTAGGGTTAGGGGTTAGGGGTTGGGTTAGGGTAAGGGTTAGGGTTAAGGTTAGGGTTAGGGGTTAGGGGTTAGGGTACGGGTTAGGGTTAGGATTAGGGTTAGGGTTAACTCACCCCAGGTTTAAAGTTAGAGATGGTTATGTTTAGGTATAATGTGAGAGAATGTTAAGTTGGAGTATAAGGTTAAAGATGGTTAAGTTTGGGTATAAGGTTATAGATGGTTAAGTTTAAGTATAAAGTTAGAGATGGTTCAGTTTATGTTTAATGTTAGGATTAGGGTTAGGGTTAGAGTTTAGGGTTAGGGTTAGGGTTAGGGTTAGGGTTAGGGTTAGGGTCAGGATTAGGGTTAGGGTAAGTGTTAGGTTAGGGTTAGAGTCAGGGTAAGGGTTAGGGGTTAGGGTTAGGGGTTGGGGTTAGGGTTAGAGTCAGGGTAAGGGTTAGGGGTTAGGGTTAGGGGTTGGGGTTAGGGTTAGGGTCAGGGTTAGGTTAGGGTTAGGGTTAGGGTTAGGGTTAGGGTTAGGGTTACGTTAAGTTTGGGGGTTTGGGCTAGGTTTAGGGTTAGGGGTTCAGGTATAATGGGAGAGAATCTTAAGTTTAGGTAGGTTAGAGATGGTTACGTTTGTGTATAAGGTTATAGGTTGTTAAGTGTAGGTATAAGGTTAGAGATGATTCAGTTTATGTTTACTGTTGGGTTTAAGGTTAGGGTTAGGGTTACAGTTAGGGTTAGGGTTAGGGTTAGGTTTAGTGTTAGGGTTAGCGTTAGGGTTAAGGTTAGGGTAGCTACCCCTAGGTTCAAAGATAGAGATGGTTATGGTCAGGTTTAATGGGAGAGAATGTTCAGTTTAGGTATAAGGATATAGATGGTTGAGTTTGTGTATCAGGTTATAGATGATTAAGTCTAGGTATAAGGTTAGAGATGGTTCAGTTTATGTTTACTGTTAGGGTTAGGGGTTTGGGTTAGGGTTAGATTTAGGGTGAGGGTTAAGGTTAGGGTTAGGGTTAGATTTAGTGTTACAGTTAGGGTTAGAGGTTGGGGTCAGGGTTAGGGTTAGGGTTAGGGTTTGGGGTTTGGGTTAGGGTTGGATTTAGGGTTAGGGTTAGGGTAAGGGTAGGGTTAGGGTTAGGGTTAGTTAACCCTAGGTTTAAAGTTAGGGTTAGGGTTAGGGTTAGGGGTTAGGGGTTGGGGTAGGGGTGAGGGTGAGGGTGAGGGTTAAGGTTAGGGTTAGGGTTAGAGTTAGTGTTAGGGTTAGGGTTAGAGTTTGGGGTTAGGGTTAGAGTTTGGGGTCAGGGTTAGGGTTAGGGTTAGGGTTAGGGTAAGGGTTAGCTAACCCTAGGTTTAAAGTTTGAGATGGTTATGTTCAGATAAAATGGGAGAGAATGTTAATTTTAGGTATAAGGTTAGAGATGGTTCAGTTTATGTTAACTGTTAGGGTTAGGGGTTAGATTTAGGGTTAGGGCTAGGGCTAGGTTTAGGGTTAGGGTTAGGGTTAGAGTTAGGGTTAGGGCTAGAGTTAGGGGTTAGGGCTAGGGTTAGGGTTAGTGTTTGGGTTAGGGTTAGGGTTTGGGGTCAGGGTTAGCGTTACGGTTAGGGGTTAGAGGTTACGGTTATGGTTAGGGTTATGGTTAGAGCTAGGGGTTAGAGTTCGGGTTAGGGTTAGGGTTCAGGTTAGACTTAGGCTTAGGGTAAGGGTTAGGGTTAGGGTTAGGGTTAGGGTTAGTTAGTTTTAGGGTTAGTGGTTAGGGGTTCAGGGTTTGGGTTCGGGTTAGGGTTAGGGTTAGGGATAGGGTTAGGGTGAGGGTTAGAGTTAGGGTTAGGGTTAGTGTTAGGGTTAGGTTAGGATTAGGGTTATGGTTAGGGTTAGGGTCAGGGTTATGGTTATCTTAGGGATAGAGTTAGGGTTAGGTTTAGGGTTAGGGTTCTGGTTCTGGTTAGGGTTAGGGTTAGAGTTAGGGGTTTGGGTTAGGGTTAGGGTTAGGGTTAGGGTTAGCTAACCCTAGGTTTAAAGCTAGAGATGGTTATGTTCAGGTATACTGTAAGAGAATGTTAAGTTAGGGTTAGGGTTAGGGTTAGGGTTATGGTTTAGGGTTAGGGTTAGGGTTAGGGTTAGAGTTAGGGTTAGGGTTAGGGTCAGTTAGGGTTAGGGTTAGAGTTAGGGTTAGGGTTAGGGTTAGGGTTAGGGTTAGGGTTAGGGTTAGGTTTGGGGTTAGGGTTGGAGTTAGGGTTAGGGTTAGGGTTAGGTTTAGGGTTAGGGTTATGTTTGGGGTTAGGGTTAGAGTTAGGGTTAGGGTTAGGGTTAGGGTTAGGGTTAGGGTTAAGGTTAGGGTTAGGGTTAGGGTTAGTTAACCCTAGGTTTAAAGTTAGAGATGGTTATGTTCAGATAATGGAAGAGAATATTCAGTTTAGATATAAGGATAGAGATGGTTAAGTTTGTGTATAAGGTCAAAGATGGTTCAGTTTATGTTTACTGTTAGGGTTAGGGTTAGGGTTAGGGTTAGTTAGTTTTACGGTTAGTGGTTAGGGGTTCGGGCTTTGGGTTCGGGTTAGGGTTAGGGTTAGGGTGAGGGTAAGAGTTAGGGTTAGGGTAAGGATTAGGGGTTAGGGTTAGGGTTAGGGTTAGGGTTAGGGTTGGGTTAGGGGTTAGGGTTAGGGTTAGGGTTAGGGTTAGGGTTAGGGGTTAGGGTTAGGGTTAGGGTTAGGGTTTATTTTGTGTATCAGGTTATAGGTGGTTAAGTGTAGGTATTAGGTAAGAGATGGTTCAGTCTATGTTTCCTGTTAGGGTTGAGGTTAGGGTTAGGGTTAGGGTTAGGGTAAGGGTTAGGTTTAGGTTTAGGTTTAGGGTTAGAATTAGGGTTAGGGTTAGGGATAGGGGTTAGGGTTAGGGTTAGGGTTAGGGTTAGGGTTACGTTAAGTTTGGGGGTTTGGGCTAGGTTTAGGGTAAGGGGTTACGGTTAGGGTTAGGATTAGCTAACACTAGGTTTAAAGTTATAGATGGTTATGTTCATGTGTAATGGGAGAGAATCTTAAGTTAAGGTAGGTTAGAGATGGTTAAGTTTGTGTATAAGGTTATAGGTGGTTAAGTGAAGGTATTAGGTTAGAGATGGTTCAGTTTATGTTTAATGTTAGGGTTAAGGTTAGGGTTAGGATTACAGTTAGGGTTAGGGTTAGGGTTAGCTTTAGGGTTAGGGTTAGAGTTGGTGTTAGGGTTAGGGTTAGGGTTAGGGTTAGGGTTAGGGTTAGCTACCCCTAGGTTGAAAGTTAGAGATGGTTATGTTCAGGTTTAATGGGAGAGAATGTTAAGTTTAGGTATAAGGATATAGGTGGTTGAGTTTGTGTATCAGGTTATAGATGATTAAGT